>NC_056522.1:204863261-204953910 GCF_019175285.1 Sceloporus undulatus
CCATAGCCAGATCTGATGTCTCAAGAAATGGGTGCAGCTGGTGCACCAGTTTTAGCTGTAGCAAATGCCTCCCAAACACTGCTGAAACCTGGGCAGTGAGGCTCGGATCTAAGTTCACGAACCTGAGATTTCAGGAGGAATGTAATCCTATCCAACACAGACTGAATCTCTGTTCTCTGATCTGACTTCCAACTGATCAGGAGGACATCTGTCTCATCTGGATTAAGTTTCAGTTTGTTTGCCTTCATCCAGTACATTACTGACAGCAGATATTGTTTAGTACAGAGACAGCTTCCTTGGAATTAAATGGAAAGAAGATACAGAGTTGGGTGTCATCAGCATGGTGGGTAACCTCTCCTAGATGTTAAATGCATGTGGGACAAAACTGAGGCTTGAGGAACCTTGCAGCACAATGGCCATGGAGTTGAAGAGGAATACTCAGCACCACCTTCTTTGCCTTACAGGAATAACTGGAACCACCGCAAAACAGTGTCCCCAGGTCACATCTCAGAGAGGCAGCTTAGAAATAAGATTATCACACGGCACTTGGAGGAATGGAACGGAGCAGAATGGAATGGGGAGAAATGTGTGTTACCGCACGGGAGAACACAGCCAATGTTGCTGGGAGTCCCCAAGCCATTCCCCAGCCATTCCTGCCAGGGAACAAGCTGGGATCGGAATGGAACAGGATGGAATGGGGGAGGTGTTATCACATGGATTTTGCTCCTAATACTGCTGAAAGTCCTCAAGCCATTCCTAAGCCATTTCCCAGCCATGCTATGGCCACGGATTTTGAAGAACAGAAGACGTCTGATAAGCTTATAAATATCAGGTGCTATTGGCTATACTGTATTTCATTCAGAGGAAAGAAATAGCAAATTCCTCTGAGTATTCCTTGACTAAGAAAACCCTATGAAATACATGGAGTCACCATAATCAACACGTGACATGAAGTCACATATACACATATTTCCAATTTAGAGAATCATTTTGGTTTTGCCTCCTGTGTAATTGATGAAAGACGAGGGGATGTCAGAAACAAAGAGGTGGCAGCTCTAATTTAGCACCATAAACATCAAGACCAGACTTTTAAGAGCTAAATACAGTTGGCCCTCCAAATTCACAGATTCTTTATCCATGGATTCAAGAAAATATTTTAAAAAAACTTCCAAAAGCAAACCTTGATTTTACCATTTTATATAAGAGACACTTTTATATAAGAGACACTCTTATACACTTACTCTGCCACTGTATGTAATGAGATGAGCATCCACAGATTTTAGCGTCCACGAGGGGTCCTGGAACCAAACCTTAGCAGATACCAAGGACCCACTATACCCAAAGCCCTCTGTCAGGATGGATGCAAACTGTTTCCCACATTCATATTTTTAACATCGAAGTTCTTCCCATCAAAGTTCGTTTGGCACATTTTGGACACATCTCCTTAAAAAATTGACCAAACGAAATGCTCACCTATTCTTACTTTGAATTCCTCTTGTTTCTTGTGCCTTTCTATCTCCCACTCTAGTCTTCCACTGGTAGCATTGGTTGAGACCTTTAATTTGAACAGGTCTGCTCCTGCCTTGCCTTTATAGAAGTGAAAACTTTGGGAAGCAATGCCAATGCTTCAATGACATACTGCTTGTCACACTACCATTGCAACCCCCATCACCTGTGACCTTCATCTGTGGTATGTCAGTCACAGTACTTGTTACATGCTACTTCCTCTACAATCACAAGTGCTTGGCAAAATATCCAGTTTTCAACAATATGACATTAAAAATATCATCCTTCATGGATCTAGGTTGATGGGTATAGGACTGCAATCTAGATGCACTATGATGTGTCAGCCTCTTTGCCCAGTATCCAAGTGATGATTGAATTTACAGAAGCAGCTTCTGCAGCCCACATCCACCTTTTAAAAAATCCAGTCTCTATTGCTCCAAAGGTCTGGGGAACTCTCCAGAGAAGTTGTTCGGCACTCAAGAGGGCTTCAGGGGAAAGGGAACAAATCCTCTGGGGTTACTGGCATCATCACATGGCATTAGTCCTATGACCATGGTAATCACCTTAATAGCAAAGGAACCTGCAGTGTATAATGAAGTTCTTACAAAGACTGCACATACTATTTTGAAGACCCCACAGAACCAGAAGTCTTTCTGCAACAAATCCTGTTGTTAGTCGTGGCTCTGGAAGATGCCGTTCTTCCCTCCCTCTGACCCTCATGCCTCACCATCCTCATCAGGTCTCTTCCTCTTCCTCCCTTTTGCTACTCCTGGCACTCTTTTTAACCTCTCCAGCCTCCTTGTCTCTTAACAATTTTAGCAACCAGTTCTAGCAAATGAGTGTGAACTGGCTGAATGACAACACTATTATGGTGGCATTCTTGTTCTAAAGCTACAGCCTCTCTCAGACAATGCCTCCTCCCTCCAACCCAGCTTGTATTGCAGCAAAATGTTGGATCGTTCTCAGTGGCAGCGCAGTCCATCACATAGGTTTCATTTTCTCATGTTTTGTTTCATCACTCACAACAAAATATATTCAAATAATATAAAGACTGGGCAGAAAATTGTTTCCTTACATCACTGCACCAGCATGCCGTTTTTTGTTTTCTCTGGAATGACAACAAGACATTCATCTTTCAAGGGGGAAAAAATCCATTTTCCTTCAGGAAATGTCAAGTTAGAAACACCCAGATCAGGCCAATCAAAATATTATTATTTTTTAAAAGGAAGTTTACCATTTCCAATGAGGTAAGTCCTCACCTCCTAAAAACAGAATTAGACTAATAGATCAATATTGTTGTATTGTTTTACAAGACTTTCTGCTCTTAGCCATAGCTGTTTCTGATTATATTTATGTGAAATTTATGCCAAAGCCTACAATGGTCTTTAAAATATATATATATTGTTTTTAAAATTGTCAATATACTCACTTGGGGGAAAGCTCATAAAATTCAACTTCACCCACAATCTGGACTATGGCCTGCCAAGCTGCACATAAATAAATCATCAAGTCATTTTTGGCATCCTGTGAACCAAAAGGAACATTTTGCTGGACGGATTTAAAGAGATATTGTTCTGTAAAATCTAGTTTATTCAAAACCCTAAAATGAAAAGAAAAATGTTGACACTGTAACTTATTGGAATTTGTAGACACTAGTATCTGAATATTATTATTAATAATAATTTAGAAATGCTCATTATAAAAGAGTAATTACTTTTTCCATACCACACTATAATAGTTACTTTTTCATATCCAAGTCTATTTTATTTTAATATCCTCCCCCATCTTAACCTGAAACAAAGATAAAAGCAAGTCTAAAGGATTGCTTAGGGTTTGGGGTGGGCCACTCTTGGAGGCCAGGGAGCCACTGTAATAGCCCAGGAGATCTTGCACTCAGGTGTAGCAACAGATTTTGAAGACTTATCATGACGGTGTCTAAGAATAGGCAGCTTCTGATCAGAGCAATGGGAGGGAGCCTCATTCTAAAATGGTTGGATTAGCCCACTGTCTGCTTGGACTAGCAGATGTCACTGCCAAGGAGATTCCAAAAATGATAGCTGAACTAATCCAAACCAATAAACCTGTTCCCTACTAGGAACAGGTCTTTTGTAAATGTAATGGGTTATAGTTGCCTTTTAAAGACTGAGGTGCAACTACATTGTAGAAATAATGCAGTTTAACACTACTTTAAGTGCTGTAGCTCCATTTTATGGAATCCTGGGATTTGTAGTTATACAAGATCTTTGTCATCTCTGCCCAAGAGCACTGGTGCCTCACAAAACTAAAAATCCCAAAATTCTCCAGGATGGAGCCATGGCAGTTAAAGTGGTGTTGAACTAGATTATTTCTACAATGTGCATGGACCCCAAACCATCCTAATATGCATTGTAATATAACAAGTATTTCACAGCAATGGGCTATTGTTGGGATAATCTATACCCCCAGAGGATGCTGTAACAATTGCAGCTAAGGTCAGAGGAAACAGGGATGCCTAAGGGAGTGTCACTTGATGTCATTGTCCCTGTTCAACAAAGGGTCCCAATTTTTTGGTCTTAACAGCACAGGCTTCGCTACTCTACTGCCCAGTGAAAGCCGGTGGCTCCTACTTTTAGGGGATAGTGAATTAGCTCCAGGGTTTACTCTGAATCTCTCTCTTCCTCTCATGCACAAGCGCTGGCAATGAGGCTTGATGGACTAGTGCTGCAGTTGGCCTTACACCAGACTGAATGGAGCCCCATGGGATTCCTTTATCAACCCCATTTATCTCTACACCTGAATCTCTGAATGTTGCTCAAGCTATTCAGAAAGCTAAAGCTGCGTTGCGTGAGATAATAAAACCAATGACTAAAGATTCAGCAGAAATAAAATGTAGAAATTCCCCATTTTCTGAAATCTGAGCATCACATGCTGTGGAAAGGCAAGATATACTGAATACAATATAAGAAACAAATTCTGCATCCAAGATGATTTCACCAAGAAATATATACACACAAACTGCTTAGAACAGTGATATGTTAGAGCCGCTATTTTTAATTTGGGAGATAGCAAAGTGCAAGTTCACCCAAGCAGCCTCATTGCTGGGGCATAGGCCTTTGGGATCACTTTCTGTTACTTCTCAATTTTGTTTCCAACATATCCAGGAATGTAGAAAACGACAAGCAGGTAGGAGAGGAAAAAATGAACTGTTAACTTCACAATTGAAGGGGTACACATGACAACTGAAAGATGCTCCAATCCAGTGCCTTGACAGACATGTTCCTATCCAGTGTCCAGTGTTGTTGCACCACCAGATGCATGACCACACTCCTTCCCACAGGTAAGGTTCTTCTGTCCTTTGTGTGCATCAGAAAATGACTGCCCCCCCCCCCTCGCCCCCAGGTATACAGCCTGCTTGTTTATCTTCATTTTTTAAATGTTCAGATTTTTCTGCATATATTTTTCCAAATGTGTGATCTCCCCCAAGACATTTTCCCATTAGCAAAATTACTCACTGTCCTGATTTGGCAGTGACAATCCTGGCTAATCTTCTATCCTCTCACTTTTTCAGCTCCTTTTAAAAATGTCCCAGTTTCGTTTTCCTCCTCCTCGTTCTTCCTCTTTCCTCTTCTTTTTGTTATTGTGTGCCTTCATGTCGTTTCCATCTTTGGCAACTGTAAGGTAACCCAATCATGTGGTTTTCTTGGTAAGAATTGTTCAGAGGAGGTTTGCTATTGCCTTCTGCTGAAGTTGAGAGAATGTGATTTGCCCAAAGTCATGCAGTGGGTTTCTTGGCCAAGCCGGAAATTGAACTCTGGTCTCGAAAGTTGCAGTAAACGCTCAAAGCACTACACCACAATGGGTCTCCTCACTATCCTCCTTTGTCCTCAGTGCACTTCATTTGCTTTAAAATGAATTCAAAGTCAAAAGTTACTCACCAGGAGAGAGAGGGGGGACTGGAATCTTGCCTTTCCCAATAGAGTCAGGCAAAGTCAAACTGCTTCAGCCTCTCCAATCTTGTGTCCTCTTCCCATTTAATCATGTTTGCCATTTTGTTCGCGTATGTATCCTGGTTTTCAGCTGTGAAACACTGGAGGACATGTATTTCCTGAACACAGCATAGAACCCATTTATACTTTGAAATGTACACTCTTCTGGATTGTGGCACATTTTATACAAAACAAAAATATAAGCAGTCATCTAAAAAACAAACCAGAATCAAAATGCTAAAGCTATTTGTATAAACTCCACAGCCATTAGGGATTTTGCTCGTGGTGTCTGGGGGAATTCTGGAAATTGGCTTCCAAAAAGGTAACTTTCCAGCTCTGACAAAGGTGGAGGTGAAGAGGGACTGTGCAGGATTGAGATTTGTTCACCACTTAATAAACAATGGTTTATAAAGGAAGGAATGTTTCACCTAAAAAGGCCCGTTGAGTGTGAAACTGCTGAGATATTTTCGCATCGCAAGCAGTTCTTCCTCTGTTATCTTTAGTTTCATGACTCTTTGTTTGCTAATAGCTATTGTAATAAAATGTAATTGATTTGACTACTAAATGGTTAGCACAAAGAACTGTTTATGCATTTATTTCACTCCCTTGGTTCTCAAGTGGCTTTAAGAAACCAAGAAACCTTCCCGCTTCACCCTATCAAGAAATCTGTGCCAGGCAGTTAATGGGTTAAATATTATTTGCATAAATTAGCAAGTTTTATAAAGGGGTTCAGCTACTGAAAGTAAGATACGGGACACTGGACGTTAATAATTGACATCCTATATGAAATGCACTGTTCTTGAGGAGGAAATTGGGCTCCACATTGCTGTTAGAATCAGTGGAGCAGCAAACACTGAGGGGAGAAAAGGGGAAAAAAGAAGTACTATTTCCTTCTGCAAGTTATTGCTCCTGCATAACAACGATCTTTCATTTTGATGAAGTTCATTCCACTAAAAACAACAGGTCAGATTTTATGCAAAGTGGGAGAAGATCTGGGGAAATACACTTTGTGACAACATTGGACAGGAAATGAAAAAGATGTTTCTTTATGACATGGCTTTAACACCCACTAACATTTCATTGTTTTGTTTCTAAAACAATCCTTCATTCTCCCAACCATTTCTGGGCTTAATCTGCCCCTCCCAGAGTTTTCAGGTTTGCTTAACAGTTTCCAAAAATTATGTTGAGTGGAAATTATTAACACATATTTTAAAAATAATTTTAAAATTCCCTGTTGCAACATAGCTTAAATGGCATAATAAAGATAAGTGATCCTGTTAGCTACCTCCTGCTGTCCTGTTCAGTTTAAGAATACATTATATGATTTACAAACATTGGTTCTGATACAGAAGTAATGACTTTCATAAGGTGCTCTTGCCAGTCATTCCAAGTCACAGTGCTTTCTCTGTGTGCCATAAGTACAAATTATGCATTCGCAAAGGGTTAGAAACAAATCTGTTCTTAATAATGTGCCATGGCATAATTTGAAATTAGTTTAAAATGAATTAAATCATTCAGGCAGTGATCTACTTTACCAAGTTCTCACAGAGTAAAGTATGCCATATCAATTAAATCTCAATGAACTGGAGCAGCCAATAAAACTTCCTCCGGCCATTGGTAGTATTTCCAGCTACTGATGGTCATGTTATTGTCATTAATCTCAGTACAAACCCAGAAAGAGAGCAGAAATTGTCTGATATACTTGCCACATTGGCTAATAAAATTATCATTAGCCCTTCACTAACTCAGCCCTTCTGCTGTTCTACCAGATGGAACTTCCATATACAAGGACTATATAAATTTTGGAAGAATAGCCAAAGAATGGCAAAGAGTTGCCAGGAACAAAAGAAACATCAGTCAGCTTGTCATACACTGATATAAAGCAGCCTTTGCATAAACCATGTTATGAGATGTCTTAAAATTAGTCATAGACTTGGAAGCGACCACAGAGGCCATCTAGTTCAGGCCTGCACAATATACAGCCTAGGGGCCGCCCGCATGCAGCCCTCCAAATAATTTCAGGTGGCCCATGAGGATGTGGAATGACTTCAAGGCTCCTCCACCACTTGGCCTCCTCCTGAGGAGAGGGAACATGAAGAGGAGGAGGAGCAAGGGCAAATGCTCATCCTGCCAGGCTCCTGTACCAGTTGACTTTCTCCTGAAGAGAAGGCCAGGCAGAAGAGGAGGAGGAGAATAGGCAAATACTTGCCCTGCAAGGCTCTTCCACTTCTGAGCTGAGAAGGACAGGTGGTGGAGGAGGAAGAAGAAGAGAAGGACAGGAAAATGCTTGACCTAAGGGTCCTCTGCTGCCTGGCTTTCTCCTGAGGAGAAAGGCCAGGCGGCAGCAGAGGAGGACGGGCAAATGCTTGCCTGGCTTTGTCTTGAGTGGAAGGACTGGTGACTGCAACAAAGAGGGGTGGACACTAACTCTGATAGGCTCCTCTACTGCTTGGCTTTCTCCTGAGAAGGACAGGTGGAGAAGGAAGAGGAGGACAGGCAATGTTCACCCTAAAAACCTCCTCCTTTGCCCACCTTTCTCCTGAGAAGGCCAGAGGGCAGAAGAAGAAGAGGGGCAAACGCTCTCCCCTCAAGGCTCTTTTGTCACTTGGCCTTCTCCTGAGAAGTCCAGGTGGAGGAGGAGAAGGACAAGCAAGGTTCCTCTGCCTCTCAGCTTTCTCCTGAGGCCAGGCAGAGGAGGATGAGGATGGAATTAATATTAATTAATTTTAATTCATATCATTAATTAATATTATTAGTGCATTAATAAAACCTATCTGCAGCCCGAAGAAGTTTAACCTATTTTAATTTTGGCTCCTACTGATTGCCAAGTTGTGCAGGTCTGATTCTAGTTCAGCGCTCTGCCATGCATAAATACATACTTAAAACATCCCTGAGAGATGGTCATCCAACCTATTTAAAGACCTCAAAGGAAGGCTATTCCACCACCCTCTGAAGCAGTCTGTTCCACATTAATGAAATATTGGTGCTTCCTAATGGTTGAGAAATCCCAGAGGTACAAGCTAGGTTCAGAAAAGGAAGATGCTCTAGGGATCACACTGCAAACATAAAATGGATAATAGGGTACACCAGGAAATTCCAGCTGAAAATTTGCATGTGCTTAATTGACTACGGCAAAGCCTTTGACTGTATAGATAATGAAAAGCTATGGAATGCTCTTAAAGGAATGGGAATGACACTACACCTGATTGTCCTGATGCAAAACCTGCACTCAGGGCAAGAGGCTGTCCTAAGAACAGAATATAGAGAAACAGAAGGATTCCGAATTGGTAAGGGGTTCCGACAAGGCAGCATTCAATCACCCTATTTGTTCAACTTGTATGTGAAAAACTTCATAGGTGCAGCAGGCTCAGAGGAATGAGAAGTAAGAATCAGAGGGAGGAATATCAACAGCTTAAGATATGCAAATGACACCATATTGCTAGCAAAAACCAAAAAAGTATTGAAACTATTGCAGTTGGCCCTCCATATCCACAGAATTTTTATTCACAGGTTTAAGCATCCACAGTTTCAAAATATTCAAAAAATATAAATTCCAAAAAGCAAACCTCGATTTTGCTATTTTATATACCTTAAGCGGCACCATTTTACTACACCATTGTATTTAATGGGACCTGCACATCTATGGATTTTGGTATCCCTGGGGGGTCCTGGAACCAAACTCCAGCAGATACTAAAGGCCCACTGTACTAAAGAAATTCAAAGAAGAAAAGTGCTAAGGTAGGCTTAATGGTTGGTGAACATTAAGAAAACAAAAATAATGACTACAGAGATATACATGGATTCATCTTAGATGACAAAGAAATCAAAATGGTGAAAGATTTCCCATATCTTGGATCAAATATTGATTAGAACATGGACTGCATTCAAGAAATCAGATTAGGGCTGGGAAGGCCAGCTATGAAAGAACTTGACAGGATCCTAAAGTGCAAAAATAGAACACTGAATACTAAAGTTAGGATTGTCCAAACTGTGGTATTCCCTGTCACCGTGTACAGATGTGAGACAATGAAGAAAGCCGATAGGAAGAAAATCAGCTCACTTGAGATGCGGTGCTGGAGAAGAGTGCTGAGGATACCATGGACAGCCAAAAAGACAAACAAATGGGTCCTAGAGCAGATCAAGCCTGAACACTCCCTGAAAGCCAAAATGACTAAATTGTGCCTGACACACTTTAGATACATCATGAGAAGATAAGGAACTTAACACATTTTTAAATAAGCCAACTTACCCCTGCCGTGTTGAAGTCTATTTCGGGATGCAATCAGGTATTATCTCAGGGAAAATTCCACCAATGCCGCCGCCTGACTGCATCCCACCTAAAACCCAGCTAGAATCGGCTGGCCGATTTGCAAAGTTGCAAAGCTCCCGAAATTTGGGAAGTGTAGTGGTTTGAGTGTTGGACTATGACTCTGGAAACCAGGGTTTGATTCTGCACTCAGACATGAAACCCACTGAGTGACCTTGCTCTCAGCCTCAGGGTAAGGCAATGACAAACCTCCTTGGAACAAATTATGCCAAGAAAACCCCATGACAGGTTTGCCTTAGGGTTGCCATAAGTTGGAAAGGGCTTGAAGGCACACAACAACAATGCATTCAACAATATGCTCTCTCATCCTCAGGGGAAGGCAAGGCCAAACCCCATCTGAACAAATTCTGACAAGAAATCCTTGTGGTAGGTCTGCTTTAAGGTCTCCATGAGTTAAAATGACAGGAAGGCACACAACAATAACAATTCTAAGAAGTGGATTCATGATTATATGACTGTGAGCAGAGTGCCCTCTCAGAATTTGGCATTGGCAAGGCCAGGAAAAGAGGGAGTTGACACAGCTGGACATAGGGAGGCAATCTGTATGGTCCTATTCCTCTCCCTGTTTACAGTCCTCCTGTGTTCAGACAAATGCCTGAACTGAGATCTGTTCATTTTAAAAACAACCCTCCTCAACACACAGAGCACAGTGATATTATCTTTTGGGGATGAAAATTCCCAGAATTCCATAGTCACTATAGCCACTGGCCATGGTGGTAGGGGAATTATAGGAACTGTAGTCTAAAAGCATGATAACTATACTCTGTCCACTCTCAGGACTGGCAGGATGGCGATCCATGGATTTAACCATGTCCCATATTATTCAACGGAGGTGCATTGACACATCCATGCTGATGCATCTGTTGTGTAAGTCACCACCTTTGAATAATATGGGATATGACATCCCTATTTTTTTCCATCCATGCTGGGGGGGGGGTAGGCAACTGCATGGAGGATGGAGGGAGCTAAATTTCATCCCTGCGACCTCTTTCCACAAGCCTCATTCACATGTCCTGTTTGCAGTGGATGTGACCAGCCATTATTATGCACCTTTTCAACCAATTTCAAGCATTTTCTTTTCATGAATTCATGAATGCTTTTGGTGGGCAGAAAAATAAAGTCACCATGTTTCCAAATGGATTTGTGATAGTTTAGGCTGGGGTTTTTTCCACTCAAAAATCAGCCTGGAGGCAGGGAGGGAAGAGTTATTTTTGTGGATTGTGTGTGCGTGCGTGTGTGTGGAAAGGTTCTTTGGGGATGATTAAAATGGGACTTAGGGTGCATGTGGCATATAGGCTGCTCCTTCTCCATCCCATTTTAAGGTGTGATAATTTTTTTTTAAAAAAAGATAATTTAGTAGAAAACAAAGGGACATGGTAATATTACAAATGCTAATAAATTCCTTTACACCCTTGGGAAAAATGCTCTGTAAACTTAAATTTGGACAGTGCAGTATATGAAATGGAATCTCGTTGATTTAAACACCCACCAAGTTGATAGAAAGGAATCTGACCTGCCATGGCTGCTCTAACAACACAAACCACCCTCCACAGAGAGATCTGAGCATCCTTTTTCATGTACTGTGCTACAAATATTCTCCATTTCTCCATTTTAATATGAGTGAATGGCATAAATTATCTCCCATTCTGAGGCACTGCTGAAGCAGCCATCTGCTCTAATATCACCCTGACAGTGATATAGGACTGAACATTCCCGTGTTTGGTCTATTGCACAGAAAAGGACAATAGGACATATTTTAAAATGTCAGAATCCTTCAGAACCTGCATTCAGGAAAAGTTTGCTTTTATGAAAATGGATTGTAATGGAGATATATCATGATGTAGATCTCATTGCAGATGCTGGTGTGGTGAATTAGATTATGAACTGATCTAATTATAGCCATGTTAAATACTTGGCTCCTGTCAGGCTTTTTCATGCTGAAAAAAATATTACAAGGCCAGGGCCCTGACTCACCAGTAAAACCCATTTGTGGTCTGTGGCATGGCTGTGGGAAACAATGGGATCACCATAATGTCTGGGCAGGTCCACTTCTCCAGTAAAGAAGCCTGTGCAACTTTAATGGGCTTTGGGGAAGAACAACTGATGAGGAGCTCAGAGGGTGGAGGGGACTACCCTCCACCTGATATTGAAATAGGAGTTTCCACTCCAGTTAAGGACTCTTTTGTACAGCGGTGTCATTAGACTTGGTGTCACCTGGTGCAGTAACTCATTAATTTTTGAAATTTTAAATTTATTTAGTTTTTAAACTTGGGGCCTCTCCTTTCTCCTCCCACTGAGCCTCACCCCATCTCTTCTGCACATATTAGACACGGGTGAATGCCATAGCTTATTTCTGCCATATGTTTGAGGAGCATATGTTTGAGAAGCAGTGGGTGTCACCCCCTCTTAGGGTGTCACCTGGTGTGAGCCACAACCCTGCATGTCCTAGTGATACCACTGCTTCTGCATGAGCCCGTTCTCACAATAGTCCCACTAAACATAAAGCAGGAACATGCCACTTTCAAGGCAGCTATCATCACAACTCTTCACATTCATGCGGTGAGGGCTGCTGCCCACATCATGCTCTCTTCCTGACTCTCCTTTAATGCTACCTCCTTTCCTTATGCCCTACCCAGCATGTCTTAAGGGTTGTTTTTTGTTTGTTTGTTTGTTTGTTTGTCCCCTCCCCCCCTTTTCATACAATTCTGGAGCTCTGCTACTGCAATTGAAGTCAAAAGAAAGAAAGAAAAGACACAGAAAAATTACAGTTGGCCCTTCATATTGGTGTGGGTTCTGTTCTGGACCCCCTCTCTGCAGATACTAAACAATACGGGGTCTCGAGTCCCATTATTGCCAATGAATGCTTATGTCAGTTGCTGCAAATGGAGTTCATAATACACAAGTAGTCAATTAACTCACTGTGGGATAGAAAACGAGAGGCAGGGTCTTCCCCTTCCCAGTAAGATCTAGCAAAAGAAAAAAAACTGCTGCAGCCTCTCCTAGCTTGTGTGTCCTTCCTCATTCATAATGTTTTTATTCTTGATCACACTGGCGATTATCACAAGGGAGGCACAGTGTCCTTCTCCCATCCTTAAACTTTGCTAATCATGTGATTGGGAGCCAAAGATTATCACACACACCCCATGCTTCTCTTGCCCTTCTCCCATGTGTAACTCCGTTAATGGCAGCTCCATTACACTTTACTGATGGGAGAAGTGCAGGGACAGTTTCATTACACTCTACACACAGGAGAAGGACGGGAGAAGCGTACGGGGATGTGGTAATCCTTTTCCTCTGATTGAACAATTAGCAGAGTTTAATGATGGGAGAAGGATGCTGTGCATCCTTCGTGATAATCTGCACTGCAATAGCCCAAAATGTTGGAGGGTATGTCCTGCAAAAGTCATTTGTTCTCAGCTTCCTTAAATTATTTCAATGTGTAGGTGGCTAATCTGCTGATACAAAGGACCGGCTGTACTAAAGGTAATGTGGAATAGTGAGGGGGAGGAAGAAAAGGTGGAAGAGAGGATACTGAGACCACATGACAGCCAATTGCACAACTACTCTGAGAGTGATGTTTTGCACCTGGAGACTTGTATGTTTGCCAGGTCATTGATGGGTTTCCCACATCAATGAAAAAGGTTGGGGACAGCACAACTATGGGTTAGAGGTACCATTGTGTAATGAGTATGACCAGAGCCACTTCTTTCCAGATAATAATCACAGTTTTAAAATCACGTGTAATAATGTCCTAAGTAAAGTGGAATAAATTCCAGCTCCTACTGGCTTGCTCCATATATTTATACCCCTCTCTTCAACAAAAAAGGCACTCAGTCTTTGATGAATAGTCAGTGATGAGGAGTGCTGGAAGTTGCAGTTCAGCAACATCTGATGGTCTGCATGATTCCAGTTCCTGCCCTGAGGCTCCTTTGCACTACACACAGCACTATAATTGCACTTTAAGTACATGGCTGGCTGCATCCTGTGGAATCCTGGGATTTGTAGGTTTGGTTGCGGCCTTTGGAACTGTCAGTCAGAGAGCAGACAGGAAAAGGGATTGCACCTCAACATTAGGAAGAATCCACAGACAGTGAAAGTTGTTCAATGGTGGAACACTGTCTCAGGGTGTGGTGGAATCTCCTTCTTTGGAGATTTTTAAACAGAGGCTGGATGGTCATCTATTTGGGGTGCTTTGATGTTCCTGCATGGCAGGAGGTTGGACTGGATGGCCGTTGATGTATCTTCTAACTCTATGTTTCCTCTGGGGCCTCTGACCAGATTACAAACCCCAGGATTCCACAGAATGGAACCATGGCTGTTGAAGTGGAATCATGGTGCTATAACTGTATAATGTGAAAGAGCCCTTAGACTCTCTAATAGAAATACATTTTAAATATTGCCAGTTTTTAGATGCGAAACAATCTGCAATGAATATAGTAATATGCTGATGCAAGGACATTTCATTATATTTAATTAGCAGTGACCTTCAAAATAAATAAGGTTGCACAATAAAATATTAAACCAAAGCAGAACAAACCAAAAAAGAGGGGAAAGACCTAAATCAGTCTTTTGATCCCTTTCCAGATGGTTCTTGGGAAATGACTCATGTGCTTCTCTCTTCTCCTTTGATTCCTTCCCCACATTAACCATTGGCCAATGCCTGCTGCTGTTATTCACTACATGTCTGCTACTATTATGACCTTTTCTTTTCTTCATTATTTCACGTCATGTTCATGGTATTTTATCTAATTGATTTATGTATCAGGATGTATTTTGAAACTTTTGAGTAATAAAAAAAGCAATGCCTGCTGTACAATTATACATAATGGTGCATGGGTTTTTTTGAGCCCTCCTGGGCTGGATGCCACTGTAAATAAATAAATAAATAAATAAATTGTCCCCAAGAGACTTTTATGTGGTTAAAGATTTTGACTGATTGATTAACAAGAACATGTTTACTAGCAGGCTACTGAGCAAGCCAAGAGATATATTGTATGGTTTCTATCAGCAAGCTAGGAAAATGCATATTCTTCCAGTCTTTTTTAATAAAGAGGAATGCTGCAACCTACTGAGCATCAAGCATTTTCCATTTCATTGTTCTGATGTTTGCCTTCCCCTTGGTGTGTTTCATAATGTTTGATTTGCTTATTACAGCTGGTAAACGTCATTGTATTCCTGAAGTCAATAAAAAATCCTGGCCATTTATTGCATACAAGTTAACTTTAACAGACTTTCTCTTGAAGCACCTTTAAAGGGGAGTGTTCCATCAGTCATAGCACTGTCTGTAAGTGTGAAAACTCTGGTAACAATCATATATTCTTAGTGGGGGTGGGGAGGTTTCTTTGTACTAAAAAGCACAAGCTTATGGTTCAAATGTTAATACAAACAATCTGCAAAGAGTAGATATTTTATCATGAAAGCCTTTGCTTTGATCTCTCCACATTCAAAGGGTCTGTCTGGAGGAGACCAGAGCCAAGTAGAGGTGTCTATTCAAGCCCTTAGGCAGAAGGCTGGCAACTTAATGCTTTCTACATTATATTAACCTAGTAAGGTTGAAGCACTTAAGATAAGTTCACTCACACATAATACAGGGATAATTTTGCATGTGTGAATCGTATAGATCAGTTGTATCATAGCTGCTGATACTTTGCCGCCCCCCCCCCCCCCACAATGAATCCTGTCACCAAAGAATCATAAACCAATTTGCATAGTATTCATATAGGCTCATTTATGTGTGATAATGCAAATCTAGAAATAATTACTATAACTAAAATAGAAAGACATCTTGCCATAGCGAGAAAGGGCTGTGACCAGGTGATCTGTGTACCTGCACAGTCTGCTTTCCAGATGCCCTCTATAGATGGGCAACTTTTAGGCCTCTTCATAGTCCCTCTTCTCATGGCTGTTTACCTTTAAATTAGACATACACTGGACAGCCCTCAGCAAGAGGATGCTTTCAAACAGAGACCTGTCTTCTGAAACATAGAACACATGGCCACCTAAATCAACAGGTATCATCTCAGGTATCATCTCAGCCCCAAAGATTTATAATAGTACTAAAAATGAACTGAGCACAGAAGAAATCAAATAATATCCATATAGATGCATGAAGTGAACTTGTCCTAAGATTGAGCCCTGGTGGCACAGTGGTTAAATGCCTGTACTGCAGCCATTCACTCGAAACCACAAGGTTGCGAGTTCAAGACCAGCAAAAGGGCCCAAGCTCGACTCAGGCTTGCATCCTTCTGAGGTCGCTAAAATGAGTACCCAGACTGTTGGGGGCAAATTAGCTTACTTGCTGTTCACCGCTATGATCCTTGGAATAGTGGTATATAAATAAATAAAAAAACAAATTAAGATTGTGCCAGTATAGAAAAGCCAGAGTATTTAGATGCAGACCTATGTGCTTTCTACTGAAGTCAACAGGAGAGTACAGTGAATCCTCCATATCCACAGATACTTTATTCATAGGTTCAAACATCCATGGCATGCAAATATTTTTAAAAATATTTAAATCTCCAAAACCAAATCTTGATTTTGCCATTTTATATAAGTGACATAATTTTATTACCCCACTGTATATAATGAGACTTGAGTAGCCATGGATTTTGGCATCCACAGGGGTCTTGGAATCAAACCCCAGCAGATATGAGGGGTATTAGGTAAATTATGGCAGAACTATCTTATGATACAGTCATCAAAACAGATCCAAAGCCCCCTCCCTCTCCCCTAGCTCCCAATGACAGGGAAGAATCTGTGTGTTGTGGGAGTGGGAGATTCCCCCACATACATTTGTTCTTCCCTCTCCGCTACCAGTTTTCCCTGCCTTTGATCATACCACAGGGGAAATAAGAACAATGCCTCCAGGGCTTTTCTGCCCATTCTGGGACATATCAGGAAATTGAGAGGGCACTCCACTGATCTCCCTACATCCCTCCTAACATGACTAGATTTTACCATTCCAGTCACCAGAGCACCAATAGCAAGAAAGATGGGCAGCAGATGTTTCAACAGAGAACTGTGAGAGGATGAACTATGTATTAGTTCGGGAGGATGAAGTAGGCTGGTTCATATTTAAAGGCAAAGTGAATAAATTTCACATCATACCAAGATCTTCAGCATGAAAAGTGTGTGCTCTGCAATTTAGCTATGATCCTTCCCAGCTGTTCATCTCCAAGGCCATATCCAGGGCTGGTCCTAACATTAGACAGAGAGATGCTCCTTTAGACAGCAGATTCTGGATGACATGGATGTGGTGGCAGCAGCAGTTGCCCTTCAGGCAGTTCTACTCAGTTCAGTCTGTGTTGTGTACCATAAGCTAACCTGCTGTCCTCAAGTGAGGTGGAGAATGCTGTCCATTCTCTAGTGTTGAAGGAAGATCCTGCTGACACTAGTTGGCTTCCGTAGTTGGATTATAAGGGAGTCAGTGCCATCTTCTCTTTCATCTCAGGCAGAAAAACAACATTGGCTTGACTTTAGATGTTAGAGGAACTCCAACTGTTCCTCTTCTAGATCACTTAACCAGACTGAAAGAAAAGAAAAAAGGAATGAAACACAGTCTTGTAAACTTTATGGCAACCTCTCTGGAGCACAGTCATCATAAACATTTAATTTATGGTATCCTTAACCACAGATTTTTATGTCATAGGGAAAAGAGCATTTTCAGCAACATCTTGCTTCTCTCATAAAGATTCCTCAGCCAGCAGTACAGTAGTATCTTTTGCAGCAGTAGTCTGCATTTCCCCCCTTGGAATCCTATGCTAGTTGAGAGCTGGTCTGACCTTGGTCAACTAAGAGAGATGGCAGGATCACAGGCTGAGGTGGCTAAGTACAAACATTGATCAGTGCCTTTTCCCCTCCAGATATTTAAATTGCAAAGAAACTACACTAGAGACATCATTAAAATAAAATACAAGAAAAGAGAGGGGAAGTTCAGGACTCCAGTAAACAACTTGCCACCTTTTTATGAAGTGGCAAATATCTACCAGTAAAATGTTACATTATCGAACCATTATGAGTAAATTCTCCTAGCATTTGAAAAATCAACACTTTCCCAGCAACAGAGATTCAAGTACAAATAAAGCCACATAGCAAAATTAAGGCAATTTGGTAATGCAATTACATAATTCTAGAGTATGAATTTGACGGCCTTACTGGGGTAGGGTGGGGGTGCAGGATATAACATAAGGCTTCTTACCAGTAAAAATGAAACAGGAGTTGTACGAAATGAAGAATGTTATTGCTTCAAAGCTCCTAATTCTCACTGTCATTTCATGTACTGTAGTTGCTCCTGTTTCACATGGTATTAGTTACTACTAAGAATCCAGCAGGAGTTATAAGAAACAAAGAACTGTACCTAAATAAGTTTGCATTCAATTCCTTACATACTCTGTTCCCCTACCTCAGTCTCTGTACTGTTGTGTGCTGGCTAATTTCCTGTTAGCTGTTTTATTAATCTTAAATTTTCTCCCTGGGACCCTAATGAGAATACAGAGCTTATCACTTGGTGTTTTAAATCGGCTCCAGCCTCCTGGGCTGCAGCCAGGACACGGGATGGAGGCAGGGATTATCACACACTAAATCACTCCTGAATCACCAGTCGCCATCAGCCCAGGTCCCAGCCGAGGCCAAGCTGCACCCTGCCAGCACTTTTTAGAGGTTGGAAAGCTTTCTGACTTCTAAAAAGTGCTGGCAGAGCGTGGCTTGGACCTAGGCTGATGGTGGCTGGTGATTTGGCGGAGATTTAGTGTGCAATAATCCCTGCCTCCATCCCACATCTCAGGTGCAGCCTGGGAAGCTGGAACAGATTTAAAATGCCAAGCGATAAACTGCTACTACACATGGCTTTTAGACAGATTATGGTTGGAAAAAAGCAGTTTTGGCAATACTTATCATAAGCCGATGCCTCTGACCCATAGCTCCTGTGTCCTTAAAACGTGGTTAGGATGTCCCTTTGCATTGACAGGGAAAACCCATCAGTAAGCTCTCATTCATGCTGCAGTCCTGTTAGTCCAATATTAGTAATCACATGGTGTTAGTATCTCCTCTTCTGCCACAGCCCTCCTCCCCCTCACTAGCAGCTTCGTTATTCCCAAACAGTATGGTTCCCTTTATTATTTTTTTATTATTTTTATATTCTTTTTTAAACTTAAATCACAGTAGTGGAGCTCCAAAACTGTGAAAAAGTTAAAATAAAAATAAAATAAAACACCCAAAAGGCACAGGGTAAGTTGGCAAAGTTAAGAGGAGTCTGGAAGAGATAATGATGGTGGCATCAGCCCTAGTTGTGTGACTGTGAAGATGTGCGATAATGATTGCTCTTGAATTTGGTATCTTTCCATTTAAAAACAACAACAACACCTGATGCAATTGTTGCAACAACAGGGCTCATATGGAAATGCCCCAGATTTCTATGCTGCCCTTTTACCCTAACCTTCCTACTTAAGAAATACACATACTACACATTTATAACAGCTTGATCCTTCTTAAGTGCCAGGGCTTCATCAAAGGGAATCCTAGGAACTGTAGTTTTGAGGAGGAAGTTAAAATTGTAGTGCAATTCTCTAATGGAAAATTCTAACTATCCCTCACTCAGCTACAGATCCCAGAATTCCATAGGATGGAGCCCTGACAGATCAAAGTGCTCTAATTAAGTGGTGTGGATACACCCTTAGTTCCATATAGGTGGAAATAGTTCCCTTAATCTCTGCTTTTCCTCTGGGTCATTAGCTTTCTCTTCCTGTCTGCTGTCATATTAGCTCCCATCTATCATGTATGTGGATACAGGGTTTGTGGAGATGCTAATGATATGTCTTATTTCATATACTTCAAAATGTGGTCAGGCTGCTCTGCCCTGTTTGTGGACTTCCTGTTCATTCTGCTGAAATGGATCCTGAACAATTTCACCCTGTGAATCCTGAAAGTAAAAAGCAGCCGATTTTGTCTACTTTCTCTGCGGTTTATTTTCATGTTAATGCTCAATGCCCATGATGTCGTGTGAAAATGATTCCACTTTTTTTCCACTTTCTGTATGGATTTATATGTAACGTCGTGTGAAAATGATCCCGCTTTTATGGGATTTCCCTGTTTTAATTCCCGTTTCTGCATGGGAAAACTCCCATGTGATAAACTCCTAGTGTACATTTGTGCTTCTGTGACAAAAAGGCTTGGATGGAGATGCCACCACCCTGTGTCTCTTTCCATTTGTAGGGCTCATATCTATAGTATCTTACATGAAATCATTCTGATGTGACAGAGCTTGCAGAGAAGTTTTTTTTTTTTTTTTGGTACTGTAACTCCCAGAACCACTCCCCTCAGTGGCCATCATTCCTCATTCCCCATGCTGCTTGGAGAATACTAGAAGTAGCTTTGCCCCTGAGCGCTGGTGTGAATGGAACCGCTCTTGCCAGTGATGCCTCTGTTCTTCTTGTAATGCAAACCTACCATTGCAAGCTGGAATGTATTCCTATTTCAAAGTTTGTTTGCACCAATAGTGCCTGCTAAGGTGAGACAGGGATGCAGTGGGGGGAGATGCAAAATATGGGCATTGCCCCCTGATAAGAATTCTACCCCACATCAAATTTTCCTTCAGTCTCCAAATTTCTAGCACTGCAGAGAGTGAGAAACTGAAAACATTCACACCTAGAACCCTTATATATGCTGTGTTCTCATTACCTTTGTAACTGCCCGTCCCTTCTCTTTGGATGCCTAAACTCCATTTCTGTATGGTCAACTGATTTAAGTTACTGCAATGCTAGAAGTCTGTGAAAGAAAATTTTATGTGGGACAGACGTCTTATTTTGAGGGAAAATACCCTCATTTCCCCCCTTCATACCTTCACCCTTGAGAGGGCATTGGCAAAGAAAACACTGTTTTCACCTGTTTTGCCCTCTCCAGTGATGTCTGCTAGGCATCCACTTTGTATTCTGTTTGCTATTAAGCAAAGATCTTATTTTGAGAGGCTTTAGAAATTCAATCTGTGACCTGGAATCATCTGCTTTTAACCACTCTTCTTTTTGTGTTTCACATTGATTTTTATTGTTACTGATACTTGGGTTTAAACTGATCTGTTACCCCATTTGAACCATTTATACATGGTATAAAATTGATGAATGACAGTTTCTGTGCATGAGGCTTGATGCCTAGAACTGACAGATTAAGGAGTGTCTAGACTGCACACAGAGCCTTTATTGCAAATAATATTGATGATATTATTATTATTATTATTATTATTATTATTACTGTATTATTATTATTTTTAACCCACCTCTCCCCATGGATCGAGGTAGGGAAAAACAAGAAATCAACCATGAAACAACATGTTAAAACACATTAATTAAAACATGCAACATTTTGAAAGGGCAAATAAGATAATTTTAAAACAGTTCACATTTAAAATTTAGCATTCAAATTCACAATTTCAAATAATTTGGATAAACTTGCAGGAAGAGACTGGTCTTCAATGCTGTTTTAAATTTGGACAACATATTCAACTGTTGAATCTCTTCTGACAGGTCATTCCACAGTCTGGGGCAGCTGAATAAAATGTTCTTTGCCTGACAGTTGCCAACCTAATCCTGGCTGACTGGAGTAAATGTCAGCCAGAGGACCTGAGTATATGGGGTGGATTATATGGGAGGAGGTGATCCTTTAATTAACCTGGACCCAAACCATGTAGATCAGGGGCAGGCAACCTTTTTGAGCCGGGGGCCGGGTTGCTGTCCCTCAGACAACTGGGGGGCTGAAGCCAAAAAATAAATAATTAAATAATTTTTTAAAAAAATTAAATATATAAATAAACCAGGACAAATGTAGGACAAAATTTTCAAATGGAAGACACTTTTTTAAAAAAAAAATGGAGGACACGTGAAAAAAATTGCTGATTTTTTAAAAAATGTTAATATAAATGCATGTTTCTGAGGCTTCTATAGACAATTGCCCCCCAAAGGCCCCGGCGGCAATCGGTGGCAGGACCAGGCCGGGGGCCGGTCCCAAGGCCTTGCCGGGCTGCATCCGGCCCGCGGGCCGCAGGTTGCCTACCCCTGATGTAGATGCACAGATATACACACATAACTCAAAATCAATGTAAATACATTCTAAACCAAGGTGGTGGTGGATGTCAAACGTATGGGATCTGCTTAGGTGTTTGTTTGTTTGTTTTTAGAACTGAAACCTAAAAATCCACCCAACTGGAGTCTGGTGCAAACTGTAGCGCCCAATATTCCTCACCACTGACCATGTTGACTAGATAGAGTTTATGGAAACTGCAGTTCAACAATGCTTGGAGGACCACATGATTCTTTTCTCTGTTTTCAACTTGTCTTAACTACTGGTACTCTCTAGTCCTGATCTAATCAGAGCTATGCATGCTTTTTAGACCTTTTTCTTTAAAAAGGGCTTTATTTTCAGCTGTATGTCATATGTTTATCACAGTATGTAGTTTGACTAGTAGAATTAAAGAATTCTGAGCCTAGGAATTTGCTTTGAATGGCAGAATGGAATGAGATTTACAGCCCCTCCACCAAAAAAAAAATCCACATTTAATTAATGCAAGAGCTTAATCTAGGAAATAAGAGGGGAGGGATATTTTTGGCAGCTGTTCTTAAATAATAGCAAGTAGATCTTTGCCATCTACATACATACAGGGAACTGTCTGACTAAAAGATGGTATGTACAGTGCTGTGTAAATTTACAGCGCTTTATAAATAAAGGTTAATAATAATAATAATAATACAAACCAACCCAAATCTATTATTAAAGAATTAGGAGTCAGAATTTCTTCCTCCTTTACTGTATATCATACAGAAATCTACCAGTCGATCCATTATTGTCTGCCACTCTTTGGCTGCTGTCACACTGCAGAATTAATGCAGTTTGATACTGCTTTATCTGTCATGGCTCCCTCCTTATGAATCCTGGGATTTGTAGTTTGTGGTGGCACCAAAGATCTCTGACAGAGGAAAGCTAAATAGCTCACAAAACTATAAATTCCAGTATTCCATATCTTTAAGCCATGGCATTTAAGAGGTATCAAACTGCATTAATTCTGCAGCATAGATGCAACCTTAGTTTACAGTGTTAATGTGATATTAGTCCCATTGCGGTTGTTCTGTTCAGGCTGGCAGAGTCTTAGAAAGAGTGACAGTACTTGGATAGTGCAGACAAATTCCCTTTTATTAAAATGAGTGAGCCAAGACAAATTATGAAGGCAATATCACTGATAAAATAGGCTGCTGGTAGTGGAGAGAGGCATTCTTATCTAGTAGCCTTCAGTGTTCCCACTGACATTTTTTTATCCTTAACCTTAACGAATCATCAACAGTTATCAATAAGAACTTGGGGGATGCTGTTTTCCCTACAGTGAGAAATTATACAAATCATTCGGTTGAAAGAAAAAGGTACCCTTGGGCTATAATGTGTATTGAATTTTTCAAAGGAAAAATTATGTGACTCTGTGGCTCACTTGATGGAATGGTTGCTTTGGCAAATAAAGCTTTTTTTAAAAAAATGGGATAAATTTTTAGAAGTGAGAAAGACTATATTTATTTATAACAGATATTTTCTTATTTCCCTGTTTATTATCTGTGTTTAACTCTATGGTATGTGTGTAGTAATAACAGCTGTGTAGAAGAAGTAAAGGACTGTAGATCAGCTGCAGACCACCTGTACTGTATGCAGAAGTCCCCAGGCTCAATATTTCTCATCTCCAGGAACAGGGCAAAATCTAGTATTGTTCTTTGGTTGGCAGAATGGTGGAATCCAGTAAGAGGGAAATGATCTCCCCTTCCCATGGCACCCTTGTATACCCCCCCCAAAAGCCCAGTTCAGAGGACTAGGAAACTTTTTTGAGTCCTTCTGGGGCAGAGGATCCCTGAAGAAATCTGGAGTTTATCCACACTGAACAGTTATAGCTGCTTGATCCCAAATTAATTGCCATGGCTACATCTCATGACAGCCTGTGGCTTGTAGTTTGTTGAGGTGCTTAAAATTCTTTGTTAAAGAGCTGTAGTCCACACCCTGAACTACAGCATTAGAGCTTTTTAGCAGAGACTTCTAAGTACTTTGAAGACCAAAATATAAATCCCAGGATACCTGAGGATGGAGCCATGACCGTTCAAGTAGTACCAAAAGGTCCTTCAAGAGTCCCTGCCCTTAGGACAGACTAGAATAAGAAACTATTTCACTATCATCAAGTTTCGCCCACAAAAAAGGCCCATGTGACCTACATAGGGTTCCCTCTTTCTGAAGGCTCTTCCTTTTGCATAGTTGTTCCAGGGATGTAGCCAGGCTTTTGGGAACGGGGGGGGGGGGGGGTCCAGACTAAGTGCCACCATTATAATGGGGCTTGGGTGCGGCGGCACAGTCACACACACCATTCTTTGTATCTAACAGAAGGGGTGGTCCGGACCCCACAGACCCGCCCCCAGCTACATCCCTGGTTGTTCTAATGCATCTGCACTGCAGACACGGTTTGCTTTGCAACCTGAACTAGTTGACCTCTGCTTTGTTAACCAAACTGCTTCCACACTGCTTTAACTGTCATGGTGCCATTTTATGGAATCATGAGATTTGTAGTTTGTTGTGGTGCCAGAACATATTGACAAATATCCCACAAAACTACAAATTTTAGAACCCCATACCATTGAGTCATGGCAGTTAAAGTGGTGACAAACTGCATTGGTTCTGTAGTGTAAATGCAGCCTGAGTGTTTGTTTATCCAGATGTGTTTTACTGATTAAAGAAATGTCTAAAACTCACATTGGGTATAATTAAGGGCTATAGTTAAAATAACATGAATGAAAAAGAAACGTGGATGTTTTGTGTTGTCAGAGTGGCAAATGAGATAAACATCAGTGAACCATTTGGTGAACCAGCAGTGACAGCTGGGACCACAGGTAAATTATTCACCACCCGTGTGCAAAAATGTGTGTAATAGATACATGATTATAATGATAAATGTAGCAGACATTAAAAGGTTATAAACCATGGTTATAAGCATCCTATTGAAGGGCTGGACTCAATAGTGATCTACTACAATTGATTAACTATTTTTCAAACTCTTTATTAACCATTAATCAGTCCTTTATAAACTATTAATAAGGGGTACCTCTGGGTAACATCACTGAGGGATATAATTGCACATTGTCTGCAGAAGTATTTCTAAGTGCCAAGTAATGGGAATGGCAGGCTTTATATGACCTGCATGAACTTCAGTGGTTTGCATAGAGCTCAGCTCAACAAACGTCAAAAGCAGCAGGTGGTTTAAGATGGCCTGGGTTCTGTATTGCACCTACTTAAAGGCACAGAGGTTGCTGCATCACCAGTGCATTTCATAGTTCCCAAAGTAATATTTCTCATGATCTGGCAGGAAATTAGTAAATAATGAGTGTTCCTTTGGGTGGCCAAAAACCAATACAAAATATACAAGTCATGGCTGGTCCTGCCTTTTTTCCAAAGTATTTTTGACTGATATTAACAGATTTGTTCTTGCTGACAGTTGTTTCTTTAAAATAATATTTTTAAAAATCAACAGTGTTTGTCAGTCATGTGTGTAAGATGCTGATACAGTATTTATTTTTATTTTTACTGTGAAGAATTGTGAATAGGGGATGGGGGGTCAATCTGACTTCTACTTTACTGTTTAGTTTTTCATTTCTTGAGTAATTTTAATTTCGGTGTAATTATCAGATTCAAAATGTCCCACTCGTGTTCACTTTAGCTCACTCACTATAAGTACTGCAATTTTATATATTCCATTTCTTGTGTTGTGTAGTTCAGACTTTCCTTTTACCTTTTAACACATCAACCGGGGGATGTCTTTTCAGCTTGATTCCAGTTGTATTTTTAGCCAGAGCGCTAGTTGTAGCTGCCCTCTGATCTTCCTCAGTAACTCTATGAGTGCTTTCTGACCTGGGAGTATAATTTTCTGTCACTATCTCTTGTTTCCTTGTGGACTGTCTCATCATAGGGTTTTCCTGGTAGAAGATTTTCAAAACGGGTTTAATGGTGTCTCCTTGTGTACAGTACTAACAAGCGTTAGCTATGGTGCCAGTGCCGTTGTCTCTGAGAGATCTTTCACCAGTGTCATCCCCTACTATTGCTGCTGCCCAATGGTTGTTTGGCACACTCAGTCTGAATATGAGATGAAACCTTTAGAACAAATAAGTTCAGAGGGTCATAAGTGTGAATGGGTTTTGTATCATCAAATGGTATCAAGATTCAAAGAGGATAAAAATGCGTTGGGTATCGTTAAAAATAAGACAGAATTAGAGGAAATTATGCTGAAGGAGAAACCCGCCATCTTATCGAGATTGTATAAAAATTATTGGAATATTTGTCAGAAGGAGAGATATAAAAGACAATATGATAAAATGGGCAAGGGACTGTGGAAAACCTTTGGAATTAGGTCAATGGGAAATATCATGGGAAAAGAGATTAAAATATACAAGGAGCCAAGATGTAAAAGAAAATTATTATAAGATCTTATATAGATGGCATCTTTCTCCAGATAAGTTCTGTAGAATTTATGGTGAGGGACAAAAATTTTGTTGGAATGTGAAAAGGAAAGAGGAACTTTTTTTCATTTATGGTGGGAATGTTCGCAGGCTAAGACATTTTGGAGTATGATCCATAATGGTATTAAAGAAATCTTAGATGTTAACATTCTGCCCAGAAATACTATTATTGAATATGATAGGAGGAGGAGAAGAAAAAAGGTATGGAAAAATGATTTTTTTAATATGCTAGCAGCTGCTAGACTGGTTTACGCCAGGTATTGGAAACTAAAGAAAGAAATCCAAGTTGGTGAATGGATAATTAAATTATTAGAAATGATGGGAAATGATATAATTTCAAAAAGATTATCAGAAAATATAAAGAGTGGTCCAGAATCAGAGGGTAAGGAAACTGCAGACATAAAAGAATGGGAAAAAACTGCATGGTTTTATCAAGAAAAAATGGCCAAACATATAGAATAATATTCAAAAGGTACTAAAAGAAGAAGAAAGGTTTGATTGGTGAAAACCAAGAAATAGTAGCAGTTAATAAATGAAATTTAAATTGGAAGATAAGATGGGAAACAGAGGAAGGAAGTGGGGACAACTAGTAAAGAAATGTTGGATAAGTTGTTAAATATGATAAGCAAAAGAAATACATAAAAGAAACGGGGAAGGTTTTGACTGAAGGAAGTCATGTTTGTTTATATGTGGAAGATTGGAAGGTTGAAAATGAATGTATGAATTGTATTTTATGTATGTTTTACGGTGTATGTTTTGTAATACAGTGCTCCCTCGGGTTATGAAATTAATTCGTTCCGCGGCCGCTTTCGTAACCCGAAAAGCCTTCGCAAGCCGAAAACCCATAGGCGCTAATGGGGAAAAGCCGCGTTTCGTGCGAAAAAGCGCCGAAAAGCACCAAAAAATTTTTTCGTAACCCGAAAAAACATTCGTAACCCGGAACAGTTATTTCCTATGGGATTTTTTCGTATCCCGGAAATTTCGTAACCTGGGTATTTCGTATCCCGGGGTACCACTGTATATAAGTGTAATAAAAAATAAAATAATAATAATAATAATAATAAAGAATAGTTGCTTTTGAAAGCAGGCAAAATGAAAATAACCTGATGTGTAGTAGCTTTTTGTGAGCCACATGACCATTCATCCGAGAGTTTGATGGCTTCCTGAATCTAGTGGGATGATGACTATACATAAACATTACCATGCCAAAGGGAACATTGAGCTCAGAATCAATCCTTACAAGAGATAACATAGAAGCCTGGATGACCAACAGCCTCCAAAGAAGATAATTGCAACTTTATCAGTCTGCTCTCAAGTAAGTGCTGTCACTACTTGAATCTTGTGATAAATTACATTGATCATATGGGTTACAGAACTGCTATCAGTATCAAAGGAAAGACATTAAGTTTTGACAGTGGCACTGCCATTGCCAGCTTCTGGTAGAGTAACACTGCACTACCTAGAATGTCTCATTTAATGCCTGCATATAGAAACCAAACAAACCAGAGGAATATCGGTGTGGATTTAAAAATTGTCAACAGTTTGTATACACTTACATAAAGTACACAATGCAACACTGGTTTTTATTAAACACATATTTCTGGAGCAGTCCTTTTATTTTTATTGGTTGGCTACATATGATAGTTGCCTTTAGGGAGGCAATGCTATATTAGAAATAAATATTCAAATATTGTTAGGATTTACAGATTGCTTTTACATATTCCTATAATGTAGAGAAAAATTATTCCTACCCAGATTTATATGTGGGATGGAAACTGATTTGGAGGCATAATGCCTTGTTAAAGATGTGTCCATGGCCAAAGTAAAATTTCTTGGCTTATAGCTTAATCTCTTAATCAGAATTTGGAAAATTTATTTTTAAGCATAATGAACTGTGTGACTCACACTCCTCGCTCTAAGAAACTTGTTACCATTAACAGTAGAAAAATATACTATATTGTTACATTTCATATTACATTAATTACTGCTCTTCTTGTTAAGGTTTTACTTTTTAAAAATCACTTTAAAAAGTAAGAAAATAGACTAAAATTGAGGTGAAATATTCTCAGAATGTCACTGTATTGAGGAAAATTAACTCTTAATATTATTCATTACATAAGGAAACCAAACAATATTACCAGTCACAAACATTGCTTTCATAAACAATGGCACTATGCCTGCATTACCCCCCAAAATAATGGGTTATAGATAATGCCACTACTTGTAATGCATTACTTGTAAGTTCTGCTATTAGCTTAATTCAAGGCAGGGCAGTATTAAATACATTTGGATACAATCACATCCTAAAGGAACTGGATTATCAGCGTTTTCTGTAATATTTATAATCCATATTGTCTGCAACAGAAAATTCAGAGGGAAAATACAGTTTGGATGCATCTAGTAGATGCTTGTGTCCTAATGAATCTCTTGTCTTCAATGTGCCACAAGCCTTTTTGTTGATTAAATGGTGGAGGAATGTGTGGCCCTCAAAAAGTTACTGGAATATCTTCCCAACAACCTCACTCAACTAGCAGTAGCAAGAGATGTAAACATTGTAGTCCAGCAATGTTTGGATGGCCACGTGCTCCCATTCCCACCATTATCTAGTTGCAGATTTCAGTTACATTTAAATGCTTTCATTTTTAAGGTCAATTGTGCATTCACTTGAGATGCCAGTGCTAATCTATTAATAGTAACAACTGAAGATGCAAACGGTGGCCCTAGCAAGCAAAGAGTGTGGCCTGTCATTCTGCTTTGAACTACCATTATTTCAGTTTTCAAGTGTAGCCAGGCACTAAGCTTGCTTAAAGCCATGTCATCAAATCAAAACTAAAACCAGATAATCAGATATTTTTAGAGACCTAAGGTCATTCTCCTATATATGTGGTGGTGGGCCAGATCAGGCCTGTGGGTCTTTCACATCTGCTCAGGCTGTCCCAACCCTACTCCTTAATTCTGTTACTTATGAAGTGGGCAAGGTGGTGGTGGTTGTTTCTTTTGAGGTGACTTGAGATTTAGGCAAACTTTGATTGGAGCAGAGTTATGAGAAAGTGGAATCAGAGCAGAAAGCCAATGGGAGCCACACTGAGGGAAAATGGATCTGTGGAGTAGCTTCATCCATGCTCACTTTCCGTAACGGCTCTGCACAATGTTGGCAATGGGGTCCTAAACCGCTTACCCTAAAAAAAAATAGGGCCCTTGAGGAGGAAATAAAATCCCTACTCCATAGAGACTATACAATGAAGAGATTATGCTTTCTTATCTATTTCCTATGACATATACCTCAACAGAGTTTTTAGAGTGGCTGGCTTATAGCTTTTGGCTATACAGGTCATTTTAGAGGCATGGTAATTGGTCCTTAGCGATTAACCTATTAGCATGTCTGGAATTCAATACAAAATAGGCAATTGCAATGTTTTGTGTCAGAAATTGCCATGTGTTGACATCAAAGGGTTAATTTCATACAATCATGCGGCCCCTGATTCTGGCCATGGCTGTTCTGTTAATTTCATCTTCTGGGCTACTTGTTTTGGAAGTCAGAATGGAAACTTTTTTGACTTGGCCTGTATTCAAAGGACAGTGTGGCTTTAATCCTTGCCCCTTGGCTGCTAATTGCATGCCCGTGGTAGAAAGCTGGTTTAGCAAATCCTTATTTCCATTAGGAGGTGTCGGGATCAATTCCATGGAGGTTTCCCTCCTATTTTGCAGCTGTTATCCCGTTGGGGGGAGGAGGCCGTCACACCGCTGACTGAAACATGGGCTCTGTTCTCTTCCCACAGCACTTGGCAGGAAAAACAAAATAGGGGTAATGAAAAACAAACACGGGAAATGCTTTATTATTTCATCATCCTCACCTACAGAGATCTGGCACTGCTATGTGGTTAGGAAGAACGTCTCCCTCCCTTTGTCTCTCTCAGAAATGGTTCTATAAAGCTAGCACTCTGTCATTTCTGCACATCAGGCCAGAGGAACTTGCTCTTATTTTTCTCCTAGCTTCATCCTTTCCTTTGACCTCTGTGTTGACTAAGTGCCTCAAGAGTCGACACACTATATTTGCTTTGCCACATGAGTGATGGGTAGGGTGCTTTGGAAATTCTGGGGTGCCCCTGAAACAACCCCATCCCAACTCAGATTCTAAACGTATGCATAGAAAACATCTATATACATATAGCAGCATTGCATGAACTTGATTTTTGGTCTAAAGAAATGAAACATGCTCTCTAGAAGTTAGACCCTAGATTGCCTAGTTACTGTTACCAAATTTGATGAACAGTACAGGAATTATGTTGCTTGATGAATGACTTTTCTATTAGTTTTCAAGGAAATGCTTTCTTGGTAACTATTATGATCAGATTAAGATAGTTGGTGTTATGTACTTAGTGGTGAGAGACTGAGAGTGTGAATTAGTCTCTTGGTTTGAACTTAGGGCCTGAACAGACAAGCCAAAATAAGCTACTTTAGACACACTTTGGAGATTTTCGTTTAAATGACACATGCATCTTAAGAGGCCAGGAAATGTGCCAAAGCTGTGCTCCAGTCTTAGGGCTGGAGCGTGACTTTGGCATGACTTCCAGCTCTTAGGATGCATGCATCATTTCTCAGCAACCTTCCAAAGTGGCCTAAAGCAGCTTTTTTGGCCTGTCTGTTCAAGCCCTTAGGACGTTATCAGACAAGGGAAATTAGAAGTTAATACAAGGCAATCCGAACACAATCACGGGGTTTAAAATTATTGCGTGATAGACTACCACACGCAATTCCGGGCAATGGGAAGTCAGCGAACGCAATCATGGGTTTCACGTTATTGCGTGATAGACTACACACACACAATTTCGGGCAATGGCAAGCTTTTTCGGGCAATGGGAAGTCAGTTCGAATGCAATTCGAAATCACATAAATTAGCTGAATTAGCAAATTCACGTGAATGCGTTCTGACTCCACTTTCTTTTCATTCGAAATTAAGAGAAATTCCTCCGTGTGATAACTTTTAGTCTCTACTTCAACTTATAAATGGCTTAGAAAAGTAATTCTGCACCCCTCTGGCCATCTTCCCATTGTCCATTGCTCTTCCGTCTGTCATGTGTGTGTGTGCATGTGACTTCCAGTCACCTGTCCATCTTATGGTGATCCCATGAATTGAATATGGTTTTCTTAGGAAGGATATACTCATTGGTGGTTTTGCCAGTTCCTTCCTCTGGCATATAGTTACAGTACCTGGTATGCATTGATGCTCTCACATTTAAGTACTGCCAGGGTGACCCTGCTTATCGTCCAAGATCAGAGAGATCTTGTGCCTTTAGGGTATTTAGGCCCAGCTCTTTCTGCCATATGGGGAATATTGTACCAACTTACCTTTCGGTTAGGTTTACAACTATCATACACATGAAAACACTTCGAACATATGATACCATTACGTATTATTAATGTGCCTATTCACTGGTTTATTCATAAGGATGTTTTATGCTTCAGCACTATTGTGGTACTTTGTTTTGTAAACTGCTAGGAAAGGCCACTTATAAATTCCCAGAAAAAGAAGAAATGCAGCAGCTAATGCACTTGAACAGAGATTTTGCATTTTTAGTACAGATTTGCATGTGTTTAAAATATGCATATTTGGAAGGATTGCTATCCTTGTTTAAATGCAACTACTGATATACTCACTAGTTTAATCATGTATAAGTTGAGGGCAGGTTTTGGGTCAATATAGATTTTGATATGACCCACGGAGAAGCTGGGGGTAACACCTAGGGGCATGTAACAAAGATGTACACTGGTACCTTCGGGTTACGAAATTAATTCGTTCCGCTATTCTTTCGTAAGCCGAAAATTTCGTAACCCGGAAACGCTTTCCCATTGAAAAATAACTAATGCGTTCCAAGACCTCGACTGAACCTGCAAGTCAAAACAAAGGCACAATAGAGGCCTATTAAGCTAAGTACCCTACAATACAATGTAATACAAAGTTGCCTCAGGCACTAATTAGCTTAACAATGACTGCAGGTCCATTCTAAAGTTTGAAAGGATAAAGAAAAAAAGTTTTTTCTTCTTCTTGATGGTTCTGGCATCTCAGAGTGAGGCAGGAGGAGCTGCTCCCAAATCATCACACCCATGACCAAAGCACCAACCCCAAGGTGACACTCTCTGGCCCGCATCAAGCCAGGCCAGACTTGCAAACTCAGATCCCACATCCCACACTCTCAAATCATCACACCATCACCAAAGAACCCCCAATCTAAACAACCACCCCATGGTCACACTCTTGGCCCGCATCAAAGCCAGGCCGACTTGCAAAACTCAGATCCCACATCCCACACTCTCAAATCTCACACCCATGACCAAAAGAACCCCAAATCTAAAAAACCAACCCCATGGTCACACTCAGTGGCCCACATCAAAGCCAGGCCAGACTTGCAAAACCAGATCCCACATCCCACACTCTCAAATCATCACACCATGGACCAAAGAACCCAAAATCTAAAAACCAACCCCATGGTCCACTCTATGGCCACATCAAAGCCAGGCCAGACTTGCAAAACTCAGATCCCACATCCCACACTCTCAAATCATCACACCCATGACCAAAGAACCCCAAATTTAAAAAACCACCCCATGGTCACACTCTATGGCCACATCAAAGCCAGGCCAGACTTGCAAAACTCAGTCCCACATCCCACACTCTCAAATCATCACCCCATGACCAAAGAACCCCAAATTTAAAAAGCAAACCCCATGGTCACACTCTATGGCCGCCATCACAATCCAGGCCAGACTTGAAAAACTCAAACCCACATCTCCACACTCTCAAATCATCACACCATGACCAAGAGAACCCCAAATTTAAAAAAGCAACCCCATGGTCACACTCTATGGCCGCAGCAATCCGGCCAGACTTGCAAAACTCAAACCCCACATCTCACACCTCAAATCATCACACCCATGACCATACCACCCCAGAACTCAAACCCAAAGGCCAGAAACCCAAATCTGAACATGCAACCCCCTGGTCAGGCCCTTCTAAAGGATAAAGAAAAAAAGTGTTGCTGGTCTTGGCATCTCAGAGTGAGGCAGGGGAAGGAGGAGAGAACCTGCTCTCAAATCATCACAGCCATGACCAAAGCAAACCCAATATAAAAAGCAACCACACTCTATGGCCCACATCAAATCAAGGCCAGACTTGAAAAGTCCACACCCACACCTCTCAATCATCACACCCTGACCATACCACCCCAGAACTCAAACCCAAAGGCCAAAACCCAAAATCTGAACATGCAACCCCATGGTCAGCCCCATCTTAAAGGATAAAGAAAAAAAGTGTTTTTCTTACCTTTGCTGGTCTTGTCATTGGTCCTGGCAGTCGGAGTGAGGCAGGAGGAGGAGGAGGAGGAGGAGGAGAGGGGCAGCCCAAAAAGCCAAATTTAAACCAATTCAAGCATTTACAATTCAGCCAATTCAAGCAATTTAACCACTTCAGCCAATTTATCCCAATTCAAGCCATTTAACCATTCAGCCGTTAGCCAATGCCACCAATTTAACAAAGTTAACCATTTAAAAAAAAAATTTGGTGTTTTTTTTAAGGTCACTTTTTTTTAAGGGTCACCTTTGCCTTCTTGGATGACGGTTCTCCCTCGCTAGCTGAAGAAATGGTCCAAGGATGTCTGCCTTGCCGGCCCTTAAGCAGGTCTTAAATGGCTAAGGCAGACTTATCAAATGGGCAATGGCATGGTGGTCAGCACCTGCTCAGGGTGGTGCTTCTCCACAAAGGAAGCCACATTGTGGAATTGCCTCAGATGTCTTTATTCTGCCGTTGGCAAAGATGCCCCCGCGCCTCCTCCTGTGGCCCCTGTCGAAATGGAGCACGTCCTCATCCACGGCAGAGTGTTGCATCGCCGCCAGGGCTGAGGTCCTCTGTTGTCAGGTCCTCTTGTGCTCCTCGATCAGTTCTCCACGTCCTCGTTGTCCCCTCGGTCCCAGGGACCTTGCGTGGATACTATCTCGTGCACCTCTTCTTCTCACTGGCTCAGCACCTCGGCCTGCAACCCTTCCAGGGAAGAAGCATCAGGCCACAGCTTCCTCCATGCAGCAATCAGGTTTGCGCTGGTGATCGCCTGCCAGGCCAAGTCCACCATCTTCAAGCACACCACGATGTCAAAATGCTGCTTCCAGAACTCACGAGGGTCAGCTGTGTGCTCTCCGTCACATCGAAGCAACGCTTGAAAAGGTGCTGGTTGTAGACCTTCTTGAGTTGGCGTCACCTGCTGGTCCATGGTTGCAGAGGGAGGTCGTGTTGGGTGGCGAACTGGACCTTGATGAAGGAGAAACTCCGCGAGGATGTCCTTCTCAGCCATGCGGGTGCGCAGGGCATTGTCCAGAGGAGGAGGCACTTCAAGGGCAAATCCTCTTCCTCCAGGTTCCCGCTTCACTGTCGGGCGAAGACGCTGTTATCCACTCGACGAAAAGGAGGCGTGTGACCCATGCGCGGGCATTGGAGCGCCACATCATGGCAACCTGTCCTTTGGATGTTGTGTGCCTTGAGGCCCTTGGATTCTCGAGGGGTACACAACAGGGGCTTGACCTTACGTCCCGTGGCATGGACACAACGGCAGTGTGAGCGTCCTTCATAGGCTTGTGGCCTGGCAGTCTCCTCTCCTCCTGGCTGATGTAGGTGCGGCGAGGCATCTCTTCAGCAGAGGCCCGTCCGTGCAGTTGAGACTTGAGCGGGACGTAGCCTTCCTCCTCCACCATGGCCTTGACGCGCGACGACTGTCGGCGGCTGGTGGTCTGCGCTGGACGCCTCGCCGTGACGGACGACAGAGTGGATCCGTCCTCCTCTTGAACTCTCGAACCAGCCACGGATGCTTTGAAGTCCAGGGTGGCTGGCTCCTCCTGGAAGAAGTTCCTTCGCCTGCCTCCTTGCTGGCCAGGTCTTCGTAGATGGCGGTGGCCTTTCGCAGATGACCGCGGTGGTCACGGTGTCCCCGACTCGCTCTTTTCCTTGATCAGAGGAGAAGCAGGCGCCCATCTCCTGTGCTTCGGTTCCTTGCTTGGCGATGTCGTCACGCCTTCGCTGCCACAACAGCTCTGATCCTCCTTTTGCTGAGGGACAGTGCCAACGTCGAAGGTTGCGTCCATATCCTTGGCATGTCCCCAAGGCACGCCCCTCTCGTGCTTGGCAATGTTCCTTCTTGTCCTCCAAGGACAAGGGAGCCTCTTCTTTCTCACCGTTGGGTTGGGAGCCATAGCTCAGCCTAAAAGGACAAAAGGCACAGGCAATGAGCAAAAGCCAAATTGGAAACCACCCCACCCCCATGGTCACACTCTGGGGCCCAAACTTGCAAGTCCCACCCCACACCTCACATCATCAAGCCATGAGCACAGCACCCCAACACAAACCCTAGGCCAGAAACCCAAAATCTGGAAAGTGCAACCCCAAAGTCACACTGGTCTGGCCCACATCAAAGCAAGGCAACTTGCAAAAGTCACACCCCACACTCTCACATCATCACAGCCATGAGCACAGCACCCCAGAACACAAGCCCGATGCCAGAAACCCAAAATCTGAAAATGCAACCCAAGTCACACTGTCTGGCCCACATCAAAGCAAGGCCAAACTTGCAAGTCACACACCACACCTCACATTATCACAGCATGAACAGCACCCCCGAACACAAGCCCATAGGCCAGAAACCCAAAATCTGAAAATGCAACCCCAAAGTCACACTGTCTGGCCCACATCAAGCAAGGCCAAACTTGCAAAGTCACACCCCCCTCTCATCATCACAGCCATGAGCACGCACCCAAAACAAGCCATAGGCCAAAACCCCCAAAATCAGAAATGCCACCCTGGTGAGAGTCTCTGGCCACATGTGACCATAGCCAAAGTGTTAAAGTCACACACCACATTTAAAACAGCACAGCCATGAGAAATCAAAGCAGCAAATGAAGCCCATCATCCCATTCGAAGCATGCCACACTAACAGCAAAAAACCCAAAAAAGGCATCCTGCACACACCAGACCCATCATCCCCAATTCGAGCATGTCACCCTAAAGAAAAAAAACCCAAAAAAAATCAAGCCAGCACATCCAAGGCCATAACCACACATTAGAGCATGTCACCCTAAAAGAAAAAAACCCAAAAAACAAAGCCGCACATCAAGGCCATATACACACTTAGGAATGCCACCCTAAAAGAAAAAAAACCCAAAAAATCAAGCCAGCACATCAGGCCATAATCCCCACATAGAGCATGCCACCCTAAAAGAAAAAAACCCAAAAAAATCAAGCCAGCACATCAGGCCATATCACCACATTAGAGCATGTCACCCTAAAGAAAAAAAAACCCAAAAAAATCAAGCAGCACATCAAGGCCATAATCCACACATTAGAGCATTTCACCCAAAGAAAAAAAAAACCCAAAAAAGGCATCCCTGCACCACCAGCCCCTATCCCCAATTCAGAAATGCCAGTAGCAAAACCCACAATCCACCACTTTGAACACACAAAAAAAAAAAAACCCCCAACAACAACCAACAACCGACACCCCACAGCAAGCATGGTCACACTGTCTCACCCCAGCCACCCACAGAAGAAGGTAAAATCCATCAACCTACGGTAGAGAAATTGCTATCGCCGGTCTTGATCCGAAGATATGGCAAAAGCCACAGAAAAATTCCAAAGGCAGAAAGCCAGGAAAAGTCTGAACTGCAACCAAGAGTTGGAGCTCCAAAGAGACTCTTCTCCCCATCCGCAGGGCCAGACAAAGGGGCAGATCAATGGAGCGGTTTTATTTCTCAAGGCAAGCCACCCCCCCCCCCAATTCGTTAGCCAATCCAATGATGGACTTGATTTCGCAAGCCAATCACTGCTGCTAACGAAATTCAACATTCGCGCAAAGCTAACCCTAACCGTTAGGCCTGGAAATCCCTGGAAAGCCAGTAGATGCACTTTGCATCATTTGAATTTCCGCCGAAAGAATTTCGTAACCCGAAAAATCTTCGTAACCCGGAACAGGTTTTCCCAGCCGCGATTTTCGTATCCCGAAAATTTCGTAAGCCGTCATTTCGTATCCCGGGGTACCTAGTGTAAAAGAAAAAGCAAAGAAAACGATGCCAAAAATTTACAAAAATTCCAGCAATCATAACTGTTTGTGTTCACCCTAAAGGCTGGATGGATGAGGATGAACTATGCAAATGGGGGCTGTGTGGGGGGGAGGTGATCAGGCGCCTGCTGGGTTAGAAAAAATGCAAACGTTAAAATATGAAAGGCAAGCCAACATATTTATATACAGTGGTGCTCGGGTACGAATGATCGCGTTAGAAATTTCCGGGTACGAAAAGTCGATTGCAAAACGTTTCGGGTTACGAAATATTTTTCGGTTACGAAATTCATTGGCGCGAAATTCAATGCTGCTATAGACTTTCCAGTGAACGCGTATTGGGTTACGAAATTTTCGGGTACGAAGGAAGGCGGAACGATATTCGTATCCCGAGGCCCACTATATAGCTTTACTTTAAATGAGGTCTTTGCCTTCAAAACCTTCCAGCCCCATTCCTCTTGCGTTCCTTGGGAAGCTGCATGGCCATTTTAGTTTGGGGTCAACTTTTTTGACTAAAATTTCTAGACTTATACATGGTCTAGATTAATAAACAGTTAAATACAACAGCAATACATCTCCATAGTTGAGGACTTTGTGGCTTGGTTACCTATTCCTACTCAGTCTCCTCTTTATGTAATCACTGACAATGGGTTATTCAGGCCCCTTTAGATTCTCCCTTGTATTGTTCCTCACTGGATTTGTGCATTGAAGCCAATTAAATAGAGGAAGCCCTTTAAACAGAGGCATGTCCCTTGCAAGTAAGATCACCCTAGAAAAAACTGTACAGAAGCAGATGTAGAAATGAATGAAATGGTTTAACAAATCCAAGTGCAGAAAAAATGTTCAACACCTCCACATGTGACAGGTTCCAATATGGAAGTACAAGGGACAAAAATACTAATAAATAAAAATCATCACCGTTGACAACACTAGTCATCATGCACTGAGCACTGCTAACATAAGCCATGGAAACATGGTTTCAGTTTGTACATACGTACCCTTGATTTAATTGTAACTTGTTTACTAAGCAGAAACATTAGCAGCTTATTTACCTGCCCTTGGAAGAGCTTAGATGAGGCACATAAATTTGTGAGTTACACCTAATGAAATGGGTGAAATATATGTCTTGGGGGAGTGCTTTTATATGCATACTTTTATATATCCTTTTGACAAAGTGGCATGGCTTCTCTCGGTATGTCAATATTGCTCACCACATAACATCCAGATGAGTCTATTAAATAAAAGGTAAATTGTGGGCACAATTAAGGCCCAATGGATTTGGGGGGGGGGGCTTGTTTTCATTAAAGAAGACTCAAATTCAGCTTGAAACAGGACTCTCTGGTTGGTTCCTTTGGCTGCTTTCCTCCACTTTGCTAGCCTTTCAGTGGAGAGTGGCCACAACTTTTGCAGATGTTTCATCATAGTGGAATGCTTTTAAACTTAATGAGGAGTTGCAGTGAATCCTTGTTCTGCTTTCTGTCATTGACACCCACATTCTTTCAAAGTATTAAACTCCTCAAAGATAATCACCATCAGTGGAGCAAGCTTGAGTTAATTGTTTAGCTTGTAAGGTGATGCTAGAAAGCGGCAACTGTGTGCCTGATTACTAAGGAGTAGACAACCACGGGTGGCCCCCTCCAGAGTTTTGGACTAAAACTTCCATCAAGCCCTGTCAACCTGGACAATGTGGTGGATGATGGGAAACTGGTAGTCCAAGAGCATCTGGGAGACACAGTTTCTTCACTCTCAGCTGTTCTGTGTTCAGGAAGATGATCTGGCTATTTATTTATTTAGCCACCCTGGCTGGCTGTGATATTCTGGGAGTCATGGGTCGGCATCTCTTTGAAACTTGTTTGTTCAAGGTGACTTTCCTGAGTAGTTATTACTCCAGGAATACATGGTATACATATTCAATTTGACGTCATTTCCTCAGTGTAATACTGTTGTTTTTGTTATTCATACGAAGCCATTAATTGGGAAGTACAGTAGGCCCTCCTTATCCACAGATTTTTTATCCACAATTCAAGATCACAATTTGAAAAATTCATAAAAGCATAATTCCAATAGCAACCTTGATTTTCCATTTATATAAGGGACACCATTTTTATGCCACTGGATGAATGGGCTTTAGCATCCATGGATTTTGTTATCCATGGGCCCCAGTGGATAACAAGGGCCCACTGGCTTTTATGAATGGTATCTTTGAAAAGGGATATAATGTATTGATTACTTAATGGCTACATTTATTAATGTGCTTATGAATCACTACATTGCTTCTCACCTTAGACTGCTGTTTTGTAGCCACTAGTGGGAGTACTATCCTAATTAAATCAGTGGGACCTCTTAGTGATATGTATGGTATTGTACAGTTAATTTACTGCATTTGCTTATATTGGGAGGGGGCGGGGGGAGTAACAATTGATTAGAAGGTACACAAATTTAAGTTACTTTCATTGGAGCTAGTCCTTAGTTACACAATTAAAATGGGTGGAGCCTTACACATGATTTGTGCCTTTAATTTAATGCTGTAACTACACTGCATGTGGAATCCTAGGTATATTACGCATAAGTAAGCCCCTTTGTGTTAGTGGGACTGTCCCCAGAGACGTGTATGCACAAATTGCCAACCTGAAAGTGCTGTCCTGGGGTTTTTTCTTGGAAGCTAGCCTCTGAAATCATGAGATGTATGTCAGTGAAAGGTCATTAAAATCACTGCCACAGTATTAACACAACACCCTTGCTCTTCCTCCCCATGACCCATGCAATGTAATAAAAGAAAGCGCATCCTTTAAACACTGTTAACAATAGATAGCTGGATGCCTATCCTTTTCTCCTTTTCAAAAACAAAATCTTTATAATTCTGTGTGAAAATTTAAAGAACACATTGTATAATATCCCAGCAGATCCGACGTGGCTAATAGTGGACAGCAGCGAAGAGCAACAAATGCTGGCTGTGATATTTCGACCAATGTGGCTTCTTTGTATTAGCATGGGAGAAATGCAAACTCATCCCTCAGAATGAACTTCCATGGCTCCATGCTGGATTGATCTGGGGAAATGAGTTTTTGCCTAGAGCAAAGCAAACCATCTCTGTCCTATGTGAAGAGGAGACTGTTGAACCTACATATTTCATTAAATGTGCAAATATTTGATTAGCAAGTAGGAATTTGTTTGTTTCTCTAAATTACTACCCTTCCTCAGTCCCTAGGCCTCTGTTCTTGAGACTTAAAACAAAGAATGCTGGTTATATCTACATTACTATTAAGATCCCTAGGTGCATACTATTTGGCTTTCTGTTGCCAGTATCTACCTCCAGTTTCAGTTTTTGGATCTTGAAATCTCAGGGAATGGGACACTTTCAACTGGACAACCCTAACTACAATTTTACATGTGAGGGAATGGAAAATAAGTGACATACATCACCCTGTGTCATGATCAGTGGACCCAAACTTAAAGAGCCAGACAGCATATTAGCATAAATTAACTAATGCTTTATTCTGGAATCCAAGATAGGGTCTCCAGACGTAGTAGTGTCAACTCTGACTTGTCCCCAAATCAGCCAACTTTAGGGGTTCCCTCCAATTTGAAGAGCTATTCAGGGTTTAAATTTTTATTGTATTTATTGTAAATTTATTATGTTGTATCCCGCTTGATCCACTTGGGAGAGGTGGGAAGATGATATTATTATTATTATTATTATTATATTTATTATTATTATTATTATTATTATTATTATTGACCTATTCCAAAAATAGATTCAGCACTTGGAGAACTCCTTTAAAATTTGCAATAAAAGCCCTGCCATGAAAGTCACTGCCACTACTGTCAACCTTCTCACTCATAACTTTTCAACCATTTGACCCTGAACAGACAGAGCATTATTGCTCACACATTTCTAAACTTGGGATGTTCCAAAAGTATTGGACTACAGTTTCTATTATCCACAGTCATTACAGCCTGCATGCCTGGGAATTTACTGCCTGAAGCAAGGCAGATGGATCTTTTCCCACCCAGGTTCATGTACAGTCATGACTGGGCTGGAAGCTGGACCTGACACCACCATGGCAATGGGACATGGTCCAGTACAACATGACAAGTTTAGGGGGCGCAGGTGGACGTGTGGAGCACTCACTGTTGTCCTCCAGAAGAGAGGAATTGACAAGGGTTTCAAGAGGAAAGCCAGATGACTACTACTCTGTCATTCTCCAGCATCTGCAGCTTGAGATCCTTGCCCCACTCTGCCTAACGTAGGACTGGAGGACCTGAAACTGACAATTGGCTGGGTGGATAACTCCACCATTGGTCTTGGAAATAAAATTGAATCTAGTACAATTGCTTCAAGATGATAATATATGTATATTTTGGCTGCCATATTTTGCATTAGCTGTGATTTTGTATATTTTGGGATGTGGTTCTACATTAAGCCCAATAGTAGGGTCCATGAGAGAATGAGCCATTACAACCCAGCAGTGGCCATATTCACATGCTTGACAAACGTATAGCAGCAAGGATGCTGTTAGGGTTAAATCCAGAAGCCTTATCCTACTGGGAATGAGGTAATAGCACATACATGATTAAATAATTCATAGTATGCTATTATAGGTGGGGTGGGTACCAATGAAGCCATTCTGGTTGTACACCGCTTGATCCTTGGGAAGCGGTCTAAATAAAAATTAGTATATTATTATTATTATTATTATTATTATTATTATTATTATTATTATTACTTCTTTGGCTGCTGAGTACTTTCCATTCATGAGCCAATGGTGATGGAATCCACAGATCACAACCAATGCACTAATATTATGTTGATTACATTTTATATATGGGGGGGGGGGAGAAATAAAAGAGAATACAACACCCCCACACACAAAAAACCCTAATGCTGAGTGCTTTCCCAACCCAGGGAATGAAATGGCAATAGCATTTTATTTCACTATGCTGTTTCTCCCTCCCATTTACTGTTTCTCCTGCTGTCCTTGCTACATTTTTTCAGGTGGTAATGGACGTGGCACTGAGTGGCAAAGGCGAGGAGACAGGGAGGAAGGAAAGGTAGGAAAAGGATGCCCATGGAGTGCTGCCTCACAATGCAGCATGAAAGTATGGGGGGAAAGCTGCAGAAGAGAGGGAGAAGATGAAGGTTACTGGAAAAAGACGGCAACAGAGAAAAAGAGCTGAAGAGAGCAGACTTCCAACCATCTAGGGAAGCAGCAGATACTGAACAGTATAACTGTCGAACTGTCGCGTCTGACTGAAAATAAGGGCATTGTTCTTGTTGGCTGTTGTTTCTTAAAAGTAAATATTCATGAAAGTAAAATTCAGATTTTCATTGGGTTTTAGTCCATATTTTTATATAAAGGTTTTTATTTCCTCTGTGTTTATGTCCTAACTACACTCTACACTCATTCCTTTGGAGTAGGTGGGTGAGAAATATGATTTTCCAAAATGTTTGCAGTTATTTCCTTCTCTCCCAGTCTAAATCAGGGATGATTTAGGGAGAAGAGGATGGAAATAGTAAAATTATGGATGCGTTTTTCACTTTCATTCTGGTAAGGTTCTTGGTGCAGTACGGAAATGTAACTTTAAACACAGATTATAATTAATTTGATTTTTAAAAATGTCTGCTTTTCCGCAGAGAAGTAATTTACTGTAAGTCTGGGTTTTTGAAAAAAGCTTTTTGATATAAGCAAACTGACACTTTTTCATTGCAACTTTATTTATTTACTATTGTAATTAAAATTAAACAATAGCAAATAAATTTCACTACTAGCTTTCTCATTTTTGCTAGAATTTATGTGTCTGGTTGGCTGTACTGGGCTTGTTGGGTCACAAAATGATCCACTTAGTAGGACATCACTGGTGTAAATTTTGATATTATTATGTTAAAAGTTTATGAATTTCTTTTTAAAGCATTTTGCAGACTGAATGCTTTTGTTCTCTTATTGTCTTTTCAAAGTAACAATTAAGAAGTGGTAAGGAAGAGAAATGTAGCTCTCTCCCACTTCTCTCAGTAAAAAAAGTAATATTCCTGTGAAAATGTCCAACTGAGACATTAATGAAACTGAGACCAGAAAATAATAATAATAAAAAATTCCTTGGCTTCTTTTCTTATGTGAAAGATTTCTAGTCCTTTCTTTGGCCCTGGAACACATGGTGATGTCTGTCAATTTGTTTTTGATGGACAGAAAGACATATTTAGAAAGAAGAGGCTTCCCCTCAAGTAGACTCACTGGTTCACTGCAGTGCAGAAAGAGAGCAAACAAAGGAGTTTGTGTACATTTCATTTATTCTGATCTCATTCAGAATAAATGAGAGGCATCAGCCTCCCAACATAGCTGCCCAACATCTGCTTCAATACATTCAGGGAATGAGAGCCTATCACCCGCTGAAACAGCCTGATTCACTCTGGTTTTGGTTTTAACCAACAGGATGTTCCTCCAGATGTCCTGCCCCCTGGAAGCAACTGAAAACAATTCTGCGCTGACTTACTTTTGAATTTTCCCTTCAGATGTTTAAAAGCCAGGGTCACCTCCCCTTAAGTTTCCCTTTTTTAAGATAAGCCTACCTGGACTGATGCAACATCAGAGCTTGATCAGAGCTATCCTAAAGGGCCCTTGCATAAATAGAATGTGGGGTTGTGTCCTAAAGGGCCCTGCATGAACATGACAGCCTTCAAATTCCTGCATTTTCCCACAGAGTTTGGAAACATTATTTTCTCCCCCTTCCCCCAGTCGCGTCACTAAGGTTGGCATCACCCGCTGCGGTGACTCATGGTGTCCACCCCTCCCATCCTACACCATACAGAATCCTTAATAGTGTTTTTGTACTCATAAATCATAATTCCCATATGTCACTGAATGTAGTGGAAATAATTGTGACATAAACAACTAGCAAAATTAAAAGTGTAGCTTTAAATTGCAATATCATATGCACAGCCTGGATATATTTACTTGTACATTGTTTCATGTGGTTAAATTGAAAATTTGTAAGATGTGAAAATTATTATTTTTTTAAAAAAAGAATAATTTAAAAATAACTGTGTTTTAAAAATAACCTGGGCCCTCTCCTTTCTCTTCCCACTGAACCTCGTCCCACTCACACCATTCCTTCAGTGTTTCAAAGGGATTCAGGTGAACAACCATAGCCTGTTTCTGACAAAAGGCAGATGTTTGGGGAGCAGTGGTGTCACCTGGTGTGGTCTGAATTCCCCACATCCCATAGTGACAGCCCTGTTCCCCCCCCCCCCCCCAATCTCTACAAGTTTTTGGGAGCTGTAGCCAAGACATATACCTTTCCAAGCCCTGATTTTTCAACCATTGAGGTGTCCACTGCATCCTACACTAGACCTTTTCTTGTTGATTTTCTGGCCTTCTAGAAGCCCTCTCCTGGGTGCAGAGAAGGATCCAGGAAAGCCCCATTGTGTGAGCTGACTCCTGTTTGTGTGTTAACGGATGGAACTCATAATACCGAGGACAATCCAATTCTCATGTTCATTTTTTCTACACAAGACCTTTGAAACAAAGGTGGAAACATCCTCTTTTTTTTTTTCCCTTTCTATTTGTGAGGAGAATTTGTTCCAGTTTAGCAAACAGGCTTTTGCAAACTATTGTAGAAAAGCCTTCAGGGTTTTCTTCAGTGACATTCAAAAGTACTTTGTAGACATGCTGCTAAGTACTGGTATCTCTTAGATTTATTACCCTAATTACATTCATTCCGAGAGTCAGAGGACAAGACATTACCAGGAAAGGAAGACAGTTACAAAAGAGTAAAACTATTCTTCATCAAGCTATGAAACATGTTTATTCAGATGCAAGCAGCATTCTCTTTGATAAGATTTTGTTCCAGGTATATGTGCAACGGCAGGGGTGACACTGGGAGGTGGCAGCTGAAGCACACAAATCCTGGACATTGGCTAATTTTGAGGTATACCTCCTTCATCATGACAGTCACTGTAGCAGTACCATATGGAGAGTCTCAAAATGGCAAAAGCTATGTTGTTCTGTTGTAAAGAGTTGGTGTTTCTTAGCACTTTACATTCCTAATAATTCAAATCCTATTTTAAAAATTACTCTACTGACCATTTGGAACACTCATCTCTATCATAAGCTGGTCTTTTGTAAAGGCAATGCGGCTTCCCCATTCACGACTAAGCCATTCCAAAATACTTTGGATTGCAACAAGAATAGCTCATAACAATATTCACTGTTGCTGGGGAAAGCCATTTCCCTGTTCTCTAATTGTATGGGTAGGTATTAAGCGCAGAAAGGGGAACAAGGAAAGCTGAGAAGTAGCAGAAATTAATCTCCAGGCTTTGATCTATCAAACCCTATCTCCATTATACTACTATTTTGGGGTGCTCAACCCAAAAATATGTTCAGTAACTTGGATAGCTCTGTGAAAGTTCAGATGAAAACTCCAAATGGATTCAGTGCTACACTGACGTTTGGGCCACTGGGAAAACTGCCACTTTTGGTGCTGTCAAAGTCATACACACACAACCCTGTTCCACTGTTGCCATTGTCCCTGGATGCAAACATGCTTTTTAAAATTTCATCTTTTTATTTATTGATGATACTCCTTTAAGAGAGCTATCCCATCATGAACAGAAACCGTCTGGGAGGTCAAGAAAAGCATGTAGAACTTGGACAAGAACCCAATAGAAAGAGAGTACTCAGTCTCCATGGGTGGGAGCTTAGGCAGAAGAGCTCTCAAATAAATCTGGTGTTTATGATATAAATACTCATCAGGAAATAAATCAAATAGCTTTAAATCAAAGACTCTGAAACATCTGTTTGACAGAGCTGCAAAATTTGTCTTGCCCATTCTGCGTCACAATAGTCGGGACAGATAGCAATGTTTTTGCTTCCCACGTTATTGACTCTCATGTTCCAAAGTGGATTGGAGCAACTGGATGGGAGAGAACTATCAGACAGTCTGTTTTAACATCTACTGTTTTACTCCTAAATTAGAGCCTGAATATGCTGCCATTTTGAAATACAGCTCTCTAGTGCAGTGATGGAGAACCTTTTAGAGACCAAGTGCCCAAACTGCAACTTCAAACCCACTTATTTATCGCAAAGTGCCATGTTCCTCTGCATTTCTAGTAACAAACTCTAATGAACTCTGTGTTGGGATGATGGTATGTGTGCCCATAGAGAGGGCTTTGCTCTAGTGCTTTGAGGCATCTTGTTGCTTAACGGAAAGGACAAGATGGCACCTCTTCTTTACACAGAACCTGACCCAACAAGTGTCTGAATCAGACTTCAAAAACGTTACCATGCCTTCCAACACTTTGCTTCTACTCCCTGCCTTTCAGCATCTGCCACCCTAGGGGTCTGCCTCGTTCTTCCTAATAGTAGAGCTCCCTCTGTAGATCTTGGCAAAATGAGAAAACTTGATCATATTTGTTGCTTCTGCTGATGTGTATACATGTGCATTGCCTTTGCATAAACAAAGTTTGTCATAGTTTAGTGATATCTAATTTAATGAGGTCTCTGAATGATCCATCATCTTGTCTTCAGGCACTTTTGCCAAATGACTAACAGTTCATTCCAGCAGCACTCAAATTACATGTGGGCATAAGATTCCCACAGTGGCAGTGGTAACTAGGGTTGGAGGGAAATTAGTTCAGTTCATATTTTAATGCAAACTTTGAAACCAATACTGCAAAGTGTAATTCAGTTATCCTTAGCAATTTTCACTCTATCCAATTTTGCAAGGGAGTTATCTCATTTTAAAAATGAATTAAAACTGCATATATTAGGAAGAAGTATAATAAAAATGTTCAGGAAAACAACATTTTAAAAAAGAAATGCAAGATACTTGCAAAAATGTGTACATAGAAAAATGCACAAATAAGGAGAAATGTGCATCAAGACATAAATTATCATCTGGATTCCCCCCCCCCAAAAAAAAACCCCTCCCTTCAAGATAAAGATGAAAGAAATTTAAGATTGGGGGGAAATTCTAAATTTATAATTGCCTGAATTTAAAAAGGAAAAAAATTAGAAAATGTACTCTGTTATATGGGATATTCTGAGAGATGCAGTCCAAAAAAATAACATTCCCAAGCTCCAGTGAATATAAGCTTAAACTGAAAGATTTGTTCATTCTTGCTAGTGGCCTCGCGATGATGATAATTCATGAAAAAGTTCACAAACAATGTCAGGCAATTGTGTGTGTTTTGATTGAACTGTCCAAGAACATTTGAAGCCAACAAACAATAAAGAACAGCAGGCATGAATCCCGGAATTCAAGCTTACTTAGTGTAAGCAGAAGTGCTCTAATTAAAATAAATGAATAGGTGAATTAAATGTATTGTATTGAATTTTCTGTTAGGTCCATAAATTATCCTCTCTGCTAGTGAAATTATTAACTGACAGGATCTTCTGGGTAGGTGATGTGTCAGCTTAAATGTATTTGATTTCTCTGCCTCCCCCCTCCCGGCGACTTTTGTATGTTAACAAAATAAAGATGAATCAAGGAAATGGAGAGGAGACTGATCCCATAGCTCACAGGGAAAGAGTACTGTATTTTTTTTTTCTTCCTCTCACTGGGTGGTGACAATCAACCATTTTAAAAGATGGCATCATAACTATGCATTGTGTAGAAACATTTTGTAAGCCTGTAACAGAGAGCCAGCATGGTGTAGTGGTTTGAGCTTTGGACTAGGACTCTGGAGATGGCGTTTCAAATCCCTGCTCATCCATGGAAGCTCAGTGAGTGACTGTGGGCAAGTTACACTCTCTCAGCCTCAGTGGAAGGCAAAAGCAAATGCCCTCTGAACAAATCTTGCCAAGAGAAACCTGTTAGAGTTTTTCCTTAGGGTCACTTTAAGTCAAAAAGAATTTGAAGGTGCACAACAAGAAGTCTTTAACAGTTGGTCTAAGCCTTCTTTGGGTCACAGATCCCTTTGATAATCAGATGAAAGCTAAGCGCCATACTTCCTGTAACATGAAAATAAAGACAACCTGAGAATGTACAATGGTATCCCATTCCACCCTCCTTTGGTTTGGAATGAAACAATAGCTTAATAAACTAATCTGACATTTAATAAGTTTGGGGGGGGGGGTCATGAAGATAATTTTTAAAATATCAGGAAGGAAATAGTGGGAGGGAAAATAATTTCTTACACCCATTTCACAGAATCCCTGAAGCTCCTAAGGGTCCATGGAGAATAGGTCAGTAGGCACCTGGTTTCTAACATCTCCTGCCAAGTATCAAAAATTACTTCACCACATCTGCTGAGCTATCTGTAGAACAGAAGATTAAAATTCTTCTCACTATATGAAGTTATCTGACTATTGGTCCATCTAGTTCTGCATTCATTGATGTCATATTCATTTTACCTCTGACTTAGTGATTTTAAACAACAACAGCAGCCTAATTTGGCTTGGACTCACTTGGAGACTGGAGTCTAGCCCTGTAGAGTACTGGTAACTGTGATTTCCAAGTAATGGGGAACTGGTCGTGGCCACTGGTCCTGTGGCCCAAAGCTTCTATTCCCAAACCACTGTTGTCCTGAAGTATTGGACTGCAAACCAGCTAGCATGCTGAGGCATCTGGAAGGCATTAAGTTGGGAAGGTAAGACACTTTTGAGTCCATTCTCCAAACCAGCACCTGCTAGATCTGTTGGACTGTGGCTCCCATCATCCCTAGTGAATGAGGTGGAACAAAAGGGGAATCTTTATTCCTGGAGTATGAATTGGACCCATGTTCCACCCATTTTGGCCCTGTGCATTGTCTAAACAGGCCAGTCCTGGTGTGAGATAGAAACATTTCTTTTCCTCTGTGTAGACACCTCCTATAACAAAGGCGATTAACACATACACCTAATCCTGTCCTTTCCCGGATGGGATACACGCACATTTAATTGTCAATAATGGATCTTATTGCATTCTCCCATGGCTGGGTGTCTGCAGCCCATATACAACCTGGGCTCATCGTGCAGCTCAAGGACAGGAAAATCCCATGCCTGAAAGGCTGCGGGATAAGCCTGGGGTGCATATGGGCTGCATAAGGGCTGCAGATGCCTGGCCATTGGAGAATGCAGTAAGATCTCTTATTGACAGTTAAACGTGAGTGTATCCCATCCAGGAAAAGATGGGATAAGGTGTGTGAGATAATCTCTAAAGTCTAGATCTAGCCCCCTGATTATTACAGTTGGCCCTTCTTAGACACAGATTTTTTATACACTGATTCAAGCATCTATGGTTTGAAAATGTTCAAAAAAGTATAAATTTCAAGTATCAAATTTTGATTTTCCATTTTTTATAAGGGACATCATTTTGTTATTTCATTATATTTAATGGGACTTGAGCATCCACGGATTTTGTTATCCACAGGGGATCTTGGAACCAAACCCCAGCGTATAACAAGGGTCCACTGTAGTAGTAAAGTATTATAACTGTGGGGGGAAATTATTTCAAATGGGGGCAAATGCCAGTAAAACTATGATGAATTCTACCTAAGTACTCAGAATACTTCCATGGAATTCAGCATTGGTATATTTGCCTTTCATTTTAAAAAAATGCTTTGTTAATTCAACCCTGCAGGTGATTAGTATCAGTGTAGTGTTATTTTGGCTGGTTATTTTTTTAAAAAAACTAGTATTTGATCAGGTTCTACAGAAAGCCACTTTAAAAATCACTATACTTTAAAGTTATTTCTTTTCATTATCTCTATTTCCTTCTTGGCTTCCCAAAGTAGCATAATCCTATTCTTATTATGCATAGTAAGAGCCAGTCATAATTTATGGCAGGCCTTCATTTTGATAATTGGAGGCTGGTGTAAACTGTAAATTCTTTTAATGACACTTTCTAGAAAAAGTAGAAATCTGAGCTGGCATTTTTATTATCACTCCACTCAACAACTCAACAATATTCTATTTTTAGGAACTTGGATGATCTTCATTTGCTTGAAATTTCTTGTGAATGGTAAAGTGTTTTGGTTTTAGCTTACAAAGCAGGAATTGGTGGAACTCTAACGAAAGAAATTCTGCTGTTAAGCTGTGTTGTTTTTTTTAAAGGTGGAACCCCTTACCAATTAATGGATCTTTCTTGAACATACATACATGGGTTTATTATGGCCATAGACCAGCCTCACTCTCTTCTGAACGCACGAAGCATGTTCTGCTCCAAGACTCTGAATTTAGACACAATACCTTTGGACTACAATGTCCAGAAATCCTTAGCTACTACAACAAGAAGTTCCAAAAGCAGTTTTCCCAGGCTCTGTCTAAGATAACAGTATTCAAGAACAATGATCTCAAAGGTCTGTTGCAATGCAATCCTGTGCATTTGTTCTCAGAATTATGTCCTACTGAGTTCTCACTTCTAGGTTGACAAATATAGGATTGTAGCCTAGATGCAACCGGGTTTGGACCAAGAGATTGTTCTTCCTGAGGTGAGCAGCATATGGCATTGCTCCATTCATCCATTTTGCCAAGGCACATAATATTTAAAGCCAGTATGTGAGGCAGAAATCCTACAATGACCTCTCCCTAATCCCAGTAATCAAATCACCACCAGCAGCACCATCATTTAATAATTTTCTACACTCCTATGACAGCTACAGCTGCTACCTGATCCATTGCCTAGTATAATATTAAATGCTATAATAATGTCCTATAGCAACATTGCGATGCTCATGAAGGCAAGGAGCAGTAGACTAAGAGAGAAGGAGCAAGATTTGTTTCACTTTGGCTGCATCCACACTGCAGAAATAATCCATTTTGACACCAACTAACATGGTTCAGTGCTATGAAATTCTGGTAATTGTAGTTTTGTGAATCTTAGCCTTCTCTGTCAGAGAGCTCTGGCGTCACAATAAACTACAGTTCCCAGAATTCCATAAGATAGAGTCATGGCAGTTAAAGCGGTGTCAAACTGGATTATTTCTGTAGTGTGGATGCAGCCTCAGTGGGCCTTTCACATTATATCATCATGGTACTATGATTCCACTTTAACTGCCATGGCAACATCCTGTGGAATCATGGGGCATATAGTTTTGTCAGAAGCACCAGTGGAGCTGTGTGGCTAAGGAGTCTAAATGCCCCTCCTTACACTGCCAGACCCATGGTAGTTAAAGTGGAATAATAGCACTATAATAATAGCCACGCTGAGAGCCTTTAGGGCTGAAGGACGAGGTATAAATGCCGTAAATAAATGTGGAGTGTGAAAGCATCCACTTAGCTACAAAGAAGGGAGTGACAGACTGAAGCAAGCTCTGAAACTTTTTTCCTTCATGAGACAGCTAAAAGAAGGCAAAGCTCAATAACTTGCCTAATAATGTTTGGTCAAAACACTGGTGATATTATTTACATTAGAATGTTGTGAGCACATTTTACTTCTTGAGGTAAAATGCTATTGCTCACATTAATCCTCTTTGGATATTTCTGAGGATTTCTTATTCTTACTGCTCACCAGCAATGGATTCCTTATTTAGTTCTTCTTTGAAGCACTGATCAAATGACATTTCTTCTGTTGACCTGGACATATTTGATCATGAATCTATTGTCTAAAACTGGTGTAGGGCTATATAATTAAAGACTTTTAAATAGGCTGTTGTTTTTAAGAAGCATGGTCCAACTGGAAATCTGGGGGAAAGTATCAAACAATGTCATACAGTCGTTTCTGCTATGAAGAGATATTGCTACTTATCTCCAATAAAGATTTCCATTCAACATTTTCATGCTAACATCCTTTTAATAGCTTTTTACTTGTTGCAGCATGATTATTGCATTCATTATTCCTGAATGTGTAATAATCACTGTAACTGTATTCATAGCCCAAATGAGCTTATAAAATCTACAACTATTATTTATCCAGGAGGCAACAGACAATATTTGTGAGATATTTCTGTCTCCTTTTAAATAGCTATGGCAACTACTGCAGAATTACTTGCACCGGCAGGGTTATGTTGCAAGGGATCCATGCGATTCTCTTTTATATGACAAAATATCCAAGAAGATAATCCCTGTTGCACTATATACTTCTCATTGAGGGGAGCTCTTCTGTGTAAAAATAGTTGGCATTTATGCTAGAGAGTGGAGTGGGCTAGTGAAATGTGAGGTTCTGTTTTTGAAAAACCAACCTCAAGAGTAATTATCCTAGATTCCTGTAGTTAGGTAATGAGACAAAAAGTGTATGTTTATTATCTCAAGAAATCTAGAGATAGGAAAGAAAACAAACAAAAGAATTAAATTAGACTTGGTTACAGGCGTTGCTGAAGCTACGCATGGGGATAAGTTGGCATCCATCCCACTTGACTGCTGCTTTCTCAGACAAAGGGACCAAAGAGATTGACTGAAGAAGAAAGAAGTAACCTCAAAATGTGGGAAGGAAGCCAAAGGCCCAAGTGCAGCAATCTGTCAATCTCTGTCACACACAAAAAATCACAGGAAAAAAGCTCAGAGACTATCTGTTTGATCACTGTCCCTTCCCATAGATAAACTGATGCATGTGCTGATGTCTTCTTCTTCCAACACTTTGCATGATTATATGTAGATTGCTGGCGATGGGGGAAGGGAAAAGAGAAGAATAAAGATAGGACACCCAATTGGCAGGAAAAGGCCACAACTTTATTGATTACATAAAAACGAGGGGAAGGTTGGCCTGAAAAGCATAAGGTCCGGATCTGTCATTCACCAACCTGCATTGGTCAATGAACTGAATCGCCTAGTCACGGCCAAGCCTTGGGATGACAGTGGGGTAACTGGCAAAACACGTGGTGCCATGCCTGGCCGGATATGTGCATCTGCACATTTTGTACCCTTGGCACCATGGGGGTGCTGAATCGATGTCGCCCCCAAATTGGTGACATCGCTTTCCATCAGCACCCCTGGGTCCCTGCTGGACTCCCGATCCAGTGCTCTGCAGCACAGGAAACCACGCCCATCAGCTCTGAGACCTATGTTACTGCCCCTAGAAAGTTGTGACAGAGCATCAAGGTGGGGAGCTGATTTTGAAATGGGGCTGATCCCAGGTGCCTCATGGGCCTAAAGAGGCCCCATGGCCAATCAGAGGCCAGGAAGCCAGGAGGTAACACCCTCCCAGGCCTCCCAGCCAATCCCAGGGCAGCAGCCCACTGCTGCTGGCCAATGGGGACCACTTCCACTCCGCTTCCATGGAACCCTGGGAGTTGGAGTCTTCAGAAGTGGCCGGAGCACCCAATGGGGTGCTACTTCTGCTCCCAGGGAGTCCAACTTGGTACGGGCCTGCCCGCTGATGCACTGGCCCCCAGGGAGGCCACCACTGCCGTGCAGGACCCATACCACTGAGGGACACAGCCTGTGGGGCCCTTCCTCGCCTCAGCAACCAGGCTAGCCCAGTAAGTTCAGGTGGTCCCATTACCTTCAAGTCGCCTGTTGACTTATGGTGACCCCATGGATTTCATAGGGTTTTCTTAGGCATCCTTAGGCAAGCATTCAGAGATGGTTTTGCCAGTCCCTTCTTCTAATCAGCTTAATGATAATGATGATAATAATAATAATAATAATAATAATAATAATAATAATAATAATAATTCATTTTTATCCCGCCTCTCCAAATGATCAAGGCAGCGTGAGCATATGAGCATCGAGCATATAAGAATGCAAAAAGGAGTTTGAACCTCACCACAGGCTCATCTAGTTCAGCAGTCTGTTCTCACTGTAGTTGACCAAATGAAGCCACTCCCATAATCTAAAAGAGCAATCTGAATGTTCATAGAAGGGACAAGTTACACGGTGGGGAATTCATCTGTTTCCAAAGTCTTGTCATCAGTTCCCTTTGGCAGAACAGAAAGGAGACATGATTTTCCCCCATGGATTTTAATCTGCCATTAAAAAAAAAAAAATCCCCAGGCACAATAAAGGCCTGATCCATGGTAGGTGTATGGCATATCCATGGCTGCCTTTGGCATAACCCTGGAATGCTTCATTTTGGCTGCTCCAAGTGGCAGGAACCTCATCTGGAGCTTATCGCTCACCTTTTTAAACCAACTCCAGCTTCCCGGGCTGGAGCCGGGACATGGGAGGAAGCAAGGATTATTGCTCAATCGCCAGCAAACTGCCAGCCACTGATAGCCTGGGTCCAAGCCAGGTCCCAGCCACACTCTGCCAGCACTTTTTAAAAGTCAGAAGCTTTCTGACTTCTAAAAAGTGCTCGTGGAGTGCAGCTGGGACCCAGCTTTGACCTAGGCTGATGGCAGCCGGCGGTTTGACAGTGATTTAGTGAGTGAAAATCCCCACCTCCATCCCATGTCCTGACTCCAGCCCAGGAGGCTGGAGCCAGTTTAAAAAGTGAGCAATAAGCTCCTCTGTGAAGCTTGTTACAAGCATATGGGAAGCCTCCAGGATGGATGTGCTAGACCCCTGGAACAAGTCCTTTCTGCTAGCATGTCTTTCAGCATTTCACAGATAAAAACTGGGACATGTGTGGCCAGGCAACATCAGGGTATGGTCAAGGTTGCAAAAGTTATTAATGGGGAAGGACAAACAAGCTGGAAGACACTGAATATTTGTTAAGAAAATAGAGGAGTGAAACCACAGGATCAATTCTTAGTAGAATATACTCATTGAATTAGTAGTTGAATGGTGAGGGTAAATCCCATTGATTCATTGGGTTTGCTCTAATTGTGAGTAATAATAGGATTCAGGCCATGTTGTATATTTTGATAATATTGTTCATTAATAAATAAATAATAAAATAATAAACTTTTTATTTGTATCCTGCTCCTTCCCAAGATCAGGGCGGCTTACAGCAATAGATAAAAACAATACAATACACAACAATAAAATCAAAATCACATACACATTATACAAAAAATTAAACAGACTAAAAGCCCCATTAGCCCATCCTCTTTGCCACAGGAGAGGAGGGAGGCCCATAGGAATTTAAACGGGGAATGCTTGCTGGAATAAAAAGGTCTTTAGATCCTTTTTGAATTGGGCCAGGGAGGTAGCCGAGCGGAGCACAGTGGGCAGCGCATTCCAAAGGGCCGGGGCGGCGATGGAGAATGTCCTCCTCGTGGTGGAGGTGAGCCTGGCCCCAGGCACCTTCAGTAATTGCTGCCCAGATGTTCTGAGGGTGCGGGACGGAATATACGGGGAGAGGCGGTCCTTCAGGTATCCTGGGCCCAAGCCATTTAGGGCTTTATAGGTAATTACCAACGCCTTATATTGGGCCCGGAAGCGAATAGGCAGCCAATGAAGATCTTTCAACACCGGTGTTATATGGCTGGCCCTGGAGATACCAGTGACCAGCCTGGCTGCCATATTCTGCACCATTTGTAGCTTCCGGGTTTGGTATAAGGGTTGCCCCATGTAGAGTGCATTGCAGAAATCCAATCTCGAGGTTACTAGAGCATGTACAACAGTTTCAAGGTCCCTCTGGGCCAGGTATGGGCGCAGCTGGCGAATAAGCCGAAGCTGATAACAGGTGGTCTTGACCGTCGCATTCACCTGAGCAGTCAGGTGAAGCGACGAGTCAAGAAGCACCCCCAGACTGCGCACAGAGTCCTTCACAGGGAGCGTGACCCCATTCAGGACAGGTGGAACTACCGCCATTCCTGGACCAGGGGAACCTATCACAAGTACCTCCGTTTTCTCTGGATTCAGCTTGAGTCGGTTTTCCCTCATCCAGCCCATTACTGACTCCAGGCACGCCACGAGAGGAGAGACGCCATTCTCAGTCACTGCATCAGTCGGAGACATAGAGAAAATTATTTGGGTGACATCAGCGTACTGATAACCCCGCGCCCCATGTCTCCGGATGATCTCTCCCAGCGGTTTCATGTAAATGTTAAATAGCATGGGAGACAGAATGGCTCCTTGAGGGACCCCAGTTTTAAGGGCCCTCTCATCGGAGCACACGTCTCCCAGCTGCACCATCTGGGACCTCCCAGAGAGGTAGGACCGGAACCACTGGAGCGCAGGGCCCCCGATTCCCACCTCTACCAGGTGCTCCAGAAGGATACCATGGTCTATGGTATCGAAAGCCGCTGAGATGTCCAAGAGCACCAACAGGGACACGCTTCCCCTGTCGATGCCCAGACGGAGATCATCGACCAAGGCGACCATGGCCGTCTCAACCCCGTGACCCGCCCGGAAGCCAGTTTGAAATGGGTCTAGATAATCAGTTTCATCCAAGACCGTCTGAAGCTGGATCGCAACCGCCCTCTCTATCACCTTTCCCAAAAATGGCAGCAGCGAAACTGGCCGATAATTATTGTGTACCAGGGGGTCGAGGGAGGGCTTTTTTAGAATCGGTTTTACAATGGCCAATTTAAGTTCAGATGGAAATTGCCCTTCCCTTAAGGATGTATTAATGATCCGGCGTAACAATAAAGTTACTGCCGGTCCCCCCTGGGCCACTAGCCATGAGGGGCAGGGATCAAGAGAGCAGGTCGTCTTCCGAACACTTCCGAGGATCTTGTCCACATCATCGGTACTTACTAACTCAAACCGATCCAGTTTAATGAGGTCTACGGAGGCTCTGGACGCCTCTACACTAGGTTCTGCTTGAATGTCGGCGTTAAGACCTTCGCTTATCCGAGAGGTTTTATCCGCGAAGAAGTTATTAAATTGGTCGCAGCAGGCCTTAGAAGGTTCAAGTATCTGGTTCAGGGCGGGAGGGAGCTGAGTCAGCTCCCTGACCACCCTGAACAACTCTGCTGGACGCGACTCCGCGGACGCGACACGAGCACCATAGAACGAGTTCTTAGCTGCTCGTATCGCCTCTCCATAGTCCTCTAAAAGTTGGTCTAGGAGAGCCTTGTCGTCTAAGTGAAGGTGTTTCCGCCAACGACACTCTAGCCGTCGCAGTTCCCGCTTCCTTGCCCAGAGATCTTCCGTATACCAGGGCTTACGCTTGGAGGCGGGCCTGAGAGGACGCTTGGGAGCGATACTGTGTATAGCCCTAGAGAGACCAGTATTCCAGATACCAGTCAGGGCATCAACAGAGTCGCCGTCACTTCCAACCATGTACCCCTCTAAAGCTTCCTGGAACCTTTTGGGTTCCATCAGCCTTCGAGGGTGGACCATCCTAACAGGTCCACCACCCCCCGGGGGGGATCTGGGTAGAGACCTTGATTTTTGCCTCCACCAGGAAATGATCCGTCCATGACAGGGGAGAAATATTAGTTATTTCCGCCCACGGATTTTCCGTATCCGAACAGAAGACCAAATCAAGAGTATTACCCGCAAAATGCGTAGGACCCAAAATCAGCTGGGACATGCCCATGGCTGCCATGGTATCCATGAATTCCCGAGCCGCACCGGGTGGAACATAGCTGGCCATGAGGGGGATATTGAAGTCCCCCAGGACAAGTAGCCTGGGCGTCTCCAGCATCAGCTCAGCGACCAGCTGTGTCAGCTCGTTAAGGGAATCCATTAGCGCACGGGGTGGCCGATACACCAGCAGAATCCCTAGACTGTCCCTCGCCTTTAGGGTCAGGTAAATACACTCAATATAGGACGTCTGTCGGATGTGGTTCCTGGTGAGGAACAAGGTGTTCTTTCAAAGGAAGAAACCTAAGGGATTCTGAGATACATCTAATATAACATTAACTAATATATTTTGTGGATAGAATTTAGAGACATAGCCTTGTTAGTCTGTTATATGGTCATCCACCCATCCTGGCCTTAGGCAACCTCTTTCCTCCCACCTTTGCCCCTCAATGACCATAGTTAAAAGTGAACTTGTCACTTCCTCAGCCACAGGTTTTGCATTTCTATGGCTATTCATGCTGCTGTTGTATGCCTTCAAGTCATTTCAGAGTTATTGTGAGGTGACCCTGGTGAGAATTCTTGTGGCATAGTGGTTTAGGTGTTGGACTACAACTCCGGAAACTAGGGTTCGATTCCTGGCTCGGCCATGAAACCCACTGGAATTGACCTTGAGCAAGTCACATGCTCCCAGTCTCATGGCAAGTTAATGGCAAACCTCATCTAAACAAATCTTGCCAAGAAAACCCCAGCTTAGAGTTGTCATAAGTAGGAAATGACTTGAAGGGACACACCATCACCATCAAGGTGAACATATGGGGGGGGGGGTGTTCATCCCAAGATTTGTTCAGAGGAGGTTTGATGGCTATTCATATATTCTGGTTATAATGATCCTTCGTGGGCAAGAGTTCACTCCATGTATCTGAAGAAGTAGACCAAGGTGTCTCAAAGGTGCTACAAGATCCCTCCTTTGCATGCTAATATATTTTGCGTTAACTTCCCCAGTTTCTTGTTTCATGGAGCTTTATTCACGGTTTGTGGGATGTAAAATGTAATTCATCCCTTGACAGTAACTAATTATTACTGATTACTGAAGAATAAGTCAACAAAGATATTTTCCTGTTTACATTCTTAGCAGAGTGTATCAAAGCCATCTGTACTTCCACATCCTTTATCCCAAGGGATAAATACTTCACATTGTTCACTGAAAAGAAGCAGAAAAATATGCCAGTTCTATTTGATGCATAGATGCAAGACCATTGCTATAACATGTAAATGAGTTTTTAAAGCAATAACAACAACACTATATACTATAATGCCCAGAAAAGTAATTTATCCATGCATCGATAACCCTTCAATGGCGTGTGAGCTTATTGAAGAAGCCATGAACAACTCCTTCAAGGTCTTCCATGGCTCCTTCCAGTGTTTTGTTTTGTTTGCATTTGTTAAATGGCCAACACAGCTACCCCTGCATGTTTTCTGTATTGTGAGATACCACACTGTAGCTGCAGCAAGGGAACCATGAAGAGTGGCCTGTGGACCGGGATCTCCAACCAAAGTAAAATAATTTTTTCTTATTAAATTTGGACTGAATTTGCATGTTTTACATCTACATCACCAAAATATTCCTGATGCAAAAACATGGAGACTTCTTAAGAAATCCATTGTCCTCTGCCTACAAAGAGGCCTGTGACTTCACTGGAATGGAGACATACTAGATTGCACCACAACATGAGGAACTGTATTAAGGGGTCAGGGCATTAGGAAGGTTGGGAACCACTGCAATAGAGTTTCAAAAGCTTGCGCATTTCGGTTGGCTGGCCACTAAATTGCTTGCATTGTTAAATGACAAACACAGCTACTCCTGTATGTTTCCTTCCAGTGTATATCAGTCTTTTTTAACCAACAAATTCCCCCTCACCACAAACCCCCAAACCAGTCTACATGAGAAGAGCCCTGCTGAATGAGACCAAAAGCCATGCCTACTAAATAAATAATAATAATAAAATCTTTATTTATATCCCGCCCTTCCAAGAAGATCAGGGCGGCTTACAACAATGCAACAAGTGCAAACAAATACAGGTTAAAAACACGAAACAATAACAATACACAGTCTAAAACAATAACAAAGGCCCCGTTAGCCCATCCTCATGACCACGGAAGAGGAGGGAGGCCCACAGGATATTTAGTCGGGGAATGCCTGCTTGAATAGGAAGGTTTTGAGGTCCTTCCTAAATTGGGCCAGGGTGGTAGATGAGCGGAGCTCCGTGGGCAGCGTATTCCAAAGGGCTGGGGCAGCTGTGGAAAAGGCCCTTCTAGAGGTAGAAGCTAACCTAGCCCCAGGCACCTTCAGCAGTTGCTGCCCAGATGTTCTGAGGGTGCGAGGCGGATTGTATGGGGAGAGGCGGTCCTTTAGGAATCCTGGGCCCAAGCCATTTAGGGCTTTATAGGTGATAACCAACGCCTTATATTGAGCTCGGAAGCGAATGGGCAGCCAGTGGAGATCTTTAAGCACGGGTGTTATGTGGCTGGTCCTGGATACGCCAGTGACCAGCCGGGCTGCCATATTCTGTACCATTTGAAGCTTCCGAGTTTGGTATAAGGGTTGCCCCATGTAGAGTACATTGCAGAAGTCCAATCTCGAAGTTACCAGAGCATGTACAACAGTTTCTAGGTCCCTCCGGTCCAGGTATGGGCGCAGCTGGCGAATCAGCCGAAGCTGGTAACAAGTGCTCTTGACCGTCGCATTCACCTGAGCAGTCAGGTGGAGCGACGAGTCAAGAAGCACCCCCAGACTGGGAGTGTGACCCCGTTCAGGACAGGTGGAACCACCGCCATTCCCGGACCGGGGGAACCTATCACTAGTACCTCCGTTTTCTCTGGATTTAGTTTGAGTCGGTTTTTCCTCATCCAGCCCATTACTGACTCCAGACAGGCCACGAGAGGAGAGACGCCATCCCCAGTCACTGCATCAGCCGGAGACATAGAGAAAATGATTTGGGTGTCATCAGCGTACTGATAACCCCGCGCCCCATGTCTCCGGATGATCTCTCCCAGCGGTTTCATGTAAATGTTAAATAGCATGGGAGACAGAATGGCCCCTTGAGGGACCCCAGTTTTAAGGGGCCTCTCGTCGGAGCACACGTCTCCCAGCTGCACCATCTGGGACCTCCCGGAGAGGTAGGACCGGAACCACTGGAGCGCAGTGCCCCCGATTCCCACCTCAGCCAGGCGCCCCAGAAGGATACCATGGTCTATGGTATCGAAAGCCGCTGAGATGTCCAAGAGCACCAACAGGGACACGCTTCCCCTGTCGACGCTCAGACGGAGATCATCGACCAAGGCGACCATGGCCGTCTCAGCCCCGTGACCCGCCCGGAAGCCAGTTTGAAATGGGTCCAGATAATCCGTTTCATCCAAGACCGTCCGAAGCTGGATCGCAACCGCCCTCTCGATCACCTTCCCCAAGAATGGAAGCAGCGAAACAGGCCGATAATTGTTATGTACCAGGGGGTCGAGGGAGGGCTTCTTTAGGATCGGTTTTACAATGGCCAATTTTAGATCCGATGGAAATCGCCCATCCCTCAAGGAGGTGTTAATTATCCGGTGTAACAAAGACGTTACCACCGGTCCCCCCTGGGCCGCTAACCAGGAGGGGCAGGGGTCAAGAGAGCAGGTTGTTTTCCGAACACTTCCGAGGATCTTGTCCACATCCTCGGTACTCACCGACTCAAACTGATCCAGTATAACATACTCCGCGGAGGCTCTGGACACTTCTACCCTAGGCTCTGCCATAATATCGGCGTTCAGACCTTCGCTTATACGAGAAGTTTTATCCACGAAAAAGTCATTAAACAAGTCACAGCAGGCCTTAGAAGGTTCAAGGATCTGGTTCAGGGCAGGAGGGAGCTGAGTTAGCTCCCTGACCACCCTGAACAACTCTGCCGGACGTGACTCTGCGGACGCAATACGAGCACCATAGAACGAGTTCTTTGTTGCTCGTATTGCCTCTCCGTAGTCCTTTAATAGTCGGTCTAGGAGAGTCTTGTCATCTAAGCAAAGGTGTTTCCGCCAACGGTACTCTAGCCGTCGCAGTTCCCGCTTCCTCACCCGGAGATCTTCCGTATACCAGGGCTTACGGTTGGAAGCGGGCCTGAGAGGACGCTTGGGAGCGATTCTGTGTATAGCCCCAGAAAGACCGGTATTCCAAATACCGGTAAGGGCGTCAACAGAGTCGCCGTCATCTCCAACCGTGAGCCCCTCTAAGGCTTCCTGGAACCTCTCAGGTTCCATCAGCCTTCGAGGGTGGACCATCCTAACTGGTCCACCACCCCCGGGGGGGATCTGGGTAGAAGCCTTGATTTTCACCTCCAGCAGTTATTGCATACAATGGCCAACCAGTGTCCCCTTCTACTGGCAACTGCTGTACTATCACTGGCCGTATTTCATCCTTTGGGCTACCTCTCATCCCAGACCTGTTATTTTCTAGCATATGTACAGGCACGGGTACAAGCCTGTCACTAGGTCAGAGAGGGGCTTGGCAACATTGGAATGGGCCTGGTCAGATTCTGGCCATCATTTCTTACAATACCCCAAAGTGTCCAATGTAGCATTGCTCTGGGACCTTGTGGGAAATTAAACCGACAAACTTTGCTGTGCGAGTGCACACCATTTTATGCACAATCAGTGTTGTAAGTGAGGCACTGTGGTGGAATTTAAAATATCTAGCGGCTTACCATGGAGTGAGAGAGAGGGGGGGGGGGGGGGGGCAGGGTGGCAGTGGGCCACATGGGAATGCTGGGCAATGACAGTAGTTCTGCTCCAGTCACACTGTGACATTTCCTCATGTACTTTGAAGGGTAAGGTCTGCCTGTAAAATTGAAAGTGCCTGTATAACTTCCCTTTTTCTAATGACTCACCATGTGGAGATTCTAGTTTAGAAACATCTATACTTTCCTACATTTCTCCCTTTCCATAGTATAGATTCAAATTCAACATGATCAGAAAACAGGGCCAAAATCTAACAGTTTAGAAAACTGGGCTAAAACAAAATGAATTTCAACATGGGGAAATGTAGGACATTACACCTGGGCAGTACAACTGAAATGCACAGATATAGGATGGGTAATACCTGGCTTGATGGCAGTATGTGTGAAAGGGATCTAGAAGTCTTGGTGGACCACAAGCTGAACATGAGTCAGTAATGTGATGCAGCAGTTAACAAAACCATTGCAATTTTGACTGCATCAATTGGAGTATAATGTTTAGACTGAGGGAAAGTAATAGTACCACTATTCTGCTTTGGTAAGATTTCACCTGGTGCCCTGGTGACGCAACGGTTAAAGGCTGATACTGCAGCCACAATGCTGAAATTCAATCCTAGAGGAGGACTCCAGGTTCCACTCAGCCTTCCATCCTTTTGTAAGTCAGTAAAATGAGTACCCAGCTTGTTGGGGACAATTGGCTTACTAGTTTACTGATAAGTAGTATAGAAATGTACTTGCTATTGCTATTGCTGTTCACCTGGAATATTGTGTCCAGTTCTGGGCACCACAATTCAAGAAGGGTGATGACAAGCTGGAGCATGTCCAGAGAAGGGCAACCCAACTGGCTCCCTTTAAAAAAAATTACATTTGACTTGCATATAACACATATCTGTCCTGATCTACTATGAATTCTGTTACTGCAAGGGAACAAATGCAAAAACCTGCAACAAACAAGAAAAAAGGGGGCACAGTAAAACTAAACAGGAAATACATTTTAAACAGTAGAAATAGGAGAGGGCTTTCTGAGAGAAAGCTGTTAGTATTCCTGGAACAGGAAAAAATGGCAGGACATCAGGAGAGGGCTAAGGCATTGCTGTTGCAATTATTGTCTGGTCATTGTTTATTAATTGTTGTTGTTCCCTGCCTTGGTCCATGGGGAGAGGTGGGAAAGAAATGAATATTATTATCGCTATCATTATATAATAATAATAATAATAGTTGAGATTTTAAAGGTGTAGGAAAAAGATGAAATTTCTTTGAGAAACTGCTGATAAGATTATTGCAGTTTTTAAAAATGAAAGCAGGAATATAATTTGGCTAAAAGAGACACCTTTTTATTGGAGAGTGTCTTTTAAGGAGATGCATGGAATAGTGGTTTGACTAGGATCTGAATCCCTGCTCGGCTATGGAAGCTAGCTGGGTGACCTTGGGCAAGTCACACACATGCAGCCTCAGAGGAAGGCAATGGCAAACTTCCTCCAAGTACCATAAATCTTGTCAACAAGACCCCATGATAGGATTGCCTTAGGAAATGACTCAAAGGCACACAACAACAAATGCCTTTGGGGTTATTAGGCAGTGGTATAGATCCGGCCAATGCCGGCTACAGTTCAGCTAGGAAACGGGAGAGGGCTCTCTGAGATGTTGCTGCTAAGATTCCTGGAATGGGAGAGCAGGAAACCAGGAAAGGGATAAGGAACTACTGCTAAGATTTCTGAGGTTTAAAAACAGTGGAAAAAGTCTCTGGGATACTGCCATTCTGATTCCTGATGTTAAAAGTGGTTGCAGGGAGGGAGCAGAAAAGCAAGAGGCCTTTTTTGGATACTGGGTACAGCCCCCAGTAGCACTATGAATACTTTAGCCAGTATGGAGTCATAGAAACTGGAGAAATCCTTGTAAACTATCTAGCCCAGGAAATCCAGAGACAGAGCATCTCAAGAGATGGTTGTCCAACCTCTGCTTGTAGACCTCCAACACTCCTGCCAAGTTGCTGATGCTCTTGTTGAATTGTTCCCACCAGTAAAATCCTTGGTTATTATTATTATTATTTTGAAAATGAATATGCTGCTTTTAAATGTAAAAGTCCACACAAAATTGTTTAGTTACTGTATCTACTCATGTATAAGTCTAGAAATGTTAGTCAAAAAATTGACCCCCAAAATTTGGGTCAAATTATTCATGCAAGTATTGTACCTTAAGTACTTGAAGTACTGTACCTCTTATCAAAAAAGAAATCATCCCCTTCTCTCACTAGAGTGACAAAAGTCTAGAGCTTAGTCCATCCCGAAAGAAACTAAAAGAAGCATCATCCTTCTCTATTTTCTCCACTGCAGTGCCACTTCTGGCCTTTTTGAAGGTCTTGGTGGGAAAATAGAAGTGTGCTTTGGGATCATTTTCCTTTCCTTCATCCTTTGCATCCTTTGTTACGTGCTCCTAAGTTTTATCTTTGATTTATACACGGGTTATATAAAAATCCATAACTTTGCCCCCAAGAAAGTGCTGAAGATGGATCTCTTCCAGCGAGCCTACTCAACAATTCTACTGTAAAACATCTCACCTTTGCTAGTATGGTATGTTTTTATGGAGAGTCAATAAATTGTAAATTGTATTGTATGGATAGTATGTAGATTTTATGCTTTGTAACTGTTATGTTTTTACTGATATAATATGCTGACTGCTGTAATCCCGCCTCGATCCATAGGGAGAGGCGGGAAATAGAAATAAATTTTCTTCTTCTTCTTCTTCTTCTTCTTATTATTATTATTATTAAAACCTGCTCTTGACTTATACATGAGGTGGACTTATAGTCGAGTATATACTGTATATGTTAGTTTAAATACTGTTTTTAGTAGTAAACCCCCCACAGTGGCATCACTAGGGTTGGTGTCACCCAGTGTGGTAACTCATAGTATCACTCTCCCCTACACATGCACTGACCTCCTCCGATTTCACACCATACAGAATCCTTAGTAATGCTTTTTGCAACAGTGTTACTTGTCAATTATAATTCCCATATGCCACTGAATGTAATGCTAATAGGTGTTACATAAACAACTAGCAAAATTAAAATTATATCTTCAAATTGCAATATCATATGCACAACCAAAATGTATTTATGTATATATAGTGAAAATTTGGTTAAAATGTGATGTTTTTAAAGAAAAAATTTAAAATATTTTAAAATATTTTTAAATCAAATTTTAAAATTTTGAAATTTGAAATTTTAATTTTAAAAAATTCTGGACCCTGTACTTAGAACTGGGAGTAGATAAAGCTAAACTAAGAAACAGAAAGTGTCCTTCCTACTCGCTAAAAATGATGGGTTGAAGCGGAGCATCAGAAAACACCAAAATGAACACCATCAAGAGCTAGAGTTTTTTAAACAGCTGGCTGAGCCTGGGCAAGGGCAGAGCAAATGAGTACCCAGCTTGTTGGGAGCAATTAGCTTACACTTTGTAAACTGCTTAGAGCCCAGCCCTAAGCAGTTTACAAAGTGTAAGCTAATTGCCCCGAGCAAGCTGGGTACTCATTTTAGTGATCAGTGGAAGGATGCAAGGCTGAGTTGACCCTGAACCGCTGGCTGGTATTGAACCCACAATCTTATGGTTTGTGCATGAGTGGCTGCAGTACAGGCATTTAACCACTGTGGCACCAGGGCTCATATGTTGTTGTTGTTGTGTATCTTCAAGTCGTTCAAGTCATATACAGCTACAGATATATAAGCACATGCACACAGAGAGAAGCCAGAATCACTGTGGAGCTTTATTGGGGGTCATTATCATGTAACTGTTTTTTTTCCCCTGACATTGTTGTGTGCCTTCAAGTCATTTCTGACTTATGATGACCCTAAGTTGATTTCCATCGGATCTTAAATTGGCCATAGTAAGACCGATCCTAAAAAAGCCCTCCCTTGACCCCCTGGTACATAATAATTATCGGCCTGTTTCGCTGCTACCATTTTTGGGAAAGGTGATCGAGAGGGCGGTTGCGATCCAGCTTCAGGCGGTCTTGGATGAAACGGATTATCTGGACCCATTTCAAACTGGCTTCCGGGCGGGTTACGGGGTTGAGACGGCCATGGTCGCCTTGGTCGATGATCTCCGTCTGGGCATCGACAGGGGAAGCGTGTCCCTGTTGGTGCTCTTGGACATCTCAGCGGCTTTCGATACCATAGACCATGGTATCCTTCTGGGGCGCCTGGCTGAGGTGGGAATCGGGGGCACTGCGCTCCAGTGGTTCCGTTCCTACCTCTCTGGGAGGTCCCAGATGGTGCAGCTGGGGGATGTGTGCTCCAGCGAGAGGCCCCTTAAAACCGGAGTCCCTCAAGGAGCCATTCTGTCTCCTATGCTATTTAACATTTACATGAAACCGCTGGGAGAGATCATCCGGAGACATGGGGCGCGGGGTTATCAGTACGCTGATGACACCCAAATCATCTTCTCTATGTCTCCGACTGATGCAGTGACTGGGGATGGCGTCTCTCCTCTCGTGGCCTGTCTAGAGTCAGTAATGGGCTGGATGAGGGAAAACCGACTCAAATTGAATCCAGAGAAAACGGAGGTACTAGTGATAGGTTCTCCTGGTCCAGGAATGGAGGTGGTTCCACCTGTCCTGAACGGGGTCACGCTCCCTGTGAAGGACTCCGTGCGCAGTCTGGGGGTGCTTCTTGACTCGTCGCTTCACCTGACTGCTCAGGTGAATGCGACGGTCAAGAGCACTTGTTATCAGCTTCGGCTGATTCGCCAGCTGCGCCCATACCTGGCCCAGAGGGACCTAGAAACTGTTGTACATGCTCTGGTAACTTCGAGACTGGATTTCTGCAACGTACTCTACATGGGGCAACCCTTATACCAAACTCGGAAGCTGCAAATGGTGCAAAACATGGCAGCCCGGCTGGTCACTGGCGTATCCAGGACCAGCCACATAACACCTGTGCTAAAAGATCTTCACTGGCTGCCCATTCGCTTCCGAGCTCAATATAAGGCGTTGGTTATTACCTATAAAGCCCTAAATGGCTTGGGCCCAGGATTCCTGAAGGACCGCCTCTCCCCGTACATTCCGCCTCGCACCCTCAGAACATCTGGGCAGCAACTCCTGAAGGTGCCTGGGGCTAAGTTGGCTGTTACAGCCAGAAGATCTTTTTCCACAGCTGCCCCAGCCCTTTGGAATACGCTGCCCACGGAGCTCCGTTCATCTTCCACCCTGGCCCAATTTAGGAAGGGTCTAAAAACCTTCCTATTTAATCAGGCATTCCCCGACTAAATATCCTGTGGGCCTCCCTCCTCTCTCGTGGCCGTGAGGTTGGGCTAAGGGGTTGTTTTTATTGTTTTTAGGATTGTTGTTTATATATGTGCTTTTAACCTGTATGTTGTTGCACTTTGGTGCATTTTGTTAGCCGCCCTGATCTTTTGGAAGGGCGGGGTATAAATAAAAATTTTATTATTTATTATTTTTTAACCTATCATGGAGTTTTCTTGGCAAAATTTGTTCAGAGGAGGTTTGTCATTGCCTTCTCTTGAGGCTCAGAGATTGTGACCTGCCCAGGGTCAACCTGTAGGCTTCATGGCTGAGCTGGGAATCAAACCCTGGTCCCTAGAATCATAGCCCAACACTCAAACTACTATGCCACATTGATTCTCAAAAATCTATAAATGTAAAAAAACAAAACAAAAACAATGATAAAAAATTTCTCATGAAAGAGGCACAGAGGACAGATGAGCCTTTAAAGCTTTTCTCAAAGCTTGTGAGAACAGACTCTGATGGACCCCTCCTGGGGTTGTACCTTACACAATGATCCAGAAGGATACGGTGGTTGAAGACATCAAAAGCAGCTGAGAGATCCCAGAGAACTCATAGGACTGCATTCCCCCTCCCCATGGCTAGAACTGATGTGTAATTAATGTTATTCCCCATGGTTAGAACTGATGTATAATTAAATATCTGAGCAACTCTTTGCTATTCCAATATAAAACCAGTTCTTGTTAGCACAGGGCACATCTGGACTGTTTAAAAATAAAAGTCCAGAAAGTCCCAGATTTGTTCCTGTTCTTTCTAATTTTATATTGGAGATCCATACATGTTTCAGCCCCTATTATGATCAGGGACATTTTTTACCAACTCCCCAGGTCAGTTTATTTTATCAGAAAGAACAAGAGCAAAATCTGGGACTTTTCAGTCAGTCTGTATGTGCCTTGTATAATGGTGTATATGAAGAACATAGGAAACCACTTTGTAATGAACTGAACCATTGGTCCTTCTAGCTCAGTTTTATGTCTGGAAGAAGCTCTCCAGGATTTCACTCTTTTCCATCACTAGCTGAAGATATGGAAGACTAAGGCTGAGACCTTCTGTATGTAGTGCATACACTCTACCACAGAGCTACAACTCTTCCTCATAAATAGTGCCAAATTCTTCCATAATATTCATCAGTTACAATGTAATATCATATATGATCAGCCGTGGCATGATTGCTATTAATATCTTCTTGCTGTCATTCATGGTGGTGTGTGCCTTCAAGATGTTTCAGGCTTATGGTGACCCTAAGGTGAATCTAACATGGGGTTTTCTGGGGATGATAGTGTGTGACTTGCCCAAGGTCACCAAGCAGGTTTTCATGGCCGAGTGAGAAACTAAACCCTGATCTCTAGAGCCATAGTCTGACGCACAAATCAGTACACCATACTTGCTTTCTGTTAATAGCTTCTTCTGGTATATTTTATTAAAGGCAATAATAAGCTTAGACTGAGGCTACATTTGAAAAACCAAGATGGGGGCATGAAAGTAAAATTCACCCGTAGTCCACTAGAGGGTAGCCCCCTTCCAGATCAACTCAAGAATATTTAAAACAACACATGTTCCTCCATCTGATTCACCCTCTGTGCTTCAGTGGGGTTTGACAAAGAGTGAAAGATATGAAGAAACGGCCCTTCCCATTATCCTTCTTGTACAAAATTTCATTTCCATCTTTACATGTCAGATGAAATAAAATAAAATATCTGAGTTTGGTAATTACCTTTGTTATAATCAAAAAGGAAATTGCTATGTTAACGGAGTATCAAAAATTACATCAGTCAGATGGAACTGAAATAATCAAATGACCACTGAAGCAATAGGACTGAAGCTCAGCAAAAAAAAAGCTCCTTATTTAGGTGCACTGCCACCAAATACAGTGGTGCCTCGGGTTACGAAATTAATTCGTAACGCGGCCGCTTTCGTAACCCGAAAAGCCTTCGTAAGCCGAATTGCCATAGGCGCTAATGGGGAAAAGCCGCGATTCCGTGTAAAATAGCGCCGAAAAGCACCAAAAGTTTTTTCGTAACCTGAAAAAACATTCGTAACCCGGAACAATAATTCCCTATGGGATTTTTTCGTATCCCGAAAATTTCGTAACCTGGGTATTTCGTATCCCGAGGTACCACTGTATTCTGAACAAGTAGCCATGTTTTTATATACTGCATCAAAAGAGCAGTGTAGGCTATGAGCATGCCAGCTGTTTTTTTTATGTACGACACATTGTGATTTCCAGCATTCAAGAGAATATTTGGCACTAAAATAAGTTACTACCTGGTTTGTTTCCCCACCCCCCAAAATACTTACATTATCAGTCTACCTTCCCGAAAACAAGAAACAAGCAAGGTATATTTAGAAATAAAAATAAAATGTCATACAGCAGTTTTGAAATCTTTCCTGCAAACGTCGAGTCAAGAAGCGGAGAAAATTATAGCTCCCTGAGGTCATCCAGGTGCCGCTGCAGCAAGTACAGGTGGTGCAGAGCAGGTTAATATGCTCTTCTATTCTTGTTCTCTGTTGCAAAGCCTTTTGCTCATTATGGTAGAATCAATGGGGAGGGGTGTTCATAATATGGGGTTCATTGTAGTCTCAAGGCAAAACACAGCAATTATAATTCCAATGCAGGATGAAGATCTAAGGACCACCTTACAGATACGTCTATATTTCTCTATTTGAAATATAAACACATCTCTATATTTAAAGAGATTTATTATCTGTTTTTCTTGGCCTCAGTCCAGCCAAAGTGAAGCATTTTCAAATCCTATTGATTAGGAAGATGTTGAAATTACTTGCCTTAAGATAAATGATACCTGAAAGTTGTTCATTTTGGATTGTGGCCCCGATGAATTGATGGAAGTGTGTGTGTGTTTGTCTGTGTAAGCAGAAAAAAAGATAACATCATTGCTTAGTAGAGTAGACAGCATAGGGTTCTGTGAATGAGAGGGAGGGTGAATATATGTGTTTGGTTGTTGTTGTGTGCCTTCAAGTCATTTCTGACTTATGGTGACCCTAAGGCAAACCTATCACAGCGTTTTCTTTGCATTTATATTCACAGTAACACATATGTACATACATGGTGGGTTTGGTAAATTGTAACTAGGCAACAATGCTAAACGTCAGTGCTAGGGCAAGTGCTCCCTTGAACACAGAGGGATTTACTTCTGGGTAAAGATCTACAAGATCTGGCTGCATGACATTAAAATTCATAGTCGCCAATATGAGTGTTAGACATTAGTGGAAGGTTGCATACATTTGCTGCATGCTTACAGTAGCATTGTTCTGGAGGAAAGTGGAAGATTCCTATTTTTGCCAATGTGTTTTTACAATCAAGCATTTTTTTTCATCTACAGGGAGATTTTCTTAGATGTCTGATCTATAAAGGGCTGGTTTCTAAATTCCTTTGTTAAACAGTTCTCATTGCTCCCCTCACCATCATTGGGGGAAAAAACTAACCTGGTTCTTTTCTATTTCAATTACACATTAAGAAAGACAGTGCAATTTCCATTGAGTGGGTGCCCCCTCCTTCCTCCCTCCTTTCCTGGCAGGACCACAATATGATGCATATATTTGGGAATCAAATTATTTAGAAATATGACCATGTCATCAAAATAAACCATTTAGAAATGCACAGCCAGCTCACAAAACAGATTGCAAGTGAAAATTGGATAATACTTGGCTGGAGACCCGACAAGTCAGTGAAATCTAAACTCCAGGGGATTGTTCCATTTTATTCGCCTTGAAATATAAATCTATCTCAACATGATATTTAAAGCGGTGCACGATGTGAACTTCCAAATCACTGGATTTCTTTGACTTTATGAGTCAGCAGCCTCACGCAGTCCGTTAGCTGACCACCAGGTGGCGGCCTTTGTTAATGGACGTCTGTCCATTGTCTCTTTTTCCAAGCCCCAGAGGAGAGATAAATAATATTGCACCCAGATCCCTGTTTCAGCCAGGAGATTTAACACAGAGAGATAAAAAAAAAAGAAAAAGATAAAGCTTTCACCTGCACTGGTATAATAAACTGGGCTTTAAGAGCCTTGTTACTGCTAGATTTAATAGCGTACACATATTTTTTTTACAACCCTTACACACCAAAGAGCAGAACATAATATTGTTGTTCGGGCTATAAATAGCACTCCTGCAGATCTATTTTACACAGAAGAAATGGCACGGGCTTTCATCTCATAGCATCTTTCACTGTCACTGGGCACTGCCACATTGGGGTGTGGCTGCTCTTTCTAAAGCTTAGCGTGTTAACAGCACACTAGAAATAAATGCATAGGCTCATGCCTTTGGGTACGAGCACTAATTTCCTTTTCATTTCCTATTTAAGATGCTTTCCAGAGTGATCCAATGTCTCCTACTATTATAGTGAAGCTTCCAAGCTAGGCACAAGAGTTAAAGAGACAAGGAGCAGGGTGGACCAGCATGCAGCATTTTGGACTTGTTGTTTGTGGGAGGAGGAAGGCACCTTGGTTCAAAGCCCAGCTCCACTTTAGACTTACTAGATGACAATGGGCAAGCTGCCAGCTCTTGAATGAATCTTCCATTTGCAAAAAAGGAAACAGAGACTGATCTCAGAGGGATGTTTTGAGGCTGGCTACAAGAAAAGTGGGCTACTAAGCAACATCACTTTCCCCAGGTATAAATTTCATATTGGTCTGTGCATACTCAAAAAATCCTGATATTCTTAGGAATCTCTTTTAATGTGCATATAGAGTGATATAAGAGCATTGAAAGTGAATTTTGCTGGAGTTGAGACTCTTATTGACAATACCCATTTAGCTTCTTCTGAAGCATAGAGTGAAACAAAGTAAATCTTGTCTCATCTTTGAGGCTTTGCACTTCAGAGAAGTAAAATAAAGATATATTCATGCATACATATTTTAAGAAATGTGACTGGCTACCATTGATGCAACTGAAACATGCTTTAGTCAGTGAGGGGAAATGTCTACAAAAATGTGCATGAAAAATGCATACAAAATTCTACAGAGGAAGAAAAACAAAAGATGGGATAAAAATGCAGGTGGGATTAGAAAAAGCTCAACAAAATCAAGCATGATCCCCACGCCTGCCATAGCCTACTGTATAATGAAATCATTACTGATTTCAACTTTGATTTGTCGAGGGACAAAACTGAACAATAATTGGCAACGTATACCAGTTCCAATCTTTTCCCTTGCAAAAGCCATGAGATGTTTTTGAGCTCTAATATTACTGTATGTTCACACATGCATATTAGAATAATGCACACATAGAAATGCAAATATTATTATTATTCTTTTGTTCTTGGAGCCATTTACAAAGGAAGGAAAGATGTGTTCTGATTAGAAGGGCCAAGAAGGGTTAGGGCAGACAGAAAGAAAACCCGGGAATCTGTGGTCTGAACACTACGCAGTTTGTTCTTTGTGAACGCCTTCCATAACCACCATTTTACCATCTGCTAAGGGAAGCAATAAAATGGTGGTAAAGACGGAGAGACTTCCGACATCACACGTCCTGCCTGGAATTGCACAGAGAGACTGTGCAAAGCATTTAGTTGTTTGAGGTGGTGGTGGCACCCCGGCATTAAATGGCAATGAAATTGAGATTCAACACACACAAACACACACACACACACACCCTACATACACACACAAAAGAGATGGAAATGAGGACACAATTCAGGCGGACATTGGGAAATTCACTAGCTAAAAATTAACCTTGAAATTGAGGGGATTTGGCTGTAAACAGCCCTCCCATGAAATGGTCATTCAACTCTAAACAGCTCTCTTGTGAAATACTTCTGAGAGCCACAATTACAGGATCTTACAGCAGAGATGTAGGCACCCAAGCTGGCCTGTGACCTTGCAGTGCTGCTAAAGTGAGGAAACCTTCCCTGCCCTGCCCTTCTTCCTCAAATACAATGCTTTGGCAGAATGAGCATCACATATGAACATAGGATTCATCCTAGCAACTTGTGTAGCAAGCGAACATGCCAAGGAGGGAAATTTTCCATGGGATGAGCCTGCAAATTTGAAGTATGGCTATTATAACATTTTACTGTTCCGTAGCACTTCTATTGGTTGCATGAAAGACATAATTATATGTGAACGAGAGACTTTTTTTTAAAGAAATGGGGGAGTCCGCTGTGTACATAACTGTATGTTTGTGTGCATGTATCAACAGTTTCTGGCTCTGAGCTTCTCCCATTTCTACTTTCCAAGACAGTATTGTGGGAAATGTGAGTGAATTAAATGTACTGTGGGAGGTCTTGTATACACAAAAAGTCTAATACAAAGACTTAACAAACCAGTAATTATGTGTTTCAAGAGTAGCAAAACTGCCACACGTGGTGCTTGTTACCCTAGAACTGCCATGCTGTTTCATTGCTCTCATCCATAGATAAAATATTAATATAAGGCTATACAAGCCTGGCATCAGCTTCTATTATCTTGCTGAAATGTTTCAAATGAATTGAACTGAAATGTCATTAGATCTGAGATGTTTATACCTCCAGTTCATATTGTTTAATAGAAATGTGAAAACAAGAAATGCACCAGAATTGTAAATACTAAAAAAATCCTACTAATTATTTTTTTTAAAAATTGAAAGATGATGATATGAAAAAGAGTGTTATTCTCTAAAATATTAGCACAGTCATCCAAATAAAAAACATCCAGTCATTTCTTTCTTGCAGAATCTTATTCTCTCCATTGATCTACTTCGGTATTAAAGCACACTTCAGAATTCTTGCAAAGGAACAGATTAAGAGATGCATTTGGTAGCTAAGGCTGAAATCTGATTTGCTCTCCTTAGACGTAAACTCTATTGAAACACTATTGCAATGTAGGTCTGCAAAAAACTTTTATACGGAAGTCCAAATTAAACCTGAAATAGGCAGCTGTATTATTAGATTCACTGGAGTTGGCTGCCAAGGAAGAGATCTCTTATATGAGCTATGATGTGGAGCAAGTATTTCAGTATATCTAGAGAAAAGTTTGTCAAAATGCATATTTTAAAATGAGTGTTTCAGATCTGGTGGATGCCAGGATCCAGATGAAAACCTTCAAACCAGGCAAAGGTTTATAAATGTCTAGAAGCTTCATGCTAATACTAATAAGTACTGACAGACAGCAAAATTTGACCATCAAGATCCAGAAATACCTATCCGAAAAACAGATGGATAAATTCTGTTTTTGAACATTTGCATGCAAAAAAGCATGTTGCCATATTGTGGCCATTCACTATACAGTAATATGGTGTTTCATCAGAGGGCTGATGTAAGAGGAGTATTGGATGAACAGTTAAGCAAAAGTTGCAAAAATTAAGATGCCACTAATTTCACTGGAAGAGACTACAGTACAAGTTTTCACTGAAATCTATAGGCTTGAATAGTGTCTATATAATTTTGTTTGTCTTGATGAATACTTATACTTGTGAACTTCATTGTTAAACACATTACTTAATGTGTTTTATTATTTATCAAATTAATGATTATTTATTTTTCAAAAGCATCCTGCTTCTAAGCATGCTCAGATATTTTTGTGTTGCAGAGGGAAGTTTCCTTATAGTACAGAAAGCAATTCACTGCCTTGATGTTGGAAAATATTTGTCACACCTCATACTCCAAAAAGCAAGACTTTCTCTGATTGATTTATCAAGGAGTCTGGTCAAGAAATTAATGTGGTGTCAGTAACGCTTTAAGCCAGATAACAAAAAGGGGATTATTGTCATTATTTGGTACAAAAATTAGGCTTCATGTTTTTAATTGGCAGCATATCCTGTCCAGAGTCTGTTGAGTTTAAATCACAGCCCTTCCACGCTAGATGGAAGAAAAAGGAAGTCTTAAAAAGTAAGCCCTTTCATCCAGCAGCATGGATTTTCTAAGAAAAGACAACAGGAAACAGTAAACATAGTAACACCATGCAAATAATTTTCTGATGCACTGTTTCTTTCGGACGTTCAAAGACAATATTGCAAAGACCAGAAAGGAAGCTGTTGCACCATTAAAGAACCCAGGCAGCCTCAAACAGACACCCTTTTGTAAAATGAGTACCCCCCTTCCCCCAATGGACTGCCATATCTCATAAATCTCTGCTTCAAACTAGGCTCAAACCATGGGCCAGCTCTCCCTCTCTTGCATTAATGGCTTGAAACTGTTGTGCATCATGTTCAAAGGGAAGGGAGAGTATTTTCTAAAAACAACTCCTGGTGCAGGATGCAATTATAAGTGACAGCCAGATGTCTGCCCTGTCTGGTGCAACAAGCCTGCCCAGAGATTGTAAATGGACCTTTTAAGGCCCCTTGGATTCTAAACAGTGCCTCAGAGTGACAGATAGTTGGATAAACAACAACACCACAAATCAAAATGGAGCCTTGTTTGGGGTTGATAGAGATTTTAAACGTAGGGGCTGGCCATCCTCCAACACTCACTGTCCATTCCCAATCCCACCCACCCCAAATCATCTTTTTACTACACCAGAAACAGATAGTGAAGGAGACCCAGAGGTACCATGTGTGTGATCTCTCTAACACTCCCACCATTTCATCCCATAAAGAGGTAGGGCTCCTGAGCAAGTGTTTAGATTACAAAGTTTAATGCACTCTGTCTTGAAGTCCTTTACCCTATTAAATTTATCCTTTTGAATTAACCCAGGCCAAGATGATTTGTGTCAGTCCTTTGCATTGTTGCATTTGTTTTTCTTTTCTAGTAGAAAAGCATTTCATACCAGCTGTTATTGGGATGGGGGTAATCTGAGTAGAGCAAGTCTTCTTTCAAAACACACACACACAGTATTTCTAATAGGTGCTTTGGGCCTGTGTTCAAGGACTGTACCAACATTTACTAAGCAGTCATTTTAACACACTTGTTTAAATAAAATTAGTCAGTATTCTTCCACACAGCTTGATTGCATGAAATGTAATATGCTGAGCAGATAACAAGTAACATAATGCATTAATGCCCTCAGACAGCAATACCTCTGACACTTTGTCTTTCTTTGGGGCTTTTCTTTTAGGCCAGGTGGCAGGAATGGGTACAAGCCCATTTTAAGTACAGTTGGCCCTCCGTTTTTGCAGGGGATTGTTCTGGACGGACACACACACACGTGAAAATGGAAGCTTGCATGTATTCATGGCTCATAGGCTTGAATGGAGCACGTGCACCATTAGAAATAGCAGAGGTTGCCCCTTCGTGGATAGTCGAGGTTGCGGATCTTAGATCTGTGAGTTAGGAGGGGCGACTGTATATGCTTTTGTCGATTCCTAACAAAGGGAGTGCCATTATGGCAGAGGTAGACAGTTATTCTGTAGAGAGAAAAAGATGTATGCAAAGGAATCTTGTAGCATTTTTGAGACTAACTAAAAGAAAGAAGTTGGTAGCATGACTTTTCATAGATTTCACTCTACTTCCTCAGATGCATGTTTTAAACAGATGGTATGACAGAGTCACCATCACCTGTGGTGTTTATATAACCATTTCTGTTTGCCCTGCCATTCAGAAAGAAGGGTTTTTCTGTCAAGAGGTGCTGTTTCCAGGTAGTCTTGACCCCTACTATCTAATGGTGGAACATTAGCTGCCATCATTTCAGTAGGTGTTCACTAAGCTTTTTCACTGTGGAATGGCAAGGTTCTTGATTAGGTTTATTCAAGGCTAAATGCAAATTGTATACCTAGCATTTAGGTAGTACATAGGCACAGTCAATTACACTGAATGGGCCCTTGGTACCTGTTGGGGAGCCTCTGTAGATCCCAAAATTCATGGATGCTCAAGTCTCATTATATACCGTGGCATAGTAAAATTGTGCTCCTTATATAAAATGTCAAAATTAAGGTTTAATTTTTGGAATTTATTTTTTTTTCCCAAGCCATGGATGGTTGGATCCATGGATAAAGAATCTGTGGATACGGAGGGCTGACTGTCCATAAATTTACAAAATGAGTAAGATTTAGCTGAATTTGTAGCAATATAATCTTCAGACTCAAAACAAAATAATATAAAAAAGATGACTAGACGAGAAAAGCTTTTCAAAGTGAATTTGTTGAACTGTCAATTTCCAGAGCTGTGCCAATAAACTTCATTGGTTGGGACAAAGAACAAGTAAGTAGCCTCTTTCCATCTCATGTCCAAAAGCTGGCTGGATTGGCAGCTGAATCTTCAGTTCTGGTGATGGAAGAGCACCCTCTACCCCAACAGATGGCAGCAGGTTAGTTTAGTGCATGCAGAGCAATCCATGTGGTACACAGCTTTCTCCTCCCACAACCTTTTCCCTTGTGTCTTAGCATCTGCTGTCCATGGTAAATGCCTTCTTCTGCCTAATGGTAGGGCCAGTCCTGGTCTCGCCCTACTATACATTTTTTGAACATCCAGCAAAATTGTTTTGACCAGTTTTCAGATCATTCAAGCACCTAAACTAGAGCTACTCGGCACTGTGAACCACTGATCTGTGGACTGGTGCTGGTTCATGGGCTGTTGCCTGCCATCTGCTGCAAGTTTCCAGGAAAGGAAGAAACACTTGCTTTCAGTGGACACAAATATGGTACATTGAAAGAGGGGCGAGATGATCTGGGCTCACACATCAGATAATCTAATAAATACTTCCCTGAATGAAGGCAAAACTAACTCTGTAACATTTGTGAGCAGATATACCTACCTTAGGGTGTGACTGTCTTATTACCAACCTGTCAGGCAGCTTATCACAGAGGGACATTCTTACCCTGCTCCCTTACTTCCTAGACTACTCTGGGAACTGGTTCCCAAAGAATGACTCTGCATTGACATATTTGGAGCACTCCTGTAGCTCTTTAGAAAAGCAAAAAGAAAACCCTAACACTCCCTCTCAAGAGTCACAAGGGCAACACCACATGACTGTTCTGATTAGCTGTGCTTGTCCATCTTATATTTTCTTTACAATCTGTGTGGGCAATTAGACATATGATGACAGGAGGGCAATTATGTATAATCTCATAGCTATGAGGCCAGTGCTATGGTAAATTTAAAGAAGAAATCACTCAAAAGAAACAGTATTAAGGAAGGGTATTTTGGCTTAAATATCCTAAAGGCACCAGATCCTGTCTGATTTTGGAAGCAAAGCAGGATTGGCTCCAGTTAGCACTTGGATGGGAGACCACCAATGACTACTGGGTGCTGTAGGCTATATTTCAGAGGAAAGAAGTGACAAAACCACAACTGAAGATTCCATGCCTAAAACAACCCTATGGAATTCACGGGGTCACCATAAATTGAGAGGCAACTTCAAAGCATGTACACACACACATTAAGGGAGGCAGAAAAATTTTGTTCTGTTTTCTTCCTGATAATAACATTGCAAATTTCTCCATAATTAAAATGGAAGTGTGTAAGCTGCTTTTTTTTAAAAAAAAATACATGTAAAAATGGGAGAACTGAAATCTGAGGGTAGATAGATTTAAGCTCTTTGTTCTTAAAAGTTTGACTTTGAATCCCTGAAGTTTATCAGACAAGAGAAATTGGAAGTATAATCCAATGGCAATCTGAACGCAATCATGGGGTTTAACGTTATTGCGTGATAACCCACTACACACAAATTTGGGCAATGGGAAGTCAGTCCAAGCGCAATCATGGGGTTTCACGTTATTGCCTGATAGACTGCCACACGCAAATTTGGACAATGGCATGCTATTTTTGAGCAATGGGGAGCCAGTTCGAATGCAATGAGCATTCACGTAATTTCGCTAAACTAGCAACTTTACGTGAATGCGTTCTGGCCCCACTTTCTTTTCATTCGAAATTAAGAGAAATTCATCCTGTGTAATAAACTCTATTTAGGGCAAGTTTGTGATACTAAATTAGGGTTGCTGTCACTGCTTCTTTTTTCTGACAGGCATCTCATTTTTAATAGCTACATGGCATGAAAGATAACATGGCTCATCCATACCAGGAAGAGTTGTACTATTAACTTGTGAAAATTTCATTCAGTTTGTTTTTCATATGAACTTTATACATATTCACACATAAATGGGATGGGAAGATTTTAAAAAAATCTTAGAAGGGAGAAAATTAAAGTGACATATTTAAATATAGACTCTGTACAAGATATATTAAGACAGGCAGGCAGAATACCTCAAACCAATGTTTCTTGGGTGGAGGATTTCACTTAATTTATAGAAGATATAAAGCTGATGGGACATGAACTGTTATGTTCCCAGTGAGACGAATTCAATTATTTTACTTATTAACAAATAAAATATATTTACGTTTTTTTTTTTAAATCTGACCTTTCCAGTAATGTTATATAACACTCGAGACGGCTAATAAAGAAAACAGAAAACAAATTTAGCCAATTAGACAATAAATTTGTCACAATAGTAAATAGTAAAACACTTTAAAAAGCTAATTGGAAGGGATATGTCTCCACAGCCTTTCCAGAGGCAGCAGGAGTGGGAATCAACCCTGAGGGGAGAGCATTCTGCCCCCACATGCCCATCAAGGGGAATCCAACAAGCAATGGTGTATCCCTACACAAGGGACTCCAAGCATTCATGCATGAGGGTTTCCCAGTGAAGCCAATGGGAGCCAAACTTTGGTTGGATTGTGTCCCTAATGTACATCTCCTTTTGTAACAATGACGGGTAAATTTTATGGTGAAAGGGGCCATTGCAGAACAAAACAGCAGCATCAGCACCAAAGTTTAGCCAGGGAGGGAGCTATTTCTTCTTGTCCATGGCGGGTTATAGGCAATTTCTGCGGCGCCTCTGTGACGCCGCGAGGCGCCAGGGGCGCATTTGCAACGTCACAGGCGCTGCGACATGTTCGGACGCATAGCGTCCGATATGTAAAGATGGCGCCGGCCATGTGGAACGGCCGGTGCCATATTGTACGGACAGAGTCCGTATTAGACCCAGGGGCGTCTAGAAGAGACACCCCTTTTTTAAAATGGGACGTCCTGTGGACGTCCCAAGTGCCAGTCTGTAACCGGCCCATGTTAGCGCTTGAGAGGATCTTGGGGTAACTTTCCTCTCTCAGTGACTATGGTCTAATCTGCACTACAGAAATAACGCTGGTTGACACTACTTTAAGTGCTGTAGCTCCATCTTATGCAATCCTGATATTTGTAGTTTGCTGGGGCACCAGAGCTCTGTGACAGAGAAGGCTCAATAGCTCACAAAACTACAAATCTCAGAATTTCATACTACTGAGCCATGGCATTAAAGTGGTGTCATCGATTCTGCAGTGTAGATGTAACCTCAAACACACACATATTTTTTAAACTGCAACACTTTAAAAAAATAGCTCCCAACATAAGAACAGTTGGCTTACATATAACTCTGATTCATTGAGTGGTCATCTGTGAACTCACACATATGGATCACTGAAGCTTGAACAGTCTAGAACCTTCTAGATTTTTTGTTGTAATTCATCAAGTGATGGCTTGAAACAAGGAGCTGGTTCACTAGAACATGATTCACAACCAGCACTGTAGAATCTAGCAGGGATGCCTGAGGAATTCAGTCCTTGTTGGTCTCTCTTGGAGAGACCATAGATTTAAATATCACTGCTCACCAGACTTTGTACTTCTCTGCTGTAATAGTTTTCAGCAGTTTAAATGTAGCAACATTTACATTTCAAGATACATTTTGAGGAAAGTTTGCATTTGGAGTGCAAATTTAGACAGAGAGAGAAAGAGAGCAATCTATTTTGAGAGGAGTACACATTTAAATACATATTTTGACTATTGTTTTAGAAAACAACAGATTGACGCAGAAAAGGAAGTGAAGAGAATTAAATCTAAAAACAATCCAAAGGAGATTATCACACAAGGGACATTTACACTTTAATAGCGCTATTCCAATGTTGTTTAGCAAGAATGATATAATGGCGAAATTGCAAGACTTACTTTCACACAGTTTAGCAATAATGGGGCATTAATGATTTGCGAATGGTAAAATAGCACTTTTACATCCTGCATGTCGAAAGAAGGGATTGTGATCAGAGAGAAAAAATTGGGTACCCTCTTGCCACTGAGGAACTCTCCTGTGACTCACAAGTACGACATAGGAAGTGATTTTGCTGAACAGTACACTGGAGCACTGGGGGATTCAATTTATTTCTGGAATGTTTAATGATGGATTCTCAATGGCTCTATTGAAATGTGATTGCCTTTCACATATTTGCGATAGCGCTAATGAAGCGCTATTGGTAAGCCATTAACGCTCTTTTGACATTAATGAGAAATTGCACTAGTACAACACTTCGATGACGAGACAAGTATAGTACGTGCACGACGCTGTGTGAAAATCATCCTGTGATTGTGTAAACATGACAAGAGCATAGCGGTTTTCTCCCATTTCTTATCCTCATGTGATAATCTCCAAAGTGACAGAGGCTCAAAAAAGACTGGTTCAGCTATCCTTAGCACCAGCTGATAGTCAGCCTGCATGAATCAGCCACCAAAAACTTAGCAATCAGCTCAAATATCTTTCCATGGAGACAGTTTACACATTCAGCTGAACAATGCTGAACAATCAAGTAAAAATACAAACCCTTCTCTGGTACATACATGTTTGTATCAATCCATGGAATGATGTAGAAGGGATGGGGAGTTTTTGGCCCTTCAAATTCTGCTGGGTTTTACTTCCAGCATCACTCACCACTGGCTATGTGGGTAAGGACTGATGGGAGTTGCAGTCCAACAGTGGATAGAAAGCTACACATTCACCACTGCTGATATAGTTGCTATTGATTAGTCACTGGAACACTGAGGAAGAAACCCTGGGCCCTTTCACATGCACAACTGCTATTATTCCACTTTTAACTGCCATGGTTTCATCCTGCAGAATCCTGGGATCTGCAGTTTATACAGGGGCATTTGAAATACTCAGCCAGAGTATTCCAGTGCCTCACCAAACTTTGAATCCCATGGTTCTGTAGGATGGAACTATGGCAGTTGAATAATAGCGCTATGATTATGTAGTGTGACTGCACCCCTGGAAACATATTGCCCATATCATTGCAAGCTTCCTTCCCATGGAGTTCTTTTTGTTGGCATTTCCATAATCAATGGTCACTTGAATGAACAGCTTGCTAACATTATTTTGTGCAGGGTTTTTTTTTTTAGGGCATTTCAGAGTTTTAAAAATAAACATTTCTTGGCAAATGCCAAAGTGTTTGAATATTGGAACTTCCATTAATACAACAAGCTTTTGTGTTGGTTTCCCCTGTGTGTGGGGGGCCTCACAGGAAATCTGTCCATACAATAATCAAGCGGAGGGAAAGAGAGTGTAAGAAACACTGAGCACATTGCTTGTCACCACTACACTCTAGCTATCAATGGCATGGGTGTGCGAGAGGGAAAGGAGGGAGAGGGAGGGAGAGAATGGCAAAGCATGACATACAGGTAGGTGCAAACAATTCTCACATGCTATTTCCTGTCCCCTAGGAAACTAATTAAGAAAGGGGCCCTCACAATGAGTTTAGAAAAAAGAAAAGAAGAAAAAGTATTGGGCTGCTTACATTTCACCACTGAATAGTTCTACAGAGCTTTCTGATGGAAGCAATATTTCTCATACATTTTGAACCTAGAAAGCTTGCTAAACTTTTTGCCCAGTGATTATACATTAGCCTGGGACATGGCTGCTGCCTCAACAGGCATCTGTGCCCAGGAACACTAATCTAACTCTGTTCGGCTCTGATACAACCTCACTGAAAATACAACATGAGATATCTTTTAAATGTCAGGCTTTTGAATAAAGACATCTTGAGACATGCTTGTTTAATATTTACCATACTGATGAAGAATCAACCAATGGAAACAAAGATGTTTTGATCTGGGCAAAATGGTTTTGGAGTGACTGCTGTTATATTGAGCCAGCCTTAGAGTTTGGGTTCTGCCCCATTGAGAAAACAGCATGCCAGAGATGCCAGGCAAGTTCTGCAGAGTTAGCCTGTGCTTTGAAAACTGGCTAAGTCCAACAGCTTAGGCCAACTGATCAGTGGAGAGCAGGAATAGGCTGAGGATAGGCCAAAGTGCTAGACAAGGGATCATTTGCGGGACATTGGCAGCTGGTGGCCTCCATGTCATTAGAGAGGTGAATCTAGGTTTTTGTTCTAACCTTAAAAGAGCCATCCAAGAACCCTATCACCCAACAGATAGTTCCTTTAAAGGTTGGTCTAAGATCCAGAGCAAATGTCACCACCTCAGGCCACCAGGCAACACCATTGTGTGCCTTCAAATTGTTTCTGATAGGTAAGCCTATCATGGGCGTTTTCTTGGCAAGATTTGTTCAGATTGGTTTTTGCCATTGCCTTCCTCTGAGGTTGAGGGAGTGTGAGTTGCCCAAGGGGACTGAATAGGTTTCCATGGCTGAGCAAGGATTTGAATCCTGGACTTCAAAGTTGTAGTCCAGTTTTCTAACCACTGGCTGTCTCAGTACCACTGCTGCATCAAAATACTCAAAATATGATTATGAACCCTGAGGTTTGGAAATGGAATGGAAGCCATTCCTGGTAATGGCAGGCCTCAGATGGCATGTTTCAGCATAGCAAAGGCTAGGGTGATCGAGAGTCCCTGTGGTAACTCTTTAAAATTAACACCACCTTTTCCTCTGTGGTGCATGACAGGCAGCATCCAAAACCACATGCCATGCCAGAGGCTTCAGGCAGCACCATGCTGGCCAAGCAGCCAGAGCCCATTTTATCAGCTGTAAACTCAAATTGGCTACTAGACAGTAACTGCAGAGATGCCATTACTCATATGGGAGGAGACCAGAAGCTAATTTATGTTAATATCCACCTAGCTTTGACAGACTGCTAGCAGACTTCTAGCTTAACTTTCTTCTAACTTTAACAAATTAGAGACTGTACAAATTCCTCAGAAAGTATTACAATATGCACCTCGTTCATCTGCGCTGCTACTAATTTATCTGTATATTTTTACAACATCATTCATATGCACTGTGTTATAGGGCATAATTTTTAAAATCCAGGTCTCCACCTTCAGGAAGACTGCATGGAGAGACAAGAGCAATTGTTCTGCACACATTTGCTGGCTTGATCCTTTTTAAGCTGCTTTTACCTTTAATGTATTGCAAGTCTAACGTTTAGGCAGAAGAAGGTTAATGGAACCAGATGTTTCCCTGAGTAGAGAAAACATTCATTGGAACTAAATTTGATGCCTGCTCGGATTCGACACCTCTCCCAGTCATCACTACTATATAAGTTACAAGGAAATTGGTAAACCCATCGTTTAAAAGGAAAAGCTAGAATGTCACATTCTCATAGAGTTGGCTATGATTAAACTACAGTCCCATTCAAAACTCATATATTCCAGCTTTTTTCCAGGCACTTGCACTAAATATATTGATTACCAGTGAAGTTGCATTGATTTCCATGAGAGAGCTAAGCACCTGCTTAAATATCTCCTATTGAAATTGATGGAAACTAAAACTCCTTAACTTTGGCTAGCGTATTACTCTTACAGAAGCTTACTGTTAGCCATTGAAGTAAACCACCACATTGTTTTCATGTTCCCCTGTAATATTTTTTAAGAACAAAAGCTAGTGTATACTGTGTAAATATGAGTAAAATCAATTACTCTCAGAGGAAGTATACACATATAGTATATAGAAAAGTATGTTGTTTTTTTCAGCACTGAAAATAATCCACAATTGTGAAGTCATTTCAGCAGTACTGGTTTCATTGAAATAATAATAATAATAATAATAATAATAATAATAATAATACCATTCATATGTATGAAAACCAGTAACAAGTATTTTGTACCTAGAGCTGAACTGAAATGTCTCAAAATACATTTTTATAAGAAAAAGCCTAGAATCATAGAATCATAGAGTTGAAAGAGACCTCAAGGGCCATCCAGTCCAACCCTTTGCCATGCAGGAATACATCTTAATGCCATCCCCAACAGATGGCCAACCAGCCTCTGTTTAAAGACCACCAAAAAAGAAAAGAAAAAAAGACTCCACCACTCTCCAAAGGAGTGGGTTCCACTGTTAAACATCTCTTGCCATCAGGACGTTCCTCCTAATGTTTACGTGAAATCTCTTATCCTGTAGTTTGAATCCATTGTTGTGTGTGCTGTTCTTTGGACCAGCAGAAGACAAGCTTACTCCATCCCCAATATGGCATCCCTTCAAATATTTAAACATGCCTATCATGTCACCCCTTAACCTTCACTTCCCCAGATCAAACATACCCAGCTCCCTAAGCCACTCCTCATAGGGCATGGTTTCCAGACTTTGCATCATTTTGGTTGCCCTCTTCTGGACTTGCTTCAGCTTGAAAGCGGAAATATTTCTTTTTATCCCCAGTTTCCCTTACACCCATGAAAGAAATATTCTCCAAATATTCCCCACCATTTTGTGGCAACCACTGTTTGCTCAGAGTGCTGCTCTGGAACAAGCCTTGGAATGCAGGCATGGTGAAGTCACAAAATCGTGGCTAGACTGCCAGGACATGCTGCTCATTCACAATCTCTCTCCCTGCACACTTTCTGCAGCATTCTGTATATTTTTACCACCTGAAAGATGAGTTAAACATATGCACAACTCACTACATCTGCCTATCCCATGGGTTATGATAACTGATATGAATATATGCAATCCCTCATTGTGATTTCAAGAAGTTCCTGCTTTTTGTCCTATTTCCATTCCCCTTTCTGCCCTTTTATTCTTTATTTTTAAAACTCTCTCTGCATCCTTAGCATCAAAGTGATAGGCACCAACAGTGCTATTGCTATGCTAGGATATAATTTTTTTAACTCTCTTCCCATGCTACTCAGTTTCAACTGTGATCAATGGTGCTGCTGGAGAAGAGAAGAATGGAAGATCAGCAAAGAATTCGGAGGGACACTTTTGAAAACATTCCTTCAGTTGAGTTCAGAAATGCATTTGGTCTTTTCAGACACATGTGTGGGCTTGGAAGTACTGGATGGTATGGGAGATGGTATGGGTTTCAATTAGTTGAAACTCTCTCTCTCCCTCTCCCTCTGTGTGTGTGTGTGTGTGTGTGTGTGTGTTTTGTGGAATTTTTGTTCTCCTGGCAGAGTCATTGGAGCCTACCACTTTAACACGAAGGCAAAACAGAAATTGAATCTATATGTGTGTGGGATGGAATAGGAAAGTAGAAGAAAAAAGAATCAATTTAGGTTAACAAAGGTTTATCTTTCTCCCACCAAACTCACCATTTTCCCACTACCACTCTGTAGCGTGTTTGGATAGGAAAGCGGAAAGCAGTAGCAAAAGTGACATAAAATGGCGTAGGACAAAAAGCCACAAATAGCTGGTCTGGATGCGTATGTTGTAGATCAGTTACTCTCACATGCTGTAGAAAATGGAGGGATTGAAAGTAAGCCAAAACCAAGAGATGTCAGAGGCTGTGTCATGCAATGACCTTGCCACCCTGTTCTGGGGGGAATATGCTTGACCGAAAGCCTGTCTATATTGCAGGAAAAATATCTTAAGATCTTTAAATTCAGCAACACTTGGACCTCCTATTGAAACTTTCAAGGGTTGCAGAAGGCAGAGGATCTTCCAATATTCCCCCCTCAATATAGTCAGGTATACTTAGGGGTTATACAGACAGTGAAAATAATCCCAGTAGTATGTGGGTTGAATCATTGCTCAGATACACCCAATTAAGTTTTTGAGGGCTGCCAAAAAACCCCAACTTAACCTGGGATAATTCATCTTGGGGTTTTTCCTGAGGTTTCCTAAAAGACTTGCATTATTGGCTATGTGAATAACCAATACGAATAAACTCAGGATAAAATTCTGCATGCCTAGAATGTGTTTCAAATACATCTGCAATCATCAATTCCATCTTTATTTGAAGACAGCAAAAGAACTCGCAAAGATGCATAGATGTGCAGTTCCAATCACACACACACGCATGATCTAAAGTACCCCAAGGCTCCTCATTCAACTGGACTCTGTTTTGGAAAGAAAGATTATGGCATTTTTTAAAAAAACCACCAAACCAAAAGGGTATCAGATCCCATCTAACAGACACCATGAATACATTTTTCCCCTTTAAAGGAGAGCTACATGTTATATTCCTTATTCCCTCCAGAAAATGTTTCATAGTTGGCATTCCCCCTCTGCAAACACCTCCGATTTCCATTGACATCATTGGGAGTTCCATGGGCTGAACATCCTGCAAAGTTCCCTCCAACTGTAGGGATAGCAAATGGAAAATTGAGAGAGAGGGTGAGGCATTCCAGAGTCCTTGGCATTTTTCCTAGATAAGGCCTGGAGAATTGTCATTATTATTATTAACTGAAGCAATTCCATATAGAATCATTGGGATGGGGCAAAGAAGAGACTGAAGCTGTCATTCCACAGCTGGTTGCTCTGACTTTCAGCCTTTGAAGTCAATACATGTGCATCTTTGATTTGCACATGTGTCTTTAATACAGCAAGATCACACCTACAAACCTCAGTAGTTTCATCATGTACTACCTAACCAGAGCTAGAGGCAGACTGACTGCTAATGGACCAGTCACAAATATATTATTGAATAATAAAGGTAGGTTGCCCATGCCATCATATTTCCCATTTTTATATATGATTGTGAAAGATGGATGGTGAAGACAGCTGATAGAGAATACCATGGACTACTAAAGAGACCAATGACTGGGTCCTAGAACAAATCAGGCCCTAACTCTCCCTAGAAGCAAAAGGCCATATCACGACAAGAAAAGACTCACTAGAAAAGACAATAATGCTTGGTAAAGTTGAGGTCAATAGGAAAAGATGAAAGCTATATACCAGATGGATAGATTCAATCAGAGAAGGCACATCCATTCACCTGCAAGAGCTGAGTGGAGGAACAGAGGGAATTTTCATTCCCACATAGCTACCCCTCATCTTGTACCAGCTGGTAATGGCATCCTCCTCTATGGATTGCAAGGGGAACTCCCGGTTGGCCTTTGAGAAGAGTGTGAAAGCATTTGTTATTTCATCAGATTTTTGAGGAGTCAATTTTGGTTCTAACTATGCTACAATATAGTGAATTTTAGTGTCACTAATTCATTGCATATGTATCTATATCTATGTGTTGATATAAGAGAGCCAGTGTGGTGTAGTGGTTTGAGCACTATAACTCTGGACTATAACTCTGGAGACCAGGTTTCAATTCCCCACTCAGCCATGGAAACCTACTTTGGCAAGTCACACTCTCTTGACCCCCCCCCCCCAAATACCTTAATATGCCCACCTTAGGGTTGCCATAAGTTGGTAGCCACTTGAAGGCACAAAACAACAAGACTGATATAAACACAAATGCATCCGTTTTTATCATTAGCACGTTAAATATTTCATTGCTGTGATTAAGTGTGTGATTTCTGTATTGTAAGATCCTCTGTAGGTTAAAGAGTTTGTAAATGAAAAATAAAGAAATAAAAACATAGGTCTAAATCCTGTCAGTCCCATCTAGAGCAGACCCATTGAATTAATACGATTTACCTATGTGTAAACTTACCATTCAACAACTGGTTTAATGAGTCTACCCTGGATGGAATGAACCAATAGGTAGCAGTGTAATCCAAGACATCTGGATGGTGTCAGGTTGAGGGAGGCTGTTGTACCAGGACTTTACCTATTTAAGTACTGAGTGAATCATGCTCATATAGGGACCAATTCCCCTTTACAATATCCCAGGCCAGAAGTCCATGAAATTGGACTGCTTCCTTGTTTTGATGCCCCATTTACTGAGTGCTTCATTCCAATGTCAGGCGCACATTTCCAAACTTCTACAGGAGCCATTAGAAATACGTGAAAAGATCAGGTTTTCCACGAGTCATTTTACTCAACGTGCCTTTGAAAAAATAATGACCCCACCTCAACTTCTTGGTATGATGATGATAACAAAAAAAAGGAAATGGGAGGGAGAGAAGGAGAGCTGGAGGAGAGAACAAAGGAAACGGAATAAATTTAATTCTAAAACTAAAGCCACCCACCTTGTTTTCAGGGCAGGAAATGTAACTGCCTGTCCTTTTGATAGAAGAATAAATTTAATAACGTATGTTAAGTGGACAATTATTTAAAATAAAAGGAAATGACCTTTAAAACAGCTGCAGGAACTCAAGCTGGAGAGTAGAAAGAACACTGACCGGAGGGTGTAAATGGGATACACATGCGTGCGTGCACATGCACACAGATTTCCCCATCAACCTGCAAGTGAAATATTGCTATATTCTTCCAAGAAGGAGGAGGAGGAGCAGTAAACAAAACAGAAACAGAACTTGTGACTAAATCTTATTCTACCTTTTATCTTACCAGGATTTCATTTATAGTGGCTGCCCCCAGCATTGGTTTGTGAAGAGGAAAAGAATAAGGATTAAATGTGAGGCTATTTTTTTATTTGAAAAAGTTCACTTGTGCCAAAAAACATTGCAGAGTCACATGAGCAAACTTTATAAAATCAAATCAAATTCTTTTTTGCTGAAACTTCTCAGAGTCATCTGATCTGACTTCCAGAGTACATCAATCGCCAGTTTGAAACATGGGGAAGGGGGGACATCCAGTCTGTTTTCTCCTCCCCTTCACCCCATGACTCTTGGCCTGTCAACGTATGGCATGTCCATCTCCTTCACAGTGCATCTGTACAGCTATTAAATTGGATAATTCCTCTGGCCTTTGATACATTTCTGGACATGATTATTTCATTACTCGCAGTATATCAGTGGGATCATAATAAAAAAGGACTTCTGACAACCTGCCAAGAGTTTTGTGGCCTTGTAAACACAAAAGTGCTCCAATAAAATTTTATTAAGTGTTAAAAAGTCATAAAAAGTGAAATAACATAAACTACAAAATTTACTGTCCTCAGCAAATGCTGAAAATATCGTCCATAGTAAAATTAAATTAGCATGTAATAGAGAGAAAGAGAGAGAGAGAGTGTGGAGAGAGTGAGCTTTCAAAGATGTTAGACACACACACAGAGAGAAAATCCACCAATATGGATCAGGAGGGTTTCACTTTTTGAGATCCTTTTCATATATATA
>NC_056522.1:204953920-204998747 GCF_019175285.1 Sceloporus undulatus
TGTGTGTGTGTGTGTGTGTGTGTGTGTGTGTGTGTGTGTGTGTGTGTGTGTGTTATTGGGAAGGGCAATTTTGACTAAATCTGCAGGTTAAAGAGCCGGGTTTTAAGGCGACCCCTGTTCCTGCAGCTGAGCCATAATCTATGAGAGGCAGTCAGACCTTCTGGGAGGAGGAGGAGGAGGAGGAGGGTGCCTGTGCTGTGTGTCCACTAGGGTGCGCTGTGTGACTGTGAATCCCTGAGCCATGCTGCCTGGGAGATAATGATGGGCAAGGGAAGCCTCCCGCCACTCACTGCCATCCCAGACATTCACTGGGGGAAGAATGGGCTCCCCCCCTCCTCCTCCTCCTCTAAAGAAATTGTACTTCTACTTCTCTCTCTCTCTCTCTTTTGCGTTTTCTTACCCACAGGGGAGAAAACAATGGGCACAGCCTAGGAAAGGCAGGCAGGAGGCACCAGACTGGGTTGCCAGTCCTCCTCTCACAACTTGAACTCCTCGGGCCAAGGCGGCACACCTTTCTCTAGCAACACAGACACACACACAGACACAGACAGAGGGAGAGAGAGAGACACACACCACACACACAGGTACACACTGACACAGACACACAGAGACACCACATAGCAGAGAGAGAGAGAAACTAACCCAGAGCCACCCCCAGACAGACCCAGGGAGAGAGAGAGGGGGGGGGGTTAATCTTGTTGTCCCTCTTGTGCTGCTGCTGAAGAGGCCCTTCGTTCGGAGCCCCCCTGGACTGCCTTTCCTTCCATCCTTCCAGCCGGTAAGAGGGGCAAGAGGCCGGCCTGCCTGGAGGGGGGCCAGGAGCTTCCCTCCCTCTTCCTGGGAACTGGGTCTTCTTTCTTTCTTAATTGTATGTTTGTATATTTTTAACATGTTCTACTCCACCTTGAAGGGAGGCAGGAAGGAAAGAGATGGTAGTTGTTGTTGTTGTTGTTGTTGTTGTTAAGTGTTATAACTTGGCCTGCAAGAAAAGCTCTGGCCCCGGAGGGAGCAAACCTGGCCCTATTGGGCTCTATGCAAGTCAGTGGAGGGGGCTATTCCCCATATAGAGTCAGGAATAGGATGGCATCTTGGGGGACTTGTTTGGTGGAGCATAGGGTTTGGGACAGGTGACCCGAGGTCCTCCTTTTCCAGGTCCCGCCCTCCATTTCAGCCTCCTGCCCAGGAGGGATCCCCAGAGGTCCTCCTCCATTTTGAGCAGGGCTGAGAAGCATGGCTATAGATTTCTATTAAGTATTTGGGGCTTTGATTTCCTGGGATGTCCTCCATTCTGGTCCCCTGGATTTGGGGCTTCCTAGCGCCTTGTTCTCTAGGGATAAAGGCTGCATCCACACTGGAGAGATAAGCCGGTTTGGCACCGCATTGACGCTTGGGGCACACAACAAACTCCAACTCCCAGAATTCCATAGCAGAGAGCCAGACAACAAGTTAAAGCGGTGCCCAATCGGGTTATTTCTCCAGTGGGGATGCAGCCTTAGTCCTGCTCCAAATGGAGGACGTTTTGGAGTTCCTCCCTAGAGAGGGGCAACAAGTCAGGACCCTGGGACCAGGCGGGATTCTTAGCCCCCAACCCACGCCCCTATTAAAGCCAGCCAGAAAGGAAGGCCTGGGGGCAGCTGGAGGAAATCCTCCCTGGCACTGGCCCCTCCTTGCCTGGCACTGCCCAGCGCTGGGCCAAAGGTGCCAGGGCTATGTGGGTATTGGGGGGGTGGGATCAGCTGGGTTTCCTGCCAGTACATCCTCCCATTGTGTCCCAGGGTCGGAGATGGGGAGGGCAAAAAAGAAGAGGCAGCAGAAGCAGTGCCAACCAAAGGGAAGAAGAGCTGCCCCCTTGGCAGGATATCCCTTGCGCAGGGAGACTGAAGGGAAGCTGGAGTCCCACCTATCTCCCTTCCTTTGCAGGAGGGACACCCCCACATTCCCCTGGGGAAGGAAGCAGCCTCCTCGTCCTCCAAAGAGAACGAAGGGGCTGGGGTTTGGGGGGTTTTCCCCTGGCATTCAAAGCCAAAGGAGAGTCCGGTCTTGTGGTGTAAAAGTGAGAGAGAAAGTCTGTCAGAGGGCTACTCTCTGTGCGAAGGAAGTTGGAGCAGAAGCTTTCCTATAGACTTACTCTCCTTCCTCAGGTGCATGGAAGAACCTCTGTGGCTTCCTCTGGGCACTTGATCCTTCACTCTTCTGTGTCTGTTGTGTGCTTTCAAGTTTTCTTGGCAAGTTTCTTCAAAGTGTGTGTGTGTGTGGGGGGGGGGGGTCTTGCCATTGCAAGCCTCTGAGGCTGAGAGAGTGTGACTCGCCCAAGGTCACCCAGTGGGTTTCCTAGCCCAGCAGGGATTCTAACCCACCAGCTCTCTGATCCTTAACTAGAAGGTCTTTATAAACAGATTTTTTGGTGGGGACTGATTCTATGCACATACACACACACACACACACACACACACACACACACACATACCTACACCTCTGGTCCTAAAAGCCACATGCACTCAAAAGCATGTCTCTTGTGGCCTCTAGCTTTCTCTCAAGCCAAGGGTGTGATAGGAAATCCCAGATAAAAAGGGACAGTTTTTCAGAAAGAATATTTCAGGATTTGTAACACACACACACACACACACACACACACAGATCCAGTTCATTTTACTCCTCCCTGAAGGTCTATTGAGAGCAATGCAAAAAGCTTGGCTTCTTAACACAAACCTCACTACTTTCTGTAAGACCATCTGGGATTTCTCAAAGTGGTGCCAGGCTTAATTTTTATTGCTTGCATACTATACAACTGATAATACAGAATAATGCACAAGTGAGCTATGTGCCTTGACTCAAGTGCCCCACTTCAGTCAGTGGTGTTCACTTTCCACTAAATGTAACTTTAAAGTTATGAATGCACAGAACTTTCCAATATATTCCTCCCACCCTCTTCATGACGCTTCAAGGCTTGTACAAGCATACTTGGGATGGTGTGTATCTCACTGAATATTTCCAAATCTTTATTCAAAGGATTAAACTGTGCCTTCTTTGGAACTTGATCATTGGGGTATCTTTTATATCTCTAGCCTATAAGTTGCTGATGGGTGTTTTTAGTGTTATTATTTTAAGAGCTTCCTTTTCTAAACTTTTTTGTCCAATACACATAATATTGGCATGTAATTTCCAGTCAACTACATCAGCAACTTGCAGAACTGAATTAGGACTAAATAAGGTTAAAATGTGAGAAAATGGTCTTTGATACTAGTTGAATATCAGTGTTAGCCAACCACAATCCATGTTGCTTGAATTATAACAGCACTATTATAAATAAAATGAATTGTTGCCACATGCTTAACAGGCATTATTCACTACAGAAATTTTTAGTTTACCTATCTGTATGTAGCATTAGTTTTGGTTTTATTTTTAAGGACTGTTTTAAAACATATTTTGTATTGCATTGAGTCCTGTCCTGAATGCCCTGTCCATCTAGAATTGTATTTTGAATAATGAATATTCAGATGTATTTTCATATTATACTGATTAGGCTGTAAACTGTTAAATGATGTGTCTCAAACAATATATGTACTAGAAACAAGAGAACAGCAGATTGATCTCTCTAGTTCTACACAAAGTACAGTATGTTCAAGGAACCCTTAATAAAAGCTTTAAAATTCGTATGCATTAAAACACACACACAATAGAGGTGAGAGAAGAACATATAGAACTGCGAGAAGGAAAATAAATAGATATATTTGATTTTTATAAACTAAATCTAGTCACCGAACTAGATGTAATTTTGGACAACAAATCTGTTTTGTAAGTGAAGTGAAAAAAACTGGCATGGGAATACCATATGCTTTCCAACTCCAGCAACTTTATAGGCTTGGCTATTACTAATGCTGGTCCAAAAGCAAATTATTTAATGTCAGCTATATGACTGTTTAATTTACTTCCGTTTAACGGTTAAGTTGTGTGCACCATGCCAGTGTTTTGTTTTGGGAAGCAAAGTCTGGCAAAGGCCTGAGAATCCGTTTTTCTAACTTCAGTAAGTATGGGCCCTCAAAACATACCCAGTTCAAATGTGTTGCAAGAAACTGAAGGGGGGACCTTGAAAGCTGATGGACAGAAAAGGGAGGCCAAATACAAAAATACCTCTGAATTGGTACATGCTTGGGGTTGTTTTGTAGCATTAAAAATGTTATACATTCAAGAAGGATTCATTTTAATGTTGACCGTATAAATCTAGCTAAGCCCAGCACTAAATATTGCGTACATGTCTGAAGAGAAGGAAATGATGCTGTATAGGAAATAATAGCACTAGACCTTTATTTGAGAGGCGGTTTGCGTTCCTGTCTCTTTTGACACTTTTCTACAGTGTTCTTTGTTTTTGTTTCCTTGCAGGACCCCTTGGGACATTAGATTCCAGCCATTTGAATTTGGAAGAGCCTATTCAGGATACACAGAATATTTCTGTAATAATTTCATATCTTCATATTTTTCCATACAAGACACTATAGCTGTTTAATAAGTGCAAGTCAGTCAACAACTTGAACTGAGCGTATGCCTGCAGACTGCACTTAAAAAATACCTTAACCTTCATACACATTTCAGTTGTTTGCCAAATCATTTTTCTCCTGATTAATTATGAAAGAAGAGGGTTTTATGCTGTGACCTATTTGATTGTATTTAATTAGCCACAACTCATAAGCATGTATGCTTGTATCTGCGGTTCTAGTGTACTTGTTTAACCATATTGGTCAATTTCAGCTTCTCAGTTTTCTAATTTTAAATGCATTCTGATCTGTTTCTAGAACTTAGAAAGCCTGTAATGGCCTTTAATAAAATACAATATAAGGTTGACTGACCGTTTCAAGTTCCCTTTGGGATATTTTTAAAAGTCAGTACAAAAATTCGTATACATTTGAGTAACGTATGCATTTTTGCATTATTTTACAAATAATAAAATGGACTTTGTGCATTCACTTTTTTGGTGTATTTTTGTGTATGCCTTCCCTTGGTATATTTCTTTATGCACACATTGTTTGGAAAAATAATAATGCAAAATTCTGAGAAGGTCAAACACCAAAGAATACATGCATTTTGGTTTGCATATTGAGTCTGGGAGTACACATTTGGTAAGTTCTCATCAAAATGTGAATTCAACAAAATTCTCTCCCATCCTTAATTATAAAATGGAGTGCTTAGATCTGAAGTAATTTAATCTCTTTGGTCTCAATATTTCCCATCCAGTTCAGTGGATGAATTTAAATTTAATGGTTTAGTGCACTGGCCAGATTACCAAAAAAATGAGGAAAATTCCACAAACCTGATGAAAAACAGAATTTTGGCCAGAATCTTGTGGAGTCTCTGTGCTGGCATTTGTACTTCTTCCAGGGTTATGTAATGGTGGTAAAGAAATGCAGACAAACTCTGCTGCTTCTGAGCAGTCTTTTCCTCCAGTGTTATATTTTCATGGCTACTTGTTCACGTAACCTTTTTCTTCCTGCATTTGCTACTTAAGCAAGCATAGTTACATTGGCATAGTGTACCAGCACCATTGTGGTTATTATAGTCACTGGATTAATCTCTCTCTCTCTCTCTCTCTCTGTATTTCAAGGAGTGGCTTCTCTTTAGAGATGGAAAGAATATTTGCAGTTATTTGTTCCCAGGTTGAAAAATAGTTTTTTCAACAGTCAGGAAAACCCCAGCAAGAATAATACAGTGGGCCCTTGGTATCCACTGGGATTTGGTTCCAGGGCCCCCATGGATATCAAAATCTGTGGATGCTCAAGTCCCATTAAATACAGTGGCATAGTACAATGGCATCCCTTATATAAAATGGCAAAATCAAGGTTTGCTGATTGGATTAAAAATATATATTTTCAAGCCATATGGTGGAATCCATGGGTGCAGAATCCATGGATACAGAGGGCCAGCTGTAAATCAGCAAGAATTTTGTACAATTTTCTCCTTTGTTTGGTATCTTGAAGTACTGTGCAGAAATAATTCTGTGAAGGAAAGCATGTTTTTTAATTCATTTTTATTTAGAAAATGCAGGAAAGGGGCTTAATGCAGAGAAAACACTTTACAGGAACTGTGTCTTCTGCACAGCAAAGTTTTGCACTAAACTTGGGGAGAGGGGTCTTCCACAGAATAATTCCTCTAGCGTGCTTCATGATGTTTGCATATGGGGACAGTACTGTGAAGAAATTTTCATTTTTGCCCTCAGTGGGGAGAGAACTACTTTAGTTATTCATCTTCACATGTGAGGAGGAAATCATTTTTGAGGATTAAATGCCTGCTTGTCCGTAAACCTAATCAATTGCTGAATCAATTAAAAAGTGTTCTTCTCACTGATGATGATTAGATCAAGGGACATATATTAGCTCAGATATCTAAATGGAGCCTCCATGTTCAGAGAAAGTGTATCTGTGGTCCAAAACACATTGCAGAAATAATCCAGTTTGAGACCACTTTAACTGTCCTGGCTTAATGTTAGGGAATTCTGAGAACTGTAGTTTTGTGAGACATTTAGCCTTCTTTGTCAGAGAACTGGTGCCACAACAAATTACAGTTCCCAGGATTCACTAGCACTGAGCCAGGGCAGTTAAAGTGGTCTCAAACTGGATTATTTCTGCAGTGTGTTTTGGATCTGTGATTTAGAGACAGTGATTGCTAGGGAGAAACATAGCAGAGCCTAATCATGGTTTTGAGCTTCAGATGCATTTGACTGGCCACAGTTAGGAAGGCTATTTTGGATTACATGGACTTGACACATACATCTAAGTTGCACTGCAGAAATAATCCAGTTTAACACTGCTTTAACTGCCATGGCTCAATGATATGGAATTATGGGATTTGTAGTTTTGTGAGATATTTTAACTTAAAGTTACTTATTACTATTAACTAAGCATTAGGAGAGGCATTTTAATTTTTTTAGAATGGAAACAATCATTAAAGCTGATCAGCCACCAAAAGATCATGTTGTGGGGAAACCCAGTGGGCCATACTAAGATGCCTGCAGGACTGGATTTGGCCTCTCAGGGTTAGGCTTACCACCCCAGTCCTAAAGTTTTCCAGCTGTGGAATTCTGGGAACAGTAGTCCAAAAGAGGAACTTTTGCAACCTCTGCTCTTATGATGTCATTGGCTGACTTTGATTAGGATTTGCACCTGATCAGTCCCAAAGGAACACAAATGCCACATGCATTTTCATGCACTGGTTGCAGGATTTGCGCCTTGCAGAGAAATCATTGAGAAAAGTTTTCGCTGAGTATCCCATGGCTTTGTGGGGTTTTCCCAAGGGATACCAAGGTCTCCCATGGTTGTCTTGGCTAGAACTAGAGTTTCTTAAAATTTTAATTTAAATCTCAATTAATATATAATTTAACTCCCAAAATAATATCCTCTTATTACAACCAACCTTTGCTACTCATCCACCCACATTATCTATTTTATAGTTCTTTTTTCTCCTTTCAGTTTTGAACATTTTCTATGAGTTAAGATGGAGGACTCTTTGAACAGACTGTGCTGTGATATTGTGTAATGTGATGCAGATCTGGAAATTTCTTCTTATATAAATTAAGAAAACACTCACTGCTATCACCTCACATATGCATCCCAGACCTTAAGGAGTAGTTGGGATAAATCAGAAGTGGGCAACTGCAGCTCTCCAAATGTTTCTCGACTGCAGCACACTTGCCATTGGCTTCGCTGGTGAAGATTGTTGGCTAAAAACATATGAAGGCTCCAGAGACTTCCAAGGCTGTATATTTGCTAGGGTCACCCAACCAGCAGGAGGCACCCTTTCCACTTTGCATGGGTTATCCAAGAAGCTCAGAGGTAGGCAGGCAAAGAACATTGCTACTTTTGGGGGAGTTTATTGAGGGTGCCATGCTTGGGGGCACCCCAAATCGTGGAGCTGACACTGATGAGAAGAGGGGGAAACATTTTTTTTCAAGCATATCACATTTCCATAATTTTGAAAAACATCTAAGACCTCTGTCAAATTCGTTTCTGAAGTTAAATCTTGGGCAACTTCAATGTCAGAAAATGAGACACACATGCAGAAACAAACCCAGGCTTTTATATATGGGGTAGGGGGTAGGGAATAAGCTTTTGACAAATGTATAATTCTGAAATAGCTCAGGGCTTGAGCTTCCGGTTTTCATCTTACATGAAGAGACACATTTTCTTGGGAAGGAGGCCTATACTTTGATCACGGAAATCAAGAGCACAGTCCAGCTTGCATTAAAAGCTTATAAGGAGTTTATCACATGGGGAAAACTGGAAGTTTAAAAGGGTCAGAACCTGCAGTTATCCAGTGTATTAGGCACAATTGCGCAAATGGTTTTCAGATGACGTTGCATTCAAACTTAGAATCTGACAAGAAAATGACATGAACCAAGAAATAAGCATATTCAGAAAAATAACAGAAATTCATTTCCATTTCATTCATTAATTCGCTTTTTTGCGCATCTGCTGTACTGTGAACACTACTTGCACTTTATTCATGGGATTCTCCCTGTTTTTTTGTTTGTTGCCAGATTTCCCATGGTTCTTTGGGACGAGTTTACTTTCAGTGCCCCAGAATAAGTAAAATAAGTGCCCACCCTTCTTCATAGCCAGAGCTCTTAAAACAAACAGTTGATGCAAGGGCAGAGAGAGAGAGAGAGAAGTCTGAGTCTCAGCGGGCTCCTCTGTATGTGTGTATCTCCTGCTTCAGCCACAGTGATCCCCAAACTCCCCTTTAAGGGATTTTGGACTTCAGCTCCCAGAATCCCAGGCTATTGGCCAACATGGCTGAGGCTTCTGGGAGCTGAAGTCCAAAATCCCTTAAAGGGGACAGTTTGGGGATCACTTTAGCCTTCTTTCTAAGCCAGAGCTCTTAAAGAAACAGCTACTGAGGCAAGGGCAAGGACAGATCAAGCTGAGTTCCCCCTCGCTCTTTCCTGTGTCCTGCTACTGCCTTTCCCTCATAGCCAGGGCTCTTAAAGAAACAGCTGCTGAGGGAAGGCAGGGACACAGAGAGAGAGAGATTTGTTGCAGTGTATATGTAAACATCATTAGCACATTTGATCACTTTTTTGGGATGCACGCACTTTTATCATTATTGGGATGGAGGCACATTTGGTCCTATTGTGTAAAAAACATTTGCACATTTGTGCCCAAGTGCAGATTAATCTCAAATTCGGCACAGGAAAACAGCGCTTTGCGTGTGAAAATCACTTGCACAATTGTGAGTTAATAACGGGTTCTGACCACTTTAAACTTCCAATTTTTCCCTGTGTGATAAACTAACATAGTTGAATGGGAGAGATTTAAAGATTTGTTTAACTCTAGGGCTGGATTCTACCATTCTTCCAATTCCATGGCCATTGCTTCACTTCTCTGTCGCTATTGTCACAGAAGGTAGAGCAACATCTTTTGTGAATGCAACAGGTGACTTCTTGGAAGATTTCACATGTAGTCGACAAAGGTAGCAAAAAGGACATCAGGGCATACTTATGCAACCAGCTCTGGGACATGTTCTCTCAGTCAAAAGCAAGACCTAGCAAATTCAGTGAGATTTCTTTCTATGTAAACATGCTTAGAGCCAAGCAAAACACTATTCTGAAAACATGGTTAGCAGCTGTGTCTTTTCATTTTATCCTGTAAAGAAGCACAAGGCCCCAGCACAGAATGGGATCTCACCACTGCGGGACATAACCTCTTCCAACTCCATATTTGTATTATCAACCTGTTTTTTATTATATTTTGTAACTGTGTGGCATTTTGTTGCTTTGAATTGCTATTATTCTCCCTCAGTAATGTTTAAAGACTAGATGTGCAAGATACAACTCTAAGGACTTTATCACACTGGACGATTCCTGGGCAAAAACTAGATTTAAAAGTAGAAGAAACCCGCAAATGCAGGATGTTTTTCAGATGACGTTTGCCTGAAAGAGAAATAATGTGAAAATAACCCAAACGGAAAGTCAACAAAAACAACTGCTTTTTACTTTTGGAAAAATAAAAAGGAGTAATTTTTGTCGACTTTGCATTTGGGTTATTTTCGTGCTATTTCTTTCAAACAAATGTATCTGAAAACATCCTGCATTTGCAGGTGTTTTCTGAATTTTAAAATCCCATGTATGGAGTATAACCCCTTTGTACATGTAGTCCCATGCTTCATCTAACCAAAGTTTGCTGCCAAGCTCTGTGGGGCTGCTGTTACAGCTGTTAAACAGCCTTGAATAGGGAGGGAGAAGGCAACCACCAAGCAGCAAGTGCTGCCTCTCAGCCACTATGTAGTTTGCAAGAAAAAGAGGAAGAGGAAGAACAACCTCTTCCTCACAGCTTTGGCATTAACTCATTCATAATCTTGTTAATTTGTTAATTCACTAAATTTTCTAGTGAGTTCACCTAATTTTCTACAATTCTAGATTCTACAATTAACTTGGAAGATGTGCATTAGTGAATTGGATCATTAGGATGGGTACTCCCCCCCCCCCCCCGCCCCTCCCATTTAGTAAAACAGGAAAGGCTGCTGCCTTAGGAGAGGAAGTAGGACTGCAGGAAAGCATCGCACATTGCTGTTAAGTAGACTAATCTTCTGCATTTTAGGAAGACAAGAGGGTGGAGGGAGGGGAGAAACAGATTTTACTCCAGGTCAGTTATCTGCATTTGTGGAGCAGAAGAACAGTTATGTTTGGGAAGGAAGGAAACCATTGTGGGGGTGCACTGGGAATTCATTAATTAAACAATTTCACTTTCATTGTATGTACTAGTGGATTATTTCTGCAATTTGTAATGGTAACATTACTGAATTCATTTTCACATCTGGCATTTCAAGCTGTGCTCTACCTCTTTCTCTCTCCATAGTGAACTGCAGTGGGGTTGGGAAGGTGTCCCACTATGAATCAGCCTCCTCTCCTTGCCTTTTAGTGGGCATGGGAGCAGCTGCCATGGGGTTGACAGCTGATGGGGAGGATGCTAGAAAATACGCATTGTGCCCAACTGAAAACAAGACACACAAGTATGTAAAATATAAAAATGTCACTAATAGGATTCCAGATATTATTGGTCATTATGCCTTTAGAAAAATGCATATTTTTGGCCTTAGAATTACAGCCTTACAGTCCCTTTGAACAAAACTCTTCTGAATTAATTTTCCACAATGAAGTTCCTTGTAGAAACCCTTTGTACATGCATAGGTGCTTTGCAGGAGCACTTATTTGCATGGATTCCCCCAAGCCTTGCACACATTTTCAACCTGAAATGACTTCAGCTATTAATCTGTTGCAGAATATACCTGTCATATATACAGTCTTCATGAAAGAATCAGTCACAAACTTTATAAGCAGCCCTGTGTACTATACATATTGCAGTAGTCTAATCTAGACGTTACAAGAGCATGAATAATTATGGCATAAATAATCACAATGTTGGGGTGATATCTTGTGGTGCTCCAAATGTTATCAGACTGCAAATACCAGCAGTTTAGCCAGCATAGCTGATGGCAAGGAATGCTGGGAGTTACAGTTCAACAACATCTTGAAGATCCTAATCCCTAAATAAAAACATTAGGGAACCCTGTATCAAGTATGGTATGGAGAGGCTCACTATCAACCCATTGGCTATGTGTATGTTGATTGAGATGGGGGTGGAGAATAAAGCGTGCTTTATGAAAACATGAATCTTTTTGCGGGTACATCTGTTTTCAGCTTTGGGGAGATGCCTTGTGTGTCCTTGCAAAACCCCTTGAGATTTTTTGAATATACAAGAGGAAATGAATGAAAAACTGAGGTGGTTTCTGAGGCATACAAGGGATATTTATCCATTCCTAAAGTGAACCCACAGTGTAAACAGTGACATGTCCTCAACAGCTCCCACACTTACAGACTATATTTTTGATCCATGCCAGATACAGTTCATGAAACCTCAGCTGGAATACAGTTAAGCCTCCCATTTCCTCTTGAGGTAGTGGTTATTAAGGAGATTATCACACGAGGCTTTAAAACCACTATTAAAGTTATAGAATAGTGCCTTTGGCAATAATTATCCCACAGTGTTGTCTGCATCTTGTTGCTGCTTTGCATTGTTAGAGCATCCCTTTTCACTGAGAGGGAAACCCGTCAATAAGCTGCCATTTGTGTTGCAGTCCTTTAGTCCTCAGGTGCAAAATGTTGCTGCCACTGCAGTTGCAAGGGTGACGGTCACACGGTGTTAGTATCTCCTCCACTCCTCCATCCCTCCTTTTCCTCCTTGCTAGTCCCAAGCAGGCTGATTTCTTTTATTTTATTCTTCTATTTCTTTTCTATTCTTTTTTGTAAAAAAACCTTAAATTGCTTTAGCATGATTCCAGAACTGTGTTGAAAAAACTCCAAAGGCATGCTAAATAGGGAGGGTGCCATTAGGGGTGAGTGCAAAAGACACAGTGATGGCAAAAACAGCCCTAGTCATGCTATTACGGAGACATGCTGCTCTCAAATCTGTATGTTTTCCATTTTCACTAACTAACATAATTGCAACCAGAATAGGACTCATGTGGCAATATCCTTAAAGACTGAGCTTTGACCGTCTCCATCTCCAGTGTTATTTTTTGGACTACAAAACCCAGAATGCCCTGGCTGGCTTGCCACTTGTTTGTTATAGTGGTGGGAATGAGAGAAGGCCCTTCCCTGCAGATCTTAAAAACATGGGCAGGCTCATATTGGGAATTGGATAGTCTGGAACCCCAAGGTATATAGGTTATAACCAGCACTTTGAATTGCTATATTTGTGTGTTGGGTGTGGTAATAAATGTAGAAGAGATGTGATAGGAAAGGTATGCTTACTAGCCATTTCTCTGTGCCATGATTCCCCCTTAAGATGACTCACACACAACTGATCTGTTGTTGTTGTCAAGTTGACTTCGAGTTGTGGCAACCCTATGAATTAGAGACCTCCATCATCCTTTTGTCAACAGCCAAGCTCAGGTCTTGCAAACTCAGAGGTGTGTCTTCCTTGATTCCACCTGATAAACTGATCTATGTGGTTAATGATATTGGCTGTTATAATTATTACTGAGGTGAGGAGAATGCTGCGGATGTAATATATCTTGACTTCAGTCATATGTATATATTTATATTTATATCTTACATATACACACAAAGAGAAGAGGAAAAAATTGATAAGGTCTCCCATGATATCCTTGCAAGAAAGCTAGTAAAATGTGGGATAGATAATGTGACTGTTAGATGGAGTTGTAATTGGTTGACTGGCCAAATCCAAAGAATGCCTCTCTTCGTCCTTGAGAAAAGTGACTAGCAGGTTGCCACAGGGTTCTGTCTTGAGCCCAGTGCTATGCAACATTTTTTTCAAGGACTTGGATAGAGGACCTGCTTATCAAATGTGCAGATGACTCCAAATTAGGAGGGGTTGCTAATACCCCAGAGGACAGGATCAGAATTCAAAATGACTTTAACAGATTAGACAGCTGGGCCAAAACTAAGAAAATAAATTTCAGTAGGGAGCAATGTAGGATATTACACCTGGGCAGAAAAAAATAAAATGCACAGATAAAGAATTGGTGACACTTGGCTTGAAGGCAGTATATGGGAAAGGGATCTAGGAGTCTTAGTGGACCACAGGATGTATATGAGTCAGCAATGTGATGCAGCAGCTAAGAAAGCCAGTGCAGTTCTAGGCTGCATCAACAGGAGTATAATGTCTACATCTATGACCTGTTACAGACTGCCAAAATAAAGCTGCTTCGGGTCTCTTTGGAGGTGTGCTATTTAAATGACGCATGGGTCCTAAGAGTCCAGAGGTCGTGCCAAAGCCACACTCCATTCCTAAGCACTGGAGTGAAGCTTTGGTGCAGCTTCTGGATTCTTAGGGTGCATGCATCATTTAAATAACATACCTCCAAAGAGACCCGAAGCAGCTTTATTTTGGCAGTCTGTAACAGGCCAACGGAAGGAATTTAGTACCACTCTTTTCTGCTTTGGTCAAGTTTCTCTTAAAATATTATGTCCAATTGTGGTCATCACAATTCTAGAAGGATGTTGACAAGCTGGCGTGTGTCCAGAGGAAGGTCTGGAACCCAGGCACTATGAGGAGTGGCTAAAGAAGCTGGGTATGCTTATCATGGAAAAGAGAAGGTTAAGGGATGACATAATAGACCTGTTTAAATATTTGAAGGGATGCCATATTGAGGCTGGAGCAAGGTTTATTTTTTGCTGCATCAGAGACTAGGACATGGAGCAATGAATTCAAAGTACAGGGGAAAAAATTACTGGAGACCTCTTGATGGTAAGAGCTGTTTAACAGCAGAATACACTGCTTTGGAGGATGGTGGAGTCTCCTTTTTTGGAGGTTTTTATCTGGATGGCCATCTGTTGGAAGTGTTTTGTTTGCATATTCCTGCATGACAGAGGGTTGGACAGGATAGCCCTTGTGGTCTCTTCCAACTCTATGAGTCTATGATAATGTTTGTAAACACTCTCGAAATACAGTCAGCCCTCCATATCCAAGGATTCTTTATTCACAGATTCAAGCATGTGGAGGTGAAGTATGATTTTTGAAAACCAGTGGAGTATATGAATGTATGTGGATACATATCCTATCACAGTCTACTGATTCAGGATATTATTTGCTGACTTTAAAATGGAAGCACATGTCAGTTGATTACTTTGCTCACCAGTTCCTCCCTTAAAGACCACCAACTGTATCACTGTTCATTACAGTGCCTGTGCATGACCATTGATAGCTTCTGGTGTGTTTTCCAGACTGTGGTTTGAAATATTGACTGCAACTGTGTAAGCCTCCATTTGCAAGTCACTGCTTGCAGATATCAAAGTCCTGTGAGTACAGTCTGTTTAAGCTACAGAGCCTGAAATGAAAGACCTGGAGCCACACATCCACCTGGGTGCTTTCATAATGAAAAGCTATTTATGGGAGGGAAAGTGTGGCTTTACAAGACAAGTATGCCTAAAGGAAGAGATCATACTTCTAGGAAAATATCAAGTTAGAATTGTACAGTTAAATTCAATGGGAACATGTGTGAAACTCCTGTGAATCTGGGGTAGATTTGCTGCAATTCTTCACCCACAGGCAGCATCCTGAGTGTTCATGATGGATGAGCATACTCTGGACTGTTTTATTAAAAGAATTCCATTTCTGTGATTTTGAATTTTATGCTTTGAAATGGTTTCTGCTCAGCTGTTACATAAGCCAGGTCTCTTACCCACTTGCTTTCCTTTTTCAGGCCTACTTTTCTTTACTTTGCATGAGTGATTGCAGGCCAGTCTTTAAGAGTCTCTGGGGCATATAGTTTGCTCTTTTATAAGGTTGACAAGATGATATGAGGCCCAAGAGAGTTTGGTTCTGTGTCCAGTGCACCCTCACACACACACTTATCACAACCCTATGAATGAGAGACCTTCACGATCCCCAGTAATCAACTGCCCTGCTCAGGTCTTGCAGACCAGGGCTTAGGCTTTGCAAATATCCACCATTTTTCTATTTTCATTATTTTAACTACTGCTGCACACAATACACATCTTTCTTATCACGTCATACCATTTGGATTTTTGGCAAGAAAGTATGGAAGTGTCATTGACTACCTGCAAGCCTATTGTTATGATATTGCCCTTTAAGGGACAAAAGAATGAGGACTGTTGTCTTGTTACCATCAAAGCTTGGGCCCATTCTTTTTCCTTTGCTTGATTGTACCCACACATTCTTTCTCCCACAAAAATCACTTCTTCAGTTGAAGAGAGGTGACTTTGTTGTAGTCCTTGTGGAGCAAATGTTTTCATCTGTATTTATATATTCATGAAGAAATCCTTTTAATTTCAGTATCTCTAACAGTACTGTCTCCTCTTTCTGTCAGCAGGCAAATGCCTCTTTATTCAGACAGGCATCTAGCACATGACCAGTTGCTGAGAAAAGACTTTTAATCAGGTGGCTATGGGGATTTCTTTACAGTCTTCTGAAGCCTGGGAACAGCCACCAAGAAAACCTTCCCATTTTGTCATATGAAGTGAAGGACAAGATGGAGTTTCCTCCTTATTCAAAATACAAGAGCTAACTAGACTGGCAATTGAAAACTGGTATTGGGAGGGGGTCCATATATAAGGTAGTAGACTAGTGCAGCAGGCCCAAGACAGCCTGTCTGGCATACGCTTTCAACAGAAAGCATCTCTTGCCTGAGGGAGTCACATCACTGTACGTAATGACAGGGCTAGTTCTGACCAGATTGAAATGTCCATAGGTGTGGGTGGAAATCAGGAGAGATGGTGGAGGTGAAGAATTGAAGCTTCTTTCCACATTCCCAGTGACTAGCAAGAAAGATAAGAGTGATCTCCGTATCATCGTTTAATGTTTCCACATTGTTGTGTGTAAGAACTTGCACATCTGTCCCATGCTGATCAGAAATATGTTCTCTTACCAATGTAGATGTTTAGTTCTCTACTTGTGAATGTGTACAATATCCAGAAATGTAGGTGAAAGGAATGGATAACTGTATTTACTCTATCCAGTTTTAGTAGTTCATACCATTTTAACTAGAATCATAGAATTGTAGAGTTGGGAGAGACCACAAGTGCTATCCAGTCCAACCCCCTGCCATGCAGGAACTTACAATCAAAGCATCCCCGACAAATGGCAATCCAGCCTCTGCTTAAAGATCTTCAAAGAAGGAAACTCCACTACCCTTCAAGAGAGTGTGTTTCGCTGTCGAACAACCCTTACTGTCAGGAAGCTCTTCCTAATGTTGAGGTGGAATTTCTTTTCTTGCAGCTTGCATCCATTGCTCCAGGTCCTGTTCTCTGGAGCAGCAGAAAACAAGCTTGCTCCCTCCTCAATATGACATGCCTTCCAATATTTAAACAGGGCTATCATATCACCTCTTAACCTTCTTTTCTCTAGGCTAAACATCCTGAGCTCCCTAAGTCGTTTCTCATTGGACATGGTTTCCAGACCCTTCACCATTTTTGTCGCCCTCCTTTGGACACGCTCCAGTTTCTCAATGTCCTTTTTTAATTGTGGTGAACAGAACTGGACACAATATTCCAGGTGGGGCCTGACCAAAGCAGAAACAGAGATCAGAGAAAGATACAGAGGGAGAGACTAGCCTAGCGAGTTTCCTGGCTCAAGGAGGATTCAATCTTGGACCCTCCAAACCCTCAGTTCAACAAAATACTGTATATACTCATGTATAAGTCTAGAAATTTTAGTCAAAACATTTCCCCCAAATCCTGAGTTGTCATATCCACGAGTTAGTTAAGTACTGTGCTTTAACTCTTCTGTCATCTGTTCTGGAAGCATTGATCCCCCTCTACTCTCTCATCCATCCAGCCTTTAGTGTGAGCACAGTTAGACCTGCTGGAAATTTGTAAGTCCTTTGGCATCGTATTCCTTTGCTTCGGCCTTTAGATTTTGTTACATGCCTCTAGGTTTTACCCTCAACTTCTCCATGGGTCATATAAAAACTCATACTTTTGGTCCCAAAACCTGCCCTTGACTTATGTATCAGGTTAACTTATAGTTGAGTATATACGCTAACCTTGGACTACACTGGGGCCATCAGCAACCAGTACTCTAATCAGCTCCTTCTTTTTCTTCTTCTATCTGCATGTTATTAGCATAAACTGTAACTAGTTAACTGGGCTGTAATGCAGGTTTAAAACATCCCTCCCTGTCAATTGGTATATAATAAATTCTGCCTGAAAATATGCTCATTAAGTAAATTTCATATAACAAGCAACACTTCCCTCACCCCGACCCCTTCAATTTCTGACTAGGCTTCCCCAGCTGCGATCTAATCTCCAGATACATGATTGTGTCATAGAAAGGCAGACACACCTGTATATGTTGCTGGGTGAGTGGCATGTCCATCGTGTTGAAACAAGCATGCAAATAAGTTTATAATTGCTACATAGTTTAAACCGTGCTGGAATTGTCATAACTTTTATATATTGCCCCATTACAACCTTTAAATAAATGGCTTGATGGAGATCAGTAGCATAGGGCCAATTCATTCTTGCCTGTCTTTAAAAGGCTTTGAAAGAGAGAGAGAAAAACCAACAACAATATTTCCACATCAAGCAGTCACAAAGATGCATCTTTCTGCAACAACGCATTTATTATGATTGGCTGCTGGGTATAAGCACACCAGTTTATCCTTATGAATATAACAATTCCTTTAAGAGTTTTTCATATAATATAAATATTAGAATGGAATCATGTAAACATATTTTCAGGGCAGCATAGTGTGCATACGTTCCAACCATCCCATTCTGGCAGGAACAGTCCCAATCAATCGTCTGCCATCTCACCTTTTCAACTATTTTTAAAATGTCTCCGTTTCTCTCTCCTCCTCCCACTGTCCCCATTTGTCCTCAGCTTACTTCAGTTGATACAAACTGAATTCAAAGTGCAAAAGTAGTTTGCATTCAGCAGGGGGGTGGGAAGAGGAAAGGTGGAACCTTGCCCTTTCCAGTAAGCTCATGCAAAAGCAAACTCCTCCAGCTGTTCCTGGCTTGTCTGTTCTTCTTCATTAATAACTTTTACCATCTTGATCACACTCTGATGTTGTTTGGCCACATGTGTCCTGGTTTTCATTTGTAATGTTGGAGAGTATGCATGTTTTATTCTTAGGATTGAGGTTCCTGATAAGTAAAGTCTTAGCAAGTGTGAGCTTTATTTCATTCCCTTTTAAAAGCAATGGCCATATGTAAACTGTTCTGCTTAACTCTTGAGTAAATATATTCAGGTGGCAAGTAGAGATAATTTGGTGTTTTTTTGCTTAGATTGGATTGACCTAACTCAGTTTGCCAAGACTTGGACTTCTTCCATACTGCTCAGCTCTAGTGGCTTGATACGATTTTAACAACCATGGCTCCATCCCAAACAAATTAGAACCTTGAAAAATCAGGGATCTCAGTCACACCATAAGGGAGAGGGCTACACAAGTAGAAAATGGTCTCCACTACAAACATCTGCATTCAATTCATGGAGGACAATAGGAATGGTGATTGACAGTGTTTGGTCATCCGGTTTGGGGGTTCCCAAAACTAACTCTTCAGGTTCTGAGAATGTGTGGGTGGTGGAGCTATCATTTTCATTCTACTTTCTTAGTTTCCCTTGTTTCACATACAATATGAACACTTGGACAGGGCTAGATTTGCTGGACATTTTTCATTCATCTATTCCACATTTTATCCTGCCTTTGAAATGTTGTTATTGAAACACTAATTTTTGTGATCACTAGCAAGATGCTCCGGAGATGTCAGTGTTATAACCCACCATTTTCTATATTTTAGATATCAGATTTGTATGTCCTCCTTCCCCTGTGTAGCTACTGACTTATATAGTAACTTATACTGGGCACCAATACATATTGCAAAAACAGGTAAACTGCTGCTACCCTTGATTTCCTTGCTACAGGATATGGCTGATAGGTGACAATGAGGCCAGCTTATAGTCACCTACAGCTAAAACTACTTCATTGTAGTTTCACCAATTATTTTGGGATGATTATTTTGTCTTGCATGTATTAGGTCTTATTTACCTAACCTTTTTTGTTCCTTGTGTTGTGGACTATAATCCTACCATCTCTAGCCAACAAGGCAACAAGGAAAGGTTGAAAACATCTGGAGAATAATAGAGTAGCCTTAGTTGGCAGTCCTGTCCTTACTGGGAGGCAGACTTTCTGATTAGAAATGACAGTTCAGGAGGTCTACAAACAAATACAAAGCCAGGTGTCTTCTTTTTTCCTCTTATATTTATTGTTGAGGCACAAGCACTATAGGATCTAAGGATAGCAATTATGCTGCCAGGGATTTATTCTCCTCGTCCTGCAAGAGGACATAATATGCCACCCCTGATAATGATGCCCTTGTACATTATGCAGGACAAAGAGTTTGGTTTCTATGCAAGAATTATTTTTTAAAGAATTAAATGAAAAACAGTGACCAAAAATTGCATCATTCAGAAACAAATGAGAGAACATTTTGTTCTCCCAAGATGCTCTGATGCTGACTTCAAAGTCATCTCAGTAGCAACAACAGCAAGACTTCAAAGGGAGGGTCTAGCAGGAAATTGCTGAACTAGAGTTTATCACCAAATTTGGCTCCATTAAGCTGAAATTTAATAAGGATTCTCGTTTTCTTTCTTGCTAAATTAGGTTAAATTAGATCAGTTTATATATGTGATGACAGGGGGAAATACATGGTGGGTGGCACTAAGAAAGAAAAAGAGAGTCTGAACCGTATTTCATGCACTTCATGCATCTGATGATGTGGGTGTCACAAGCTTAGAATCACAGAGTTGGAAGAGCCATCAGGTTCAACCCCCTGCTCAGTGCAGAGCTCCAGGTAGACATCCAGAGAAGGAGACTCCACCTATGCATTGGCTACATTGCCAAACTGCTCTCACTGCCAAGAAGTTCCTTCTAATGTTCAACTGAAATTGCTCTCCTCTAACTTAAAACCATTAGACCCAGTTCTACCTTCTGGGGCAAGAGAGGACAAACTTTTCTCCTCCTCTCTGTGACAGCCCTTGTGGTATTTAATGAATGTGATCATGTCACCGCTCAGCCCTCTCTTCACCAAGCTGAACAAGCCCAGCTCCTTCAGCCTTTCATATGTTTTGTTTGCCATACAGCTTATCATCCTCATAGCCCTCCTCTGAACCTGCTCCAACATGTCTATATCCTTCTTAAATGAGATGCCCAGAACTGAACACAGTACTCCAGATGAGGCCTGACTAGTGTAGAATATAGAGGGACCAGGGACATAGCCAAGGGAGGGGTTCTTGGGGTCCGGACCCCCGCCTTCCATTAGGAAAATGAATGGTGTGTGCTGCTGCGCCGCTGCACCCAAGCCCCATTATGATGGTGGCACTTAGTCTGGATCCCCCCCTTCCTAAAATCCTGGCTACGTCCCTGGGGGGTCTATAACTTCCTTCAACTTGGAAACTATGCTTCTGTTAATGCAGGCTAAAATACCATTTGCTTCTCTGTTGCTGCATTGAACTGCTGGTTCATGTTCAAATTATGGTTAACAATAATCCAAAAGTTCTTTTTATATGTATTACTGCAGAACCATGTATCTCCCATCCTATACCTATGCATTTGGTTTTTGTAATTTAAATGTAGAATTTTATATTTGTCCCTGTTGAATTTCATTTTATTAATCCCAGCCCAGTTTTCAACCCAGGTTGAATTGTAAACTGCGGAAAAGATGGGATATGAAGGAAGAGAGGAGCAGAATCAAAAATCAAACTGAGTCTTGATGTTGGGGTGTTAGCCTTTTTCTGTTTGTTAATATCTGTACACTAACTTTCTTCAAAGTTTCTTGTTGTGTTCTAGATGTCTGTGGCCATCCTGAGTTTTCTCCCCACAATAATTTTGTGAGGTCGGTTAAGTTAGTGAGGTGGTAAATTGTAACTTGCCCAAGGCCACCAAATGAGTTTCATGACTAAGTGCAAATTTGAATCCTGTCTCTCCTCTGTCTTAGTCCAACACTCTTTAGCCACAACACCACACTTTAATATAAGAAAAAACATGATACCAGTGCTTAGGAAAAGCTCTGTGGCTCTAATCTTCAGCAACTAGTATAATTTATTGTAGTGAACACTTCCACTCTTACTTCTGTGTTCCCAGAGGGGACATATTTTCCCCTGTATTAAAAGCAACAGGAGTTTGATTATTGACTTTAAATTAATATAAGACTCTACCCACTGACTTTTAGCTTGGTGCTGCCCAAAATTTATGAGCTCCTTTGGAATGTTTCAAATTGACAGCAGTTGTACATTTCTACCATAAACAAAGTTTGCAGTTTTCGCACATGACTTTCATGAAGACTTCTGCAACTGATTTTATCCTCATCTGTGCGTCATGTTTCATATTAATCTGATTATTAATTTCAGTGAAGTTGTCATTACTTTTGGCAGGGGAACAAGGAGGAGATAGTTTTAAAAAACTATATAGGGTGAACTGAAGAGGTGGTATGAAGTGTGTAAACATAAATGAGGGTCTCTCTAGTTATTCCCATGAAGAGACAGATCATATGGGACATACGGCCACATGTTCTATATGGCCTCACACATCTGGCTCTGGCTTTTGTTGTGGAACATCATTCATCACCCCCTGACATGCTCACTGTGTAGCTCATATTCCATCAACATGCCACAAAATAACTTTTCTTCCCTCAATGCCATACACTTCATACAGACTTTTCTCAGGGAAAAACAAAGCTGTAATCTCCGTATCTCATTTTTTGAGCCATTAGTTTGCTCCATTCAAAAAAAAAAAAAAAAAAAAAGATAAACGATAAAACTCTGCAAGGAAAACTGCATTTTTGTGCATGCTTGTTCCCAAGGTACATGTTTTCTATTTATGTTTCCCCAAATAGGTACATGTTTTGCAAGCTGTTTCCCCTAATAGAATGCTATTTGTACAATCCTTTCACTATTATGCATATTTTGTTTGCATTTCTCCTCTGTGTGTGTGTGTGCGCGCGCGCATGTGTGCGTGTGTATCTGGAGACCTGCATCACAAAATCTGGGGCCCATTCACCTATAACTTCCCATATCAATAGATGAACTGGAATGCAGTTCTCTTCCACTATTTTCACTTCTCTATGGGCCCTTTCACACTGCACAGTTATAGTGCTTTGCTTCAGTTTGATTCCCATGGTTGCATCCAGTGGAATCCTGGGATTGGCAGTTTTGGGCAAAACAACTGAGGAGCTCTCCAGCTGAGAATTCAACATGCCCTTCCTAAACTGCACATCCCAGGATACCATAAGATACTGCCATGATAGTTAAAGTGGAAGAACAGTGCTATGATTGTGAAGTGTGAATGGGCCCCTGAATAAATGCAAATATTGAAAGAGAACTGCATTCCAGTTCATCTATTGATCAGGGAATTTTGAATCTGATAAATATGTGTTAACAGTGAGAATAGAATAACATTCTTCCCCACCTCTATTGCTTTTATAAAGAGATGACCACAAGTTTATCACACCAGTCTGCTGATCCTGCCACAATCCCACTCATTTAAGAATGGAAATACAGTCCTCCCTCCATTCTCACAGTCTTCGGGCTTGTGTCCCTTACTTATGCATGAGGGATGAATGGAGGTAGAATTAATGGGATGTGCACCTGAGGCACACGCCTGCATGCCCCCATGCGCCCGCGCCTATATTCAAGACAATGGGATTTGAATATATGCAAAACTCCATTTTCACAATCCCCTAAGGAGGGGCAAGTGTATAGTGGTTTGGCATAATTTCTTATCACACTTTCATATGATACCATTTTAGTGATCCATGGTTGTGTGATATGTTTCCACACTGCCAAATGCCGACTTCTGGGATGAAGAATGGAAACAAGCAATTGCAGCTGCCAACTGCCTCCTGAAGTCAGCTGCTGTGTGAATGTGCACTCAGCAGCTGGTTTCAGGAGACAGTTGGCAGTCATGATGCTTCTCTTCCTTTTTCCCAAAGCACAGAGCTGCTGTGTGCACGTTCACACAGCAGCCCCATGCAAGCGATTGTGGCTGCCAACCACCTCCTGAAGCCAGCTGCTGAGTGCACATTTGCACAGCAGCCACAATCACTTGTTCACACCCTTCCCACCAGAAAGTGGTGTTTGGCACAGTAGAAATCAGATCACACAAAAATGGACACAGGAGTCGGCTTTGGGAAGGTGTTGGCAGCTGGGATCACTGCAAGGGGGAGAGGGAGCAGAGCAGAATGATGCCCACTCACACCATATGAATGCTTGAGAACTGGAACTGCAGTGGGAGGGACCTATTGCATGAAGGCAGTAATGGAATAGCAATGGGATTGAGAGCTTATTGATGGGTTTTGCTCCTCAGTGAAAAGGTGCGCTGCAGTAATGAATGGAGTGCAAGCCAGCAGCAGGTCAGACACAACATCATGTGATAAGTACTGGCCAAAGATCCTTTTCTCCTGTTAAAAATCAACTTTTTAGCCTCATGTGATAAAGTTCTTAGCTACAACAACTAATCTTGATCCATATAGCAATGTATTGCTGTATCACATATATGCATAAAATTGTATACATTTCATAGATACATATATATCACTGTTATATAAATGTACTATGCATGACTTCAGAGTAACTTTCACAACAACAGGTTTGTGTGTGTATGTGCCTTCAAGTTGCTTATCAACTTATGTTGACCTTAGTTTTCTTAGAGAAGGAATATTCAAGAGGTGGGTTTGGCAGTTTCATACTGTGAAATATAGCCCACAGCACCTGGTATTTATTGGCAGTCTCCCATCCAAGGACTAACCAGGGCTAACCCTGCTTAGCTTCCAGGATCAGATGGATCAGGTTCCCTTAGGGCATTTAGGCCTGAATTAAATTTCTATTACTTTAATTGGAGTTTCGAACCAAGGTATTGTGATACATTCTTAATATTTGATTCAAATTATGTATCATAATACCTTGGTTGGAAGCACAAAAATGAAAGTAATAAAATTTTAATTCTAAGGCTGCATCCTTACTGCAGAAATAATTCAAGTTGACACCACCTTAACTACCATGGCTCAGTGTTTTCCTTTGCTTTATCCTTTGCATCCTTTGTTAAATGAACCTAGGTTTTACCCTCAATTTCTCCATAGATCATATGAAAATCCATAATTTTGGTCCCAAAATCTGTCCTTGATATATCCATGAGGTTGGCTTATAGTTGAGTATAAACAGTAAATTCATAACTCAAGTAGAAATGTTTGTTTCTACTTCAAATCATAAGATGGTTCCTGTGGGATGAGATCCTGGTATATGCATTAACAGGAGTACATGTTACCAAAAATCATTTGAATTGGGCCCTGAATCAACTATGTATTCATAGCAATAGTTATCCCATTTGTGATTGAATCATCAATAAATGAAGTCAAATTCCTATATAAATTGGTATGAGCATAAATTTCCCAATCCTTAATTGACTAAGCATTAATTGAAGGGGGGTGGCTTTTGGACAATGGACTTACAAGATATTTGGAAGCAAATAATAAATGAATTATCAAATAGGCAGATTCTGAGCATCCTACTTACAATCTCTCATTGGTAATAACCTTGAGCAAATGACTAGGAGGTCAAGGGGAATCTGAACTATCATGAAATACCCTGAAATTTAGTTCAAAGATGTCAAAAATTGCCTTGGATTCATTAATCTTCATGACATATTTTGGACAACACAACAGTTCACAGATGACTAAAACTGAAGCTCATAAGTGACCTTCTTCAATGTCACATCAAGTCAATAATAGAATCCAGGAGCCTAGGGGTCACAGTCCCTGCACTTATTTAGGAAAACAGCTCCAACAGCCCAAATAAGCCAGAAATTGTGTCCAGCAATTTCCTTGTTTTCACTAAGGTAAGACTTGTTCTAAAAGGAGAGCAGCATCTATAGAATAAGGCTTCAACACCCTAATAGTTAAGCCTGCTTATCTAGCAATAAGTCCTGTTGATTCAACAATGGCTTACTTATAAATAGTTATGTGTAGGTTTGTGGTGGTTGTTAATGTGTACCTTCAAGTTTTTTTGACTTATGGCAACTCTTAGGCAAGCCTATCAGGGGGGTTTTCTTGGCAAGATTTGTTCAGAGGAGGTTTGCCATTGCCTTCCCCTGAGGCTGAGAGTGTGTGACTTGCCAAAGGTCACCCAGTGGGCTTCATAGCTGAATTGGGAATCAAACCCTGGTCTCCAGAGTCACAGTCCAACACTCAAACCACTACACCATGCTGGCTCTATATAGGGTTGCACAGGGCAAACCCAATATATTTTCCTGCCTGTGGCAAAAGAAAATGGCACCCCTCCCCAACACTCATCCACTTGCAGAAGCTGACTGGATTGGTGGTTGACAGACTAGCATCCTCCCACAGATCTGAGACACCTGGCTGCTTTAAGTGGCTAAGGATAGATTATGTGATATACATTATTCTGCCCTGCAAAAGAGAGAAACGTTTGTGGGGCTCAGGAGGAATGATTTCACGTGCCTCCCAGTATCTGTCCCTCTGCCTGATGGTAGGACAAGCCCTGGATTCTACTGCAATTTCTATATAATAATGAGAACAATAGGAATGCAGTATTTTATGTGACAGCAAACATGCCTCTTGACTGGTTTTTTTTAAGGTAATATATTCCCTTATTCAAAGCCTGATATGCCTGGGTCCCCTAGAGAAGAAGATATGTGAGCACTACAAATATTCACAAAGGTTCAGTTATTTGATGAGAAAGGAATCCCAAAGAAACCCGGCAAATTACAACAGGAGGCACCAAGATTATTTGTTGCTGTGATGTTTGTGCATAATTGCTTATGGTCAACTATACAGTTTTCTTTTGGGTTTTTTTTTTTAAGAGAAAAAGAGGAATTTCCTGCACAGAAAATTTGCTTTGGTTGAAAAGGGGGGGTTTGCTCCCTGCACAGAACATCTATTTTTGTGTGTGTTCAAAAACAAGTTGTCTATGTAGAAAATTCTGTCTCAAGTATGAATTTGTTGCACACACAGTAAGTTGCAACCTTTGAAAACTGTATGGTTTTTTGTTTTTGTTTTTGGAAGAACCTCTTGTGCAAAAATATATATACACTATTTGTTTTTTGTTGGTAAGAACAGGTAATTACTGAGATTATTTGCCTTCTCTCATATATGCATTCCTTCACATGCACTTTTCGTGTCTAACATTTTTCTTCAATTTGGCTGTGGAAAAATTCAGCTCATAAAGGGAAATACTGAATTAATAGAGTCGTCATTAAAGAAACATAAACCTCTTGTTGAAATTAGTGCTGGTCTGTCAGGACAAAAAGGAGCATACAAAGGAGCAGATGTGGACTAAATACCACCTCGATCCCTTTGTTTCAGCAAATGCAGATGTGATCCATCTGTTTCACAGACTTTTTGATTGCACAACACAGATAAGTTCCAAAATCTGGCACCCACTCCAGTTTTAAGCAGGCAATATCTGCTGCAGGGGGAGAGCAACTTTGGTCCTTCAGCCATTTTGGTTTATAACTCACCAGACCCACTAGCCTTGGCCAAGCAGAAGGAATTGTGGAGGGTTGTAGTCCAAGAAATCTGAAGCTCTGCTCAATGATGATGATGATGATGAAAATATCCAGGGGTTGAATCAACATTTTGCCTAATGGCTGACTTAAAAAAGAAAAGAAAATTTCTTTGGTTTGCCTGATAACTGCAAAGTTGTTTTATCATTGACTGTATTCAAACACTGCAGAACTATTGCAGTGTCTAGAGTACCAGTATAATTTACATCTTGTGGTTTGGCCTTCTGGCTCTACAAATTCAGCAATGAAAAGAAAGAAAAGCACTCCCTCTTTTTCTTTCTTTCTTTCTTTCTTTTCTTTTGTATTGGCTTAGGGACGACAGTGCTGGTCAGTGGGAACAATCTGGATGAACTGAATGGACATTGCATTAGGTTAAGGGATCCACATGTGATGGCCAGGCACATGTATGAAATGTGAGGGGTTTTATTTGGAGAATAAATGGACAGGCTGCAGATGTGGGGAAAAGTGAAATTTCTCTTCCTTTGTAGTGGGAAGAAGGGGCCAATGTGATAACATAAAAGAGATCTGGGCGTATTAAGGATGATGTGCTGTTTGTGCCTCAAGGGAATGTCAAAATCACAGACTACATGGGGCTTAGTATGAATTGGCTTCCCAGCTGGTTAGGGTGATCTCATTCATACCAAGGGGGGATGGATCCTTTGTTAAGTATGGTGAAAATCATCTGAAGGGTATTGTGCAACAGCATCCCAATGAATTTAGGAGCTCATATGGTTTGCGTTCTTGGCTGCAACCATGCTACAAGGGTAGTATAAGCACAAAATGTGTAAGAAAACCGAGACAGCTTCCAGATGGGGCAAATGTGTTAGGAGGTGACAGAATTTTTGCTGTACCTCCTTCTTAAAAAGAGAGGGGGGGGGAAATTGAAATGGAATTGCTGGGTCAAATTTTGGGGGAAAATTGAAATGAAATCATACAGTGTTTTGGGCTTATTTCCCCTCCTCCTCAGTAAGATGCAGTGGACATATTGATTTGATTCATGCTGCAATCAAATCCTGTGAAAGATAAAATTACAAATTATAGGCCAAGAAGATTTTTGATTAAATTGATCAGACATGGTTTTCAACCAAGTTCAGTTTTTCAAATGTTTAGGCAGTATACAAAGCACCCTATTGAAACAGGTGTGGCTCTCCACCCCTATTTTTTTAGACTAAGGGATAGAAGGTCCTTGCTATTTTTCAGCTCATCTGCTTCTGTCTGGGTGCCATTATCACCTTTTGGCCACCTAGGTGTCTGACTTGTGATTAAAACCAGGCAGGCAGAGTTTGGGCTATTTATTATATGCAATCATATAGATACAAGCATATACAATCCCCTTATGGAGAAACACAATCTTATCAATGTCTGAGCACACTGATTGCATTACATTGCATAACTTGGCATATATAGCATGTATCTTACAGCATCATCAGGTTCTTTCATACTTTCCATAGTGTCTGTTAAGGCATTATACAGACACTTCATAAAAGCTTTAACTTATACAGAATTCTGTTCCTTGTGTCATATCCATAAACATCTGTCTATCAAGACATACAATCTCATCTGTTGAGGTACAGTGGTACCCCGGGTTACGAATTTAATTCGTTCCGCGGCGCCGTTCGTAACCCGAAAGATTTCGCAACCCGAAAAAGCCATAGCCGCTAGCGCTGGAAGCCGCGATTTCGTGCGAAAAAGCGCCGAAAAGCACCAAAAAATTTTTTCGTAAGCCGAAAAAAAAAAAACGTAACCCGGAACAGTTTTTTCCTATCTAATTTTTTCGTATCCCGGAAATTTCGTAACGCGGTGATTTCGTATCCCGGGGTACCACTGTACTATACATCTCTAAACAGGCATCCAATGGGTTCATATTATAGAGGTTTGCTTTGTAAACCTCTGTTACATAGCTATAAACACACTTATATCTATTTTAGCATAGCCTAATTGGTTCTTACCAATATCAGCATGTCGGGGTTGTTTGGTTATATTATCAGCTGAGAACAACAGCTTGGAGGCTACATCATAACTTCCTCTTCATCTGTTTCAAACTACCAAAGCAATCTGGTTTGAGTCTCTTCTCTGTTTCTTTTATTCTCTCCCTAGCCTCTGCCTATTCTATCAGGTATTCCATCTGATTCAATGAGAGAAGAGATTTCTATTGGACCCCATTTGTATCAACAATCCTCTTCTCCATTCATATTGTTGGGGGCTAATACAGTGCACCTGTGTCATACATGGGCATGCTATACGCAGCTTTCAGCATACACTGGCAATCGCACAATGGAACAGGCAATGGCATGTGCGCCATGCCGCATATATGAGCCCCGTTGTTCTCAATGGGTGTGTGTGTGTGTGTCCGGAATGGATCCCCGCATAAGGCAAGGGTGCACTGTATGAACCAAACTGCATAGTGCAGATGTTTGGCTGTCATCCACCCTGATTGCATCAGCCATTCCATTGCATCAGCCATCCTAGCACCTGATCTAATATATTTTTGGTCATGTCTGGGTGATGTTTTTTATCTTGCTTTTTTAAAATCTTGTTTACACTTGAGCAGGCATTCTGACCATTCTGGCTCTCAATGTCACATACATTTCTCTAATACACAAAGTTTTCTGCTTTGTATTTTAGACTTTATGTTTTTGTGGCTTAAATTTAGCAAATTGCAACCCAAATTATAATCCAGCCTGTATCACTGTTGCTAACAGTGCTCCAAACCAGCTTCACAGTTTGGAGTAGCTATGCTGGCTGGGTTTTTTTTTTTTTTTTGGGAGTTGTAACCCCTCCCCCCAAGAAAACACTACCCCTTAGTGGCAAAAATATCTAGATGTGATCTTTGGGAGAATTCCATTGTGTGATGGTTTTTTCTTTCTTTCTCACAACATCACAGCAGGATGCAATATCATTGAAATGAAAAATCAAAAGTAGGATCTGCCTACTGAAAATCTGGGCTTTAGTCTGTGCGGCATTTGGGTTAAGGCCACAGATGACAAAATGACGTCGCATTTTCATCAAAAATGTGTTTAAATACCACGTGGCTTTTATTGATCCAAGGTAACTAAACATTTTATCATTTGAGGCAGATGAAAGCAGATATTGTAAGATATATAAAATGAGGTCTTAGTAAATTAACATAAATAACTCTAATAAATCGCAGCAGTGCTAGAGAAAATGTAAGCTTGCTAATGGAATAACACACAGCTTGTTTACTTGGATCACATACAATTCACATATCAAGTGTAACTCCAACTGTGAGTAAAACATCAAAGGTGGAATTTCTGTCCATCTTTCCTCATCTTCAAAAAGCTCCTTAGGATGGGTTGACCTTTGTTGGGTCACAATGCCTCCTTCTACCAACAAAACTGGGCCCCGAAAACCAAACCAAACCAAACCAAATGAAAATGTTTTACAATCTTTCTAAAAGGTATTATGATGTACAGTATGTTTTCATAGGTTGGAAAACAAGTGCAGCAGCAGCACTGCTAACATAAACTTTACTTTTCCTAAATGTTCAGTTTTCTTCACACATGTTTGTTTGAGTTCTACTCCTACTAATGAGGAGTTCATACAGGAGGCTTTAGCATCTGGATGTAAGGGTGTTACCTCATCCACCCATCCTTTTTAGAAGATAATGGCCAGAATTTGGGGGCTGAGGTCTCATGCATGTGTATGTCCCCCTATGGACATATTTGGACTGTTTTGTCCAATGCAGAACAGTCACATTCAGTTCATGATTGGGGAAGCAGAGGTTTGAATGTGATGCCATTTGCACATGGATACTCATTGTCGATGGATACACAGGTGCTTTTGTTTATGCCTCCAATTGGACATTTTGTGTCTTGATTGAAGGCATTTCTACATGGGTCATTTGCCAAAATGGCCAATGTGTCCTTTCATATTAGTCCATGTAAGAATGGAGAGTGTATTCTCAGCTGTGCTGATCAATTTACAAAATCAATCAAGGGAAACCATGCCTCAGAGAACAAGTCCACATCAAAGCAACCTCATAACTATTTCATGTAAGGTGTTAATTTTTTGGTGAAATATTCAGCCATGGGAACACTCTGAGTGATCTTAAACAAGTCACACTTTCTCAGCATCAGAGGAAGGCAATGGCAAAACTTTGCTGAACAAATCTTGCCAGAAAACCCTATGATAGGTTCACCCTAGGGTTACCATAAATTGAAATGACTTGAACAACAACTAAGCTCCACATTCTACTGAATGACCACTTCAAAGTAAGTTTGTTCTTTGTTTCCAGAGTGTGATGAGATTCTAATATAGCACATTACAATTTGCCCCTTAGTGCACATTTTTAACGTGTATGCTATCACATCTTTTCTTGTTTCACAATGCATGAGCCAAGACTCTATGTTAAGGCTGCAGTCTTCACATACAGAGTGCAGCCTTAAGCATTGATTGGTCTATACCACCGTTATGTTGAATAGTAACTTTGCATAGCTGAATGGACAATCCAAAGTACAATTCAATATGTATCCACATATGTAGCTCCAGTTCCACAAAATGCAACTGAATGCTAGACAATGGACAAAAATGTTCCACTGCTCCCACTGGTGCATTTACACATACATAAGACATACATACATTCTAGTCAATATCTTTGATATGTCAGGGCAAAGTGGTATATAGAGCTATATTTGAATTGTGCCTGAAGAACAATTAAAAGTGTATGCAAATGAAACAGCTATTGGGAAATGACCATCCTTCTGCCAAAATGTGGCTGCAACTGCATTCTGTAGCAGCAAAATTGTCAAGAAAGAAAAAAAGAAAGAAAGAGAAAAGAAAAGGGGAAAAGTAAGAAAATAAAGGATAATTCAGCATGGTACTTTGAAACTGCACAATTGTTGCTAATGGGAAGTGTGGCAAAGATCCCAAAAACTTAATATTCCAATTCTAGGACATATTATCTCAGTTCAGATAAATGCATGCTAATCTATGGCTTTGTTCTGTAAGAAACAATCTGGAAGAAAGATGCCATAGGCATACATGTCCCTTCATGTTCTTAGAGTTTTCTGGTTTGGGATAAATCATAATTGGACAATAATTCTGAGATGACCAGCTATGGTTTGCACTTGGCCTGCAAAATCAGGATATGATCCTGGTTTACTAGGAAACGTGCAAGCCTAAGGTTCACCAGTTCAGGAATAACAGCAGACTATAGTTTACTGCAGAAGTAGTTAAGTAAGCAAAACTCACAAAAGGAGAAGGAAGAGGGGCAAGGAAGTGGGGAGAAGGGGTTTCATGGGACAAAAGTTCTATCTAGGCTCGTTCTCCTAGTGGGATACTATTGGTTGGTTTTTTGTCTGAAATAGCATCACTGATATATATTAGAGAGAAACGTTACAGTCAGGGAAGTGTTGGGCTCTCAACCTCAACTACCTCAGGCAATCTCAGGCACTTATTAACAAACTGAAATGCTTTTGAAACACAGCCAGAAGAGCAGCATATTGAAATTCCTGTGATTATGGTGCTAGTGACAGTAGACAAAGCCACCTACAATGTTGGAAAGAATGGAAACTTGTACAGTATTTCCTTTCATTCTCCCTCCTTTGAAACAAACAAACAAACAAACAATACCCCATCATATTTGCTTATGGTCTGATACATATGAAATATTTTTCCCTGTTGGTAATGAATGAGTTTTTAAACCGAATGAATTCTCACGTTAAATTAATAATAGAAAGCCAAGGCTATGGAAACGAGGCCACAAATTAACAGGAATAAAGAATTTCACCTTGGGGGGAAAAGAAGTCATTAACTGCTCTTTCCTTATTGGAGAATAATCCATTTTGGGCAAATCTTCTGAGACTCCAAGGATACTTATAAATACAAGAAACATTTGGAAACATTTCATTACAGAGAAAATTTTAGGCTTCCATTTTTCTTCTTGAGAGAGTTCACTGGTTTCTCTCTTCGGTGCGTTTGTGTGCCTTTTATACACAAAAATTAAGTTGCAGCGGAGAGAAAGTGCATTTATGCAAAAGCCATTCATCAACCACTCCTGGGCTCAGAACTCACTGAGGTAATTTAGATACTTTAATGGCAAAGCAGTTTAGGTTGGTATGCAAATAAGTGTTTTCTCCACCATATTACCTCCCAATCTTTTCTGTCAACCCCTACCAACTTCCAGATTACTTGAGAATGTTGCCCCTCAATTAATCTTTCCTATAAAGTAAATTCCTGTTAGCAAACACACTATATAACTACATTACCAACTTCCTTTTGAGATATAGATACAGATTCATATGATGGAATGAAAGACCTGACACAATACAATGCCAAGCACTAATCTGGTTTTCATAGTGTTCACTGTGTATCAATAAAAGTAAAGCCCTCTGAATCAATTATTTGCCGGGTTTTCTTCTTCTTCTTTTGGTAAATCGTGGCCTTGACCTTAGTGACGTCAGCCATATACTACAGCTCTTCCATAATTTACAATTGACATCATAGATTAAATTTGTTGTTTCAGCTAATGCAACAGAGCAAGTAAAGGTAGATCGTGAAACAAAGCCAGCGACTGAAATACGAGGCTTGTCAAGTATAAATTTACAAAAGATATTCAGACTGAGCACACAAGACACAAATAAATGGACAGAGAAGCTGTTTTTGACAGACTGCAAGGGGCTAGAGACTTAAACTTGAACATTGTAAATCCAAGTGTCACAAAATGCTGTTGCAGAGTGAAAGACATGTCTATTCTTCAGGAATATAAATGGTGATATGAAAGCAAACTTCCAAGATGCTGCATGTTTTGGGAAACTATATCACTGTTATCCTTAGAACAAATTTAGTGAGGCTTCCTTTTCTTCCCTTCCTCCGTCTTAGAAACATCATGATTAACATGTGTTGCAACAAAAATTCAGCAGGACAGGAAGCTATTGGTACCTTGTTTTTTGTTTTTATTTTTTACAGGACAGCAGAAATATCAGCTTCAGTGAATGTTCCTTACAGCAAGCTCAATTATTCGGGTCAGTGTGTCACATGGATCCAATCCACTGATTATGAATATAACTACTCAGAGTTTGGCCTGAACCAAAGATTTAAAAATAAAGGCAAATGTCAATGATGTACCTTGAGGGGCAACACCTCATACATGAGACATGCTGCCATAGGATGTGTAATGATTGATGTGATTGGATCTAAGAAGAAGAAGAACTAGGTCCGTTCTGGGAATTGGGGTGCTCCATCTCCATTCATTACTTCTTCCCCTCCTTTCTTCAATTTCTCTTCAAATTTATTTATTTATTTATATCCTCCTCTATATCCAAAGATCTCAAGGTGGCTTAAAATAAAATCAATTTAAAACAATAAATAATTTAAAAATAAAAAAATTAAATAGTTTATCAATTAAAAACTAGAAGATTTAAAATTTTAAATAGTTGCAACCATAGCACATATACAACCCAGGTAAAATCAATTTGGCCCAAAGGACTAAAATTTCTACACACATCTGTCTGGAGATATCTTCTTGATGTCAGGACTCTGTTTCCTCCACTACTCTGTATACAAAAAGAAGTTTAGGTTGCATTCCTTACTTGGGAATAAGTCCCTCTTGGCTCATAGTGTTAATTTTGAAAGAGTTTGCAGTTGTTGTTGTTGTTGTTGTGTGCTTTCAAGTTGTTGTTGTTGTTGTTGTGTGCTTTCAAGTTGTTTCTGACTTATTACGAGCCTAAGGCAAACCCATCGTGGGGGTTTCTTGGCATATTTCTTCAGAGGGGGTTTGCCATTGCCATCCTCTTGAGTCTGAAAGAGTGTGAATTACCCAAAGACAGCCAGTGGGTTTCCATGTCTGGGATTTGAACCCTGTTCTCTAAAGTCCTAGTCCAATCAGTGGTCAAACAACTACACCACACTGGTTTGAAGGAGACACATATAGAATGATGCTGTCACTTTCCACCCTTCGTTCCTTCACACACATAAGTGTTCTTTCTAGTCTCACCTTTAAATATTTCACCAGTTTCAAAATTGTGCTTCTTCCTTCTTTTTGCCTTGATTTCTGAAGCCCCTTGGTAATCTCTGTGCAGCACCTCATACAAATGAACTTGTACCTATGCAAATTTGTACAATGACATTTCTCAAAACCTACAGCAGATGAGTAAGGATCTTCCAAAAGCCTGCAAATTTCCCCCCATTGCACTGACTTTTTATAGTTAATATGAAACCTGCTTGCACTAGGCAACAGAATAAGTAATATGCTAACTTCTGTTTGGATTCCATGGGTATTTATTAAAAGCATGTTATTCCATGTTAAAAGTGTTGAATTCATTCTTGGAATTTGGTGTAATTTTCTTCCCACTCACTACTTGCAGTGAAACTAGAAACTAAATGCTGAAGCAAGCAACCCTGAAACCAATTATGAATGGATAAATTCCCTTGCCTTCCACCTGATTTTTGCATGAACAGCTACATCCAAAATTACAGACTAGAGGAATAATGCATCGATTAGTGCATGCTACAGATTTATTTTTATTTTTGTCTGCTGGTTTTTCCTCCATGTCCTTCATCTCTTTATATTCCAAGCCTGTTCTGATGTCTGATTCCATGGCAGTTACTATTCATTCTGAGTTTTCAAGAATCTTTGGTTACATTAAATATAACAAGAACCGCAACAGCAACTACAATGATAGTTGCAAACTACCATAGGTTGATTCTTACAAACAATTGGCAATTGAAAAGGTTGATGATAGGTTGATGTGCTGGAGTTTCTACTGTATACTGATTTTCCTTATACAGCATCTTTTCCTATTCTAGTTGTTAACATTAGTGACATTTTGCAGGCTGAGGCAAAGGATAAAACAGCTTCTGGAAATATATCTTACATTGCTGAATCTTACTTCAGCAGTGATCACTGGATGGTGCCCTCAGCCATGTCTAAGGGCAGCAGCCTAATTTAAAAAGTACATGATAGTTTTGTGGCACACATACCGTAGTTCTACCCATTAAGAGAGGAAAATGGGCAGGAGGCTCAAAGTGAAGGGCAGAGGGCATGCTATCAAGTATTGGTTTTTTTGAGGCAAATGTCCCCTTCTGCACGTAGCTTGGGCCATCCTTGGGCAAATCACCTACGATAAACATTTGAAGGACATAAAGAGAAACAATATATTTCTTGTGGGTTTTTAGGGCTATGTGACCATGCTCTAGAAGAGTTTATTCCTGACAGTTTGCCAGCATCTGTAGCTGGCATCTTCTCTGATGCCAGCTACAGATGTTGGTGAAACATCAGGAATAAACTCTTCAAGAACATGGCCACATAGCCCGAAAAAAACCACAAAAAAACTATGGATGCCAGCCATGAAAGTCTTCAACTTCAGATTAGAAACAGTATAGTTGGCCCTCCATATCCACAGATTCTTTATCCACAGATTCAACAATTCATGGCTAAAAATATTTTTAAAAAATATAAACTCCAAAAAGCAAACCTTGATTTTGCCATTTTATATAAGGGACACCATTTTACTATGCCATTATATTCATTGGAACTTGAGCATCCACAGATTTTTGTATCCATGGAGTGGGGGAGAGGGTCCTGGAACCAAACCCAGCCGATACCAAGGACCCACTGTAATTCACATTGGCTATTCAGTCTGCTCTCTCTTGTCTCAGCTAATTTACCTTGTTTCAGGTGTTACACTAGACTGCCAGAAGCTAGGTATAGCTTGTAAAAGCTGGCATATTCAGATAATGCCCCACAACACTGATTTTCTTCATGGAGCGTTTAGTATTAGCCTCACTCAGGTAGAAAATGCAGCATGAATATGCCTAGGAGAATGCACTTTTTATTATTCAAAATCCTCTCCTCCCACACACACCTTTTTTTAGCTTTCTGAGCTGAGTTATACAAAGTAATGGTATACTTTGTTCATTTTATTGTCACATAAATTCCTTTTTCGCATCTTGGGGAATATAAATTATGAATTATACTTCCCTTGATGTGAAAGGTGGTCTGCAATTAAAAGCCATCACAGAATTTAAATACAATAAATTGGGAAAAACACAGAAGGCAATGCACCCCAAATTCTGACACCTTTTCAGCACTTTCGTCAGAATAGTGTGGGTTTGCCTCAGGCTTGTGTTCATGTCTGTGATGATGGCATATTTTTATCCATACATAGAGAGAAGGAGAACAGGCACTGTTTGTCACTGAATACAGCATGGCCTCTCTTGTATAGGATTTACTGCCGTTTCAAGGATGATGTAGTACCTGGCTTCCTATTGACAGGATGCAATAAACCATGGCATCCAGGAATTCTGGAGGGGCAGGCAAGCCTCTCTCTCTCTTTCTTTCTCTCTCTTTCTCTCTCTGTGCTCAGGAGCACGCATGGTGTATCCTGTGGAACATTTTAAACGTATTTTTGGTTTATTCCAGATGCTAACATCACAAAGAGAATGACTGCAGCTGTAAACACAGGAAGAGAACATCAGCCAATAAGCAGAATGCCGATTCCTTCATTTCCAGGGTAAACCAGCCAAAATAATGCTCACTTGCGCTCTCTCTCCAAACCATCACCTCCCTCTATTTATAAAGACAGGGCTGAGCTTTGGGGAATAAATTTGACCCAAGGAAATGAAAACACTAGCTGTATAGCTCAAATAGCATGTCACCGAGAGATTTAAGGGGAACTTTGTTGTCACAAGACCTGCAATGAAGTTAAATACAGGCAGGGTTTTTTTGACCAGGGCATTCAGAATAACTAAAAAAATCTAGTTGAATATTTCATGATTTGAAATCCCAAACTAGGCAGTGTCTCCCCCCTGAATCTGGAAGGTGGAAGGGTGGGGGTAAAACTTCATTTCTTAAAGCCCCATAGCACTACATAAATAACAATAAAATAATAACACAGGGGGAAATATGTAGGAAGAGAGTGAAAAGAAAAAAAAATGTTTGCTATTCATATAAAATGTTATCTAGGAGGTCCCTACAGAGACAAACAAACTACAGGCTAAATAATAAAGCAAAAACAGTTACAAATGTATTCAGAAAGAGAAAGATTGGTAAAACGAGCAATCTAGTTCACACATTACCAGGGGCTCTTGCAAGTACCCTCCTTTCCACCATACATACAGCTGGGGCATCCCTGTGAATGTTCAATTACAAGAACATTATTTCTGTCTCTCAGAGGAGAGGAGCAACCCTTCCGCAGTGGCGGTTTTGGCGGTGGCGAGGAGGACGAGGCTTGGCCTCCAGCATGGCTTCCCGGCCTCCTCACAGTCGCGGCTTCCATGCCACCACTACCACCACAGGGCATTTACTGCTATGGCTCCCAAATTGTGGAATGGCTTGCCAGAGGAGATCCGTCTTATTACCACTTCAAGAAGGCACTCAAGACGGATCTCTTCCGGCGAGCCTATCCCCTAGATCTGCTATAACAGCCTTAAGATGACACTTCATTTGGAGCATGTATGGGAAATTAGATGCTGATATTGTACCTGTATAGGTTTTTTTGATGTGTTATAAAGATTTTATATCATGAGAATGTATTTTAACTAATTGTAATTTTAAAATTGTGCTGTACTTCCACCTCGATCCGCAGGGAGAGGCGGGATATATATAAATAAAACTTATTATTATTATTATTATTATTATTATTATTATTATTATTATTATTATTATTATTATGTCTAGACCCCAGCCACTCTCGACTCTCCAGTAATGAGTAGTTGGTATAGGTCAAAGCTCGAGAATACAGTAGGCCCTTGCTATACACAGGGATCCATTCCAGACACCCCCGCGCATTCCAAAATCCGCGTATGCTCAAGTCCCATTGTCCCCAATTATCTTTTCCTCCCTCCCTCCCTCCCTCCCTGCCTCTCTCCCTTGTAACCTGCCTGCTTATTTTCTTGGTTGCAGCCACCACGGTACCTCCGTGTCGCTGCCTCCACTGCTGCCTTGGCCTCCTCAGCACTGCTTCCGTGGGAAAGGCCAAGTGGTGGTGTTGGAGGCCGAGAGACTTCCAGGCCACTACCCGGCCCTTCTGTGGTGCAGCGGCGATGGCAGCGGCGGCGAGGAGGATGAGGCTTGGCCTCCAGCACAGCCTCACAGCCTCCTCGCAGCCGCGGCTTCTGTGCTACTTCTACCACCACTGTGGAAAGGCTGGGTGGTGCTGCTGAAGGCCAAGAGGCCTCAAGGCCGCCACCCGTCCCTTTCACGGCATCAGTGGTGGCGACGAGGAGGCCAAAGCTTGGCCCCAGCTTCCTCCGCTGCCTCATCCTGTTCGCCGCCACTGCTGCCGCCGAAGGGCTGGGTGGTGGTGCTGGAAGCCTCTTGGCCTCCAACATCACCACCCAGTTTTTCCTGCAGCAGTGATGGCGGCAAGCAGGACAAGGCGGTGGAGGCTGAGGCGGCGAGGAGGCCAGTTGGCACTGCTGCTCTGCCTCCTCGCTGTCACGGAAGTGCCAGGTGGTGAGGAGGTGAAGGAGCAACACCAGCTCAGAGGCCTTCAAGGCCTCCAGCACGGCTTCCCGGCCTCCTCGCTGCCTCGGCCTCCTCACCACTGCCACTGCCGGGTGGTGGTGGTGGCACGGAAGCCGCAGCTGTGAGGAGGCTGGGAGGCCAAACCTCGTCCTCTTAGCTGCCACCATCGCCACCTCCACTGCTGCGGAAGGACTGGGTGGCGGCCTGGAGGCCTCTTGTGGCAGCGGCGACAAGGAGGTTGAGGCGGCAGTGGGAGCAACGAGGAGGTTCCGTGTCAGCTGCGACTGGGGACATAAACAGGGAGGTTACGAGGGAGGGAGGGAGGCAGGGAGGGAAGGAAGGAAGGAAGGAAGAAAGAAGGGAGGGAAAGAAAAGGGGAGGAGAGGAGGGGAGGGGAGGGGAGGGGAGGAGAGGGACTTTTGTTCCCAATGGCGGTGCATGTGCATTGGGGACAATATGGGTTTGCCATCCGTGGATGCTCAAATCTGCACATGGTAAATCCGTGTATATGTTACTGTGATAACACCCCATTCCACCTCATTTTCACATTATCAGGGAGATAGACAGCCAGTGTGGAGTAATAGTTTGAGTGTTGGACTAAGACTGGAGACCAGGGTTTGATTCCCTGCTTGGCCATAAAATCCACTGGGGGGCCTTGGGCAAGTCATATGCTCTCAGCCTCAAGGGAGGACAATAGCAAACCTCCTCTGAACAAATCCTGCCAAGAAAATCCCATGATAGGTTCACTTTAGGGTCACCATAAGTCGGAAATGACTTCAAGGCACAGAACAGCAACAAATTTAAAGACCCGAAGTGCTGAAAGCTGCATGTTCCTCTGAGATCATATTCCATCATCGCTCCGACCCTCTGGAACACGCTGCCCATTGAGCTCCGCTCGGCCACCTCCCTGGCCCAGTTTAAGAGGGAGCTGAAAACCCTCTTGTTTCGATCTGCCTTCCCCAATACAAACTCCAGCTAGCCTCCCCCCTCTGACAGCAAGGGTAGCTGGCTGATGGGGTTTTAATATTGTTTTTAATGGGTTTGTATTTGTATTGTTGGTTTTGATAGTTTTTTGATATTGCACTGTATTGTATTGTTTTGATTGTTGTTCACCGCCCTGATCGTAGGAAGGGCGGTATATAAATAAAATTTTTATTATTATTATTTATTATTATTATTATTATTATTATTATTATTATTATTATTATTATTATTTTTGGACCTTGAACCACCCCCAAGTCATAGCTGGTGACAGCCATTAGTAAAACTGGATTAGTAGAGGAGAACCCACAGGGATTCTGTGTCATCTTCTACATTTTCTTTGAGGCTGTGACAGTGAGACAGCAGGGTGGAAGAGTGAGGCAACTGCTTCAGGCACCAGAGTCCTCCTGACTCAAAGGGCACTCCACTTTGTTGGAAGTTAAGGTAAGTGCTTGTGACCTGTCCCCTTCCTCCAAAACCAGCTTCCTGTCCTTAGTGCCATTGGAGGATGCAGTCACATTGTTAGCGTTGAAGTAAAATTCCACAGCTAGCCCAGTTTGTTGGGGAAGACAGAGCGTCTTGTCTATGTCCGTAGGCAGCCACTATGTTGAGCCAACTGAGGTACAGGGATGAGGGATAAGGCTTGTCTTCCAAGCAGCTGCAAGATGAAAAGTTCTGTGGAAGCTGCATTTCTTTTGCTGGATCCCATGCCACTCTGGTTGTCTCTGTATGGGAAGCTATTGCCTACTCACTGATCTATTGATATGATTCCTTCCCATGCTGATACAGTCTTCTGAGAGTCAGTGACCCTGCCATGGGAAACAATTGTCTGACCATCTTGATCCACATTATTGCTTCTTACATATATTAACAGACTGGTGAGTGCCTACTCTTTATGCTTATTTCCTATGAATCATCCTTGAGTATTAAATACATGGAGACACACCAACTCAGGGCAACCAATGTCCTGTAATTCAGACAGACACTGTGCCAGTCAACAGGCAGAGATACTGATGAAGATGGCTGTAGGCTGTAGGCTGCTGTCATGGTTATTGCAGAACACGAATATTTTGTTGTTAACAGCATCATCCGGGCTCCAAGTTCAAGCACCAAGGGCACACGAAGATGCATTTTCAGTAACTGCTTCATATTCATGAAACTTCTTTCCCCTGGAGGTTCACCACAGCTCTAGCTGGAATGCATCTCAGAAGCAGTACAAGGTACTCCTTGGTCAGAATTAATGTGAAAATCCCATGTTGATCAGAATGTGTAATGACCTCATGAGCTTGTTTCTCACTGGACAACCCAGCTGGACACAGCACCCCTGAGTACACACATAGAGAGAAAATTAAATTTTATTGTTAAACATTCCCAGTTAAATATGAGTTCCCTATTAATTCACACATGTGTCTAGATCCATTTCCTTTGTGGAACGCTTTACCAGCTGTATGGGGTGGAGAGTAAGAGGCTACTATATTTTAGAATTTATTGTCTGTTATTGTTTTGCAGTATCTGATTTTAGTAATAGTTCTGTATCATGAGATGATGAGCATGAAATGAGAAAAAGTCCATTTGAACCTGCAGAATAGAGCTAAATTCATACAGACTGAAGAAATAAACTACATAAATCTACACCTATCTCAAGAATCACTTCTCTTTCGTGGTTGCGTAGGACATGAATGAGATGGTGTAAATGAAAGAGTCTGAATATCTGATATGAAATAATTTTAATAATCCAATCCATAATCACAGAAGGGTTAGCAGCCTTGGAATGAGCCATAGCCTGTGACTGTGTGAGAGCAGTTGCTGCAAATTCCCTCTGTCCGTGCTATGGAGACAAATCCTGGGATGTGAGGCACCCTACTACCTTTTCAGAAGCTGCCAAAGGTTATCATCATGTACACAATCCAGCGCAAGTACAGAATAAGCAGGTCCCCCTCTTTAATTTACCTTTCTACATTGCTGAGTCCTAGGCTAGGTGTTGGGCGAGGACTGTGTGCAGAGATTCATTCACCAGACAAAAAGCGCTTCCTATTATTAATGGCTGGAGGAGGCCTCTGTGTAATCAAAGGGCACAGCTGCAGTGATGTACAGCCAATGACAAAGCCAGAGAGCTTTGCCTCTCTCCCTGCTACAAGCTTGCAAGGAACTTCCCTGGGCTGTATATCTGCAAGATAAATAGCCCCGGGTGTGAATATACCTAGTGATCGCAGTCTTGGAAAGTATTGTTATAACCCACCTCATACAATCATTCTTAAACTGACTCGGCTGCATTTTTCACCATTTCACAGCGATTCTTGCTGTTTGTAAATAGAAGGAGATGCTGAGCTGAGATTTAAAGGCTGCTGAGCCCTGGTGCGGCTTCCCTCATTCCCATTCCTAAACCGATGTCTCTGCAATTCATGGTGTCAGTAGCACAGAGCGCCTTGCCGGAAATATTCTGTCTGACTCTTCTTCCTTCTGTGTGATACAAATGGAGCAAATGAATTTATCTGTGGGATTTATTCTATGAATTTTATTTTATTTTATTTTATTGATGGTGGATGTTGTTAGCATGATTTTAAAAAAAGAAGACCTAAAATCTTTCTTGTACATAAATACATCCAGAAGAGGAGGAGGAGGAGGATGAAGAGGAGGAAATAATAAAGCAAGAGCAGCATTTCAGCTTAATATAATGAGAAGCTTTGAAAATGAATTTTGCGCTGAGGATGAACTCATTGATTGTTGCAGTTAATTCACACAGCCTGCTATTGGTTGCAATAATTAATGAATTTAAATGGATTCATCTTAAAGCTTCCGGCAAAGAAGACTGCCAATAATAAGCAGATCTGACAACAATATTTAATCTACTGTGGTCTTAATTCATGCTTGCTGGAAGTTATGTATGCATGTGAAATTATACATGGTCTGTGGAAGTGATCATTAAAATATTTTTGTAAATCATTGAAAGCAAATGCATTTTCATCCGCTCACTGGTAGCAGCATTAATTCACACATGCATGCATGCATGCACATCTACCCTCCCACCCAGGAAGCCTCTGCAGCTCAGTGACCTTTTCCTGAACTGTGCAAGAGAGGGAAAGATCACTGAAGGAAGCAAAGGTCACACTGTTCGTGATGATCACAAATAAAAATCAGATTTAGCCATTCAGGGAGAGGTAATTAATAGATCTCCTATAATCTGGCAGAACGGATGCTACTAATATTCACAATTGTTAGGACATTTCTAGCCAGTAAAAATATTTGTGTTTAGGCTCTAAGCTAGAACAAATGGACTGAAGGTTCCCCTATTAGGATTAATGGGTTCAATCCATGATTTGCGATATTTGCTTACTGGTTAATTTGTTAAATCTAATTAATTTAGGTATGTATATGAATATTGTTCAGTTTTTGATTAGAACTTATCAAAACCTGCACATTTCTTTGCATTTATAATGGAAATAACTTGATTTTTTTCCCCAAAAAAAAATTCAAGTAGGAAAAAGGAAAATTGATATTCATCCATCTTTAATGTAAAAAGACTCAAGCAACATTACTGTTTCATTCGCTTTAAAAACTCAGACAATATTACTTTTAAAGAATTCATACAATGTGAATTTTAACAAAGAATGAAAAAAACAAAGGACAATAGATCTGAGATCATGTCTTCAACATGTCTCAGTATATGAAGTCATGTGCATGAAATGTAAACATGTACGAAGGTTGTTGCAAAGTGAACCTGAATGAATAGGGTTTAAATGCTATTTAATTGCTGACCATAATAATTGCTTTGTTATCCTAATGCAATAACATGATACAAAATATGAATGTCTAGCTAATTCTATTGCACACCACTTAGTGGTCCTCATTATCTCGTGTCCTGAACGTGTTCACTTTATTTCAATAAGATATATAAGTTCATATTACAAACCCTTTTCAGGTGTTGTGCCTTGTTCTAATACTTTAATTAGTATAAACTAATTAAAGTAAAGGTGGGAGGAGGGGACATGCTGTAACCCCACCCCGCTCAGATGTCACTCTCATCACAAGGAGAAACTGAAGATGAAGGACTTCAGCTCTGTGGTGTTGGGAACCTTGAGCCAATTACTCTTTCTCAATCCAGTCTACCTCATAGGGGATTTGTCCTACCAAAAGGGAAATAGCCTGAATAATGATATTTTGCAGAGGCAGTGTTTTTTATGAGGGAAACTATCAGGAAACCATGTGTATGCTGGCCCCCTGAACCATGTCCTACACACAGCTTGACCTATTACCTATTACTTTAAAAAAGTATTTATTTATAGCAATAGCCCCAAGGATCTCAAAAGTAGATAACAATTTGTAAGCTGCTCTGATAGCCTTGGCTGAAGAGCGGGGTATAAGTAAATTATTATT
>NC_056522.1:204998757-205085201 GCF_019175285.1 Sceloporus undulatus
ATTATTATTATTATTATTATTATTATTATTATTATTATTATTATTATTATTATTATTATTATTATATCATCCATGGGGCAGGACATTCTCCCACACGTGCCTTCCTGAAATCTATGATCCTCAGTGGAGGCACCGCTACATGTCACATTACTACATGTATACATAGTATACACATTGAGTCTCCCTTATCTGAAATGCTTGGGGCCAGAAGTGTTTGGGATTTATTTATATAGGATGTTGGAGTGTGTGTGTGTGTGTGTGTGTGGATATCTTGGCGATGGGACCCAAGTCTAAACACAAAATTCATTTATTTTTCATATACCTCTTATACACATAGGCTGAAGATAATTTTACATACAATATTTGTAATAATTTTTGCATGAAACAAAGTTCGTGTACACTGAACCATCAGAAGGCAGTGTCACTTTCTCAGCATCCCACCAAGCAAGTTTTGGGTTTTGGAATATTTCAGATTTTGGAATTCTGAATAAGGGAGATTCAACCTGTAGTATAGTATAGTATAGTATAGTATAGTATAGTATAGTATAGCGTGCTTCCAAGAGGGAACCATGTATAAGTCTAGAAATTTAGGTAAAACAAATTGACCCAAAAAACCTGAGGTGACTTATTCACAGGTCAATGTAAGTACTGTACTTTAACTTCTATTTAAAAGAATGAGCCATCCCCTTGTGAAAAGCAAGAGTATAATCTGTGCTGGAAGCACTGAACCTCTCTAGTCTCTCATCAATCCAGCCTTAAGAGTGAGCACAAAGAGCTACGTCTGCTGGAATTTTGTAAGTTCTTTGACATTGTTTTGCTTTGCGTCATCCTTTAGATCCTTTACTATATGCTCCTAAGTTTTACCCTTGACTTATCCACAGGTCATAGCAAAATCCATAATTCTGGCCCCAAAACCTGCCCTCGACTTATACAAGAGGTCAACTCATAGTAGAATATACTGAATATGGTATGTTGTGCAGCATACAGCCCTATTTCTACCATGAGATCTTGGGAAAGTTATTGTTGTGGACTACTATTGCTGGCTAGTAGATTCTGGGAGTTTTAAACCCAAGTGAAGGAAGTTTTTTGAGCCCTGTCAGTATTTAGTGATAATATGCTTCCCTTTGTGTCCTCTGAAAATGCATCTGGACCAATTAGAATGCATTCTGTTACAATCTTGAAACCTATTGTTAGTTCCAGCGAGTGCAGACTCTTTGAATCCCAGAGCTTGGCACATTCAGCTTGAAAACAAATTTAATAAATGTTAAATGTTAGAAACTGGAAGATTAGTGCATTGTAACTAACACGAATAACTTAAATTGTTTCATTGATTGAAGTGTTGTTGTTTAACTTATTATCTAAAATTATTTCTTTAAACCATGAGATTAACGAGGAATGGTATGAAAACTGTAACTGTTGAACTCTAGGGGAACATTTTGTTATTGGCTCCTTCAAAAGTGCTAATTTGTATATATCTTTGTTTTCCTCCCACCTGGATTTTTTTTCTCTCCAGATGGTCTACAAAGCATAATCATTACCTGTGGGATCATGACAGCTCAACATTTATGGAAACTATCAAATTGGTAAAGGCTATTCTAGAAGCCAAGGTTCTGAAATCTGTTTGACACTTACCTATATTTCTCTTCTCATTTTTTAACCTACCTTGTTAACACACACATTGCCATTTAGTTTTCTGTAGAGGATCTTCTTCCTGCCTTCTACTCTTGAGTGGGAGAGAGGGTCCCCACCTCTGACTAACCATTTGTATAGCTGCTGCCACAGGCACACCTTTTCCTGGGTACCTGTTTCTTTATCCAACTTTGACTTTCTGAAGAGCATCCCCCCTCCTTCTCTTATGGGAGACAGGAAATCTCACAAGTGCACCAAGCAACAGAATGTGGAAAGGAGATTATAACAGGGAAAGTCTTTATTCTACATAGGAAGCTATCTCCCATTTTAAAACATCATGTACATGAAGGCATCCTCCATTCAGATACAATATAAAAAGTCACAAAGTTACAGAGCAATCTTCTATCACATTTAACCCTGTTTAAAATAAGCACAACAATTTTAATGTGAATGATTTGCACATGGTCTCTCTTCTATTCACAGTAGAATTGGCAACTTAATTCTCTGATGTCCAGGGAGGGGGATCTTTTTGTCTAGCCTCAGCTAACCATTACTAGGATACAGCAAAGGTAGCCAAAAACCATTTTCTTCTTCTCACTCAGTCTATAGAGCTCTCCTCCAATTTGAGGCACTATTCTTAAGAACACTTTGGCCTGAAAGATCTGGAATTTTGCACTTTCTATTGAACAGGAGACCTCCCCCTTGGGTGAATGTTGTCTCTTGTGACCCTCATGAGATCCTACTTCGTGCTAAACATCTAAAGATTAACCTGTACCTAGAAGTAAATCAACACCTATACAGATGTGGTATGCTTAGTGACCAAATGGCAGAATTGTGATACCTTCAAAAACCTTGTTAAAGGTTAGTAAGGAATTCTGTGTTTATTTTAACTAGACGACATTGATCCACTGCAAATGGAGCTTTTAAGTCACTGGCTACAGAAATCATTCAGTGAATTAATAGAGGAGAATTCTTAATCAGAAATGTTCTGAATGTCTCTGAATACAGAAGAACATTTTTATGTACAACTGAGTCAGTCAACCCTCTTTGACTCTCCACTGCTCATCAAGAAGCATAATCTACAAAGTACAGCATGTTTTGCATCCAGGTGCAAGAGATTCCAAGTTCACTCTATGGCATCTCCAGTTTAAAAGATCAGATATCTAATAAGTATACTTTTCTCTTCAAGCATCTTAATACTTTTTTCATATCTCTTAACTCTGATTTGCAAGGCTACTGAAATAAAGCAATGTTTGCACTCATTAATTTTGTTGTATGAAATGTCTGCAGCAAAGTTTAAGGAAGAAACCAAACTATCCCAACCAAACACATGATTGCTGAAGTAGCCCAAGGTAAGCTCTAGCAGCCTTACCTTGAAGGCCCTTTCTGGCTAAGGCGTAAACCCCTTCTCCCCATGTTCTGGGGTGTAATAGCTCCAACCAAACCCCTCAAATATCTCTTCTATTGAAGCAGCAAGTGGGTGGAAAGTAGATGGGTTGGTGGAGTGAGAGAGAAGCCAAAAGAGGTGGAAACTGATCTCTTTGTGTGAGGGAAATTTTTACTTGATTATCCAAGTGTCTTGCACTGTGTGAGCAGTAATAAATTCACTATAAGAGTACAATAATATACAATAGAAACAAAGATAAAATCAATAGAGAGGGGAGAACTGAAGAGAGCTATCCTCTCAAAAGACTCTAATAGCCTCCATACAGACCAGCAGGTATGTAAGTAGGAGGGATACAAGATTTCCAGACCTTAGGGAGCTGACACTTGCAGCTTGACAGCTTACCATTAAACTAGCAAATCATTCCCCAACCCCATATTATATTCCACTATTCCAGGTCAAAAGTCACTTTTTCTTCATTCTTCTTAATTTGCAATAACAGCTTTCCAATTGCTTTCCAGGTCTTCTTCTTCTCTTTTTGGATTCCAGGTTTTTTTTATTTCTTTCCTCCATCTCAAAGCCATGCTAGAGCAGACAGATTAATCTACTTAGCAAGAGAGCTATGTGATGCATTTCCTCCTCCTGACGCCTTTCTGTCTTACCGAATCTGGCAGATGAACAGCCAAACCCAGTCTAATGAATTCTAATTTCCTAATCCAATCAGCTTGTTAAAGCACAACTTTAATGAGGAGATGCAGTTAGTTAAGTTGCATTGGAGGAATCCAACAAATCAATATTTGGGTTAATCAACCAGTTATTTCCAACCTCTGTTGAATCAATGAAATTCACCTAAGTGTTGACTAAAACCAAGTTTCCCCATTGAGAATAACAGTAGCATTTAGGCCATCCTCTTCTGGAAATGAAAATATCCCCATTACCTTGAAGAGAATGCTATTCTGAAAGGGTCATTCGTTAAGTTTCCCCTCCTCCCCCCAAATGTAATTCTGGTCTGTCTGATGGGCTCATCACACCAAGTATCTTTATTTAAAAAGCTGTATTACTAGACCTGAACTGCAGTCACAGAAGCATGGGTAAGAAAAGAGAGAAATCGAGATAGAGGGAATGTGAGCCAAAACAGATATATTCTCATGTCCTGAAATAAGCTAACAAATACCTATGCTTTGGACCAGCCTGTCTTCATATTATTAAATAATATTGTGTATGGTTCATGCTCCAATGATCTATGAATAATTTAAATCAGAAATTCTAGATGTTGATGCACTGTAAAAACAGTCACCTAATGAACATGTGTTGTGCACAAACTTGGCTATAGGGAATGAAAACCAAGCAATAGAAAGACCCCACACCATCTGGATAATTGTCTCTCAAAGACACTTCAAAGTAAAATATGTAAGACAGTTCTTAGCATCTGCATCTACTAAGTTTACAATGTCACATGGGTTTCGAGGTTTTGAAGTTAATGGATTTGCCTAAAATGAATGTGGACTTAGTCTTTTTTATCTGACATGTTGCTAATGTCTGTTATGTAACATGTCACTAATATTTTTTTCAAGCAAGGCAGATGGGCATAGAAAGATAATGACACAGATGTGAAAAAGCTCAAGTTTCAACAACCAATTTCTTCACAAGACGTGGCTTGTCCACAGCTCTAGCTTGCACATAAACCTTTTTTGTTTTTGTTTTTTAGTATCAGATTCATACTGCTGTGCTTTGGGGTCATAATGATAATATTAGCAGGAAAAAAGAAAGAATTGCTTCATAAATCAGAGCTAGTTAAGATGGGACCTATAATGAAATAGTATACCGTATATACTCAACTATAAGTCGACCTCATGTATAAGTCGAGAGCAGGTTTGGGGAGCAAAATTATGAATTTTGATATGACCCTTGGATAAGTCGAGAGTTAAGCTTAGGGGCATACAGCAAAGGATTTATATGATGAAGCAAAGGAAAATAATGCCAAAGAGCCTACAAAATTCTGGGAGGCATAACTGTTTTGGCTCACACTTAAGGCTGGATGGAAGAGAGAGTACAGGGAGGTCAGTGCTTCCAGGACAGATTGCACTCTTTCGTTTCACCAGGGGATGGTTCTCTTTTTAATAAATATTAAAGTATTTTTACATTGTATATTTACATTGACCTGTGGATAAGTTGACCTAGGTTTTTGGGGTCATTTTTTTGACTGAAATTTCTAGACTTATACATGAGCATATACAGTATGCTTCATCTCACCTGTCCTGAATGCACATCTCATACCTTCCACCATTTCATAGATGAAAGCTGGGACACGTGTAGCCAAACAACATCAAAGTGTGGTCAACATAGCAAAAGGGATTAATGAGGAAGAGCCCACAAGTTAGGAGAGGCTGGAGGAGTGTGCTTTTGCCTGAGCCAACTGGGAAGGGCAAGATTTCACCCCCTTCTTCCTCTTCCTCCTGCTGAATTGAGTACACACTATGTTTGCTCTAGCTTCTAGCAGTTTAAGTAATTTGAGGACAAAGGGAAAAGATGGGAGGAGGACAGAGAAACTGAGATATTTTAAAAGTAGCTGACAGAAGATTAATCAGGACAGTGGACATATATCATATCTAACATTACACCTGACTGTTCTTTGCACAATGTAATGCAGTTGTTTTGCAGCTTATCCCCCCCCCCCTTCTCAGCCAATTGTCCCAAGAAGCAGTTTGGTGTCCTTTATGAGTTAGCAGCACCATGGGGTCAGTAGTGTCTTGAACAATACTGCTGAGATAAAGCAAGACATGCAGACTCCAAAATGGAAGCAATATGGTTTACATCAGCCTGCCCAGTTGTGGGTTAACCAGAAGTCACACATACTCCTCAAGGATTTACATAGATGCCTGAAAATCCTCAGGGATTTTCTCCATGGGGATTTGCTTTTTCTTTTAAATCAATAATGGCAGAGATATATAAACTGAATGTACACTCAGGGCTTGAACACTATAAAAGGCCCCTTCGTGCACTCTGAATTTAACACAAGCGGTCTTCTAAAGACACCAGTATACATCAAGTCAATAACCTTTTAAGACCTAATCAAAGCAGCGTTCTGTGACACTTTATTAACAAAAGCTTTAATGTGGTATTTTAAAGCTAACAAACACAGTGACCTGCAGTGAGTCATCAAAGTTAATATTCCATTAAACATTCTGTTTTGAAGATGGATAGGTCAGGTGTTTCCTCAACCAGATAGACAATAAGCATCATGACTTTCACTTCAACTGTTGTTGCTGTTGTAGTTGTTATAGGTGTTGTTAGGTGTATTTTTTTTACATATTTTCATCTCTTTATTTCTAATCCTTCCAGTTTCTCACCTGTGTTTCTGATCCACTGCAGCTTGTAATTTTGTGAAATATTTAAATTTCTCTTTTAGAGAGCTCTGGTGCCACAATAAACTACATAGCCATGACAGTTAAAGGGTTGTCAGAATTGGAATGGAAGGGGAAACTATTTAGAATTGTGATGACCTGCCTTCCTTCTTGCATGCCTATCTGTACAAAGTATATCAGTAGCAATATCCATGGAGAAACACAGAATTCCAACAAAGTTATTGGAATAGTGTGAGGTCTAAATGTAGCTCCCAGATAGTTTTGTTGGGAGTGAGTAAATAAACTTTACTGATAATACAATATTCTCTTGTTGTTGTTGTTGTTGTTGTGTCTTCAAGTCGCTTCCAACTTATGGTGACCCTAAGGTTTACTTGTCATGGGGTTTTCTTGGCAAAAGTTGTTCAGAGGGGGTTTGCCATTGCCCTCCTCTGAGGCTCCACCTGCAGAGATATGCTGATGCTATGTAACCCCCATGTGGAACAGCAACATGTCAATGATTGGGTGCTGCTGAGCATTGTCCATCTGCAATGCACAATGTTCACCTGCAATGAACAATGTGTGACTCCAGTGTGCAATGCTAATCCTCATTGTGAAATTGCAACACACAGTGAGAAACTGTAACACACATTGCACAACCACAATACACAATGCACAGCATGGCTCCATATGCAGCTCTGTATCCACCAATGCATTATGGCAAATACTTGTGTAGTGCAGCTTATTGTCAGGAGTGGGGTCTTCCAGTTTACCTGCCATGGGTTGGAGGGATGGATTAAATGGGTATAGTTTCACCTTCTTATTATTTGCTGGTATATATTATATTAGATAACACTTCTGTTAAGTGTTGGAACATGTAGTATGCTAATTGCTAGAACCACTGACCACATTCCTTTGTGGTTAAGTAGTAGATGGGAAGGGAGTGAGGCTGTGGCAGGCAAATCCAAGGCCAGTCTCTTGAGAACGTTTGGGGTGACACAAGGAGAAAGGAATCTCGGAGAAAGGGGAGAGAAAATAATGTTTTGATGTCATGAATGAGAAAGTAACCTGCCTAAGATCTGAAATTGTGTGTGTTTTAACTTGCTTTGCTAATGTTTGCTGCTTAGGTCTGACAACAAACGTATATGGAGAACATCTATAATTTCTGAATAAAGTTTTCACTACTAAAGCCTGGATTTCTGAACTACAGAGTTCCTGTACATGACAATTATGCATGCGTATGTCAGTAACAGAAAACCAGACTCTGTTTAGGACTTATCAGTTGAACTTTTCTTGCTGTGACAGACATGTTTAGGATATTAGCAGCCAGGGAGCTGTTTTTGCATGTTTAAGGGGTCAGACATTTCTGGACAAAATTTCATTTGGAAGGAGAAAACCCTGGTGGTTTGTGGCATTTTACAAAGCTTGGGAAAGCTATTTTTGGGAGATGACAAATTCCCAGAATCCACAGTCAGCCAAACAGTAACTTTTCCCAGGCTCTGGCTTTTTATAAAATTTGGATTTATTTGTTGTTAACTGCCATGGTCAACCTCAACTTATAGTGACCTTTGTGGATAAAACATCTTCAAGATCCCTTATCTTCCACTTATCTGCTTAAGTCTTGCAGATTCATGCCCGTGAGCTCCCTCATTGAGTCTAGACATCTGCCATGTAGTCTCCCTCCCTTTGTATTGCTCTCTACTTTTCTTAGCATTATTGTCTTTTCCACTGAGCTGTGCCTTCTCATGATGTGGTCAAAGTACAACAGTTTCAATTTGATCATCTTGGCTTCTAATGGTCTTTCAATCTGTTCAAGAGTACATTTGTTTATCTTTTTGGCTATCCACAGTATCCTCAGCACTCTTCTTAGCACCACATCTCAAATGAGCTAATTTTCTTTTTACCCACTGTTTTCACTGTCCTGTCCTCACATTCATAAATAGTGACAGAGAATACCATGGCTTGGATGGTTTTAACTTTCATGCTCAATTGTATATCTTTGCTCTTTAGGATCCTATCTAATTTTTACATTGCTGCCCTTCCCATTCCTAGTCTTCTTATCTCTTGACTACAGTCTCTGTTCTGATCAATGTTTGATCCAAGGTATGTGAAATCTTTAACTATTTCGATTTCCTCATTATCTAGGTTGAATTTATGAATGTCCTCTGTGGTCATTATTTTTGTTTCCTTTATGTTCCACAGCAAGTCTACTTTTGCATTTTTCGCCTTGACCTCCCTTTGATTTTTGATTTTCAACTTCAAACATAAACATTTCTAAGACCAACTTTCCTCCAGCAAAAAAGACATAATGCTTGGGCTTTCTGATCTAAAAAGAAAAAGGAAGAAAAATAGGTCACAATGCAAAGCACAGTTAAGTTTAAACTCAATGAAATCAATGAGACTTGAGGGACTGCATGCTTAATGCTTGCAGAGGAATGTAAAACTGGGCAAGAATAAAGCCGTAACAGCACACCAAATTATTATTATAAAGAAACACTAAGGAGTATGACATAATGTTGATGTAAAGGTTTTGCATGGAGCCATGCATCTTTATTATTAACCTTGACTAAGTTAAATATTTTTTACCAAGCACTTCATAAATCACCCAACAACTGTGTAAGAACAAGCAAAACTGAAGCCTTGAGAGACAGCCCCACTGCTAACACCAAATCTGGATGTGATCCCACTGCATCTCAGCCACCTTGGATATCTTCAGTGGAATGCATAGCTAGAAAGGACCAAATACAAGGGTGGGTAACTTTGGCAGTATTGGGGGTGAACATCTCCACAGTATCCAGAATCTGACACCTAGGAATGCCAGACCAGGGTTATCAGAGAATGTGAGATTTCAAAGCCAAAACCAGAGATCTGGGGAAACCCCTTGCAATATTCATTTAAGTATTATTTGAATATTATACATATTTGCAATATTTATGAAATATGATGTTTTCGAAAGGGTGATGTTACAAGGAACATCCCCTGCTGAGGTCATTAACCATGAAACATTCCTCATCAGCCACAGTTGCACAGTCAAATAAAATTTAAAAACTCAGGTCTAACAAATGGAGAAAAAAATAAGTACTGTATATACACAGTTCTGAAGGAAGAGCTCTTGTCCTGAGGTTCTTCCCCTAGCTAGCCTGTGAGGCTTGGTAAAGAGGGTCCATGCCCTGAGATCTGGGAACTTTAGTGCCAGTCCTCTCACACCTCCTGCTACTGAAAAAAACTGGAACTCACTTCTGTTTTGGCTGGTTGGTTGGTTAAGAAACAGTTGTAGTGTGTTTTTGACAAAACAAAGTGTGTGAGTGACATCTTGCTTTACAGGAGAATCACACTACTTTTGGAGTAGGGTTTAATGGTGGTTGTAGGGCCTCTACCTTGGACACATATGTTTTGCACCTCTCACCTAAAAGAAATTCAGGCTTGTGGAGAATCAGTGCCAAATGGATCAGAAGTTAAACCGAAGTATGTGAAAATATATTTAATTTGATGAAATATTAAGAAAAAGAAACTTTTAATTTCATATATTCTTAAGACTTGCCAACATGCTTGTCTGTTTTCCTGTTGCTTTGCACCTATTTGCAATAAGCCTCTAGTGCGAAAGTTGACTTCTTACTGAGCAAATATCTTTTAAAAATAAATTCAAAAAAGCCCTGTCCGTGTTTCTTTCTGTGTAATTCAATTTCCAGCCATGAAACCCAATGGGTGAACTTTTCTAAGTCACATGCTGTCATCCTGAGGGAAAGGCAATGGTAAGCATCCTTTGCCAAGAAAACCCCATGGGTTCACCTTAGCTTTGCCTTAAGTCAGAAATGACTTGAAGGCACACAGCAACAACAAATATCCATCAACTAGGGGGCATAGAAACTTAGGGGCTGTGCAGACATCCCTGAAGGGGTGGCCTCCAGCCGCCCCTTTTACAGCCAGATTGAGGTCGTTGCAACCGCATGCCACAGTCCCGATCTGGCTTTGCAGGATGCAAAAAGGAGCCACAAAATGTGACTCCTTTTTGCACCCTGCAAAGGTTGAGACAGCTGTGGAGCCGCAGCTTTATGGCACTCTTTTGGCGCTGTGTCATGTTAACGCACTGTGAGGTGCGGTACATAGTGTGATGCCATCCTGGAGGCAGAATCAGGGCATGCATCATGTAGACACTATGTCCCAACTCCACCCCGGCCCAAACGGCCGGTCTGTACAGTCCCTTACTTTACTTTAATGAAACTGACAATTTGGGCAAATGATCTTCAACTTCCTGAAAGGGCCAGATCCCATTGCTCTCATTCCCAACATATCAATTATCTTGACTTTTTTACATCTATGGGAAAGAGGGAGAAAGGGACACTACACATTGAAGGTCTCAGTTTGAAATATACAAAGAAGGTCTTGCTGTGTTCAGCACCTTCCAAAATTAATGTAAACTTAACGATGAACTACATATATGTACTGACACCTTCATTCATTTGCCCAGAAAAATTAATACTGCTTTTTGACCAGTTTGGAATTAACTAGTTAGAAACAAATAACTAGCTACTTACATTTAATTCCTTTCCCAATTAACTATGGTACATTAAGTTTGCAAGCAGAACAATATTCACTCTGGTATCACCACAAATGACAAATCCCAGGCTTCCATAAGATGGAGCCATGACAGTTAAAATGGTGTCAAACTTAATTAGTTCTGCAATGCAGAAGCAGCCTGAGATGGTTGTAACAACTTTTACACTTAAAGAGATGTGTGGCCTAACGAAGTAGTGGTCCTCATCCTACTGCCTTGTGTTCTGTTGTGGGTGTTGAGCTAACAATGGCCCAGTACAGACCTCCCCAAAGGGGTGGCCTGCACCCGCTCCTTTTTGCACTGGATCAGGGCCAGAGTAACCTCACCAGCAGCCATGTGGCCTCAATCCAGCATTTTCAGGCAAAATGCCGCTTCTCCATGGCCCGGAAAAGGGATGTCCTTGGGGCTTCATGCCCCCAGACACCCCAGCCCTGCAGAGGAGAAAGGGGTGGCCCCTTTCTCCTCAGGATCGTTCCCGTGGCCATGCAGTTGCCACAGGAACAATGTGCTCTAAGACGTAGCTGCGAAATGCAGCTCCTAACTGTGATGTCACTTCTTGTTGCAGACGTGTGGATGCTATGCGTCGCGCACGTCATCATGGTATCCCCCATGTAGACGGGAGGCCACCATGGTGACAGTGTCTGCACATTCTAGGGTTCCGGACTATGCGGTTGCTACGCGGTCCAGAACCCTAGAATTGGTGGAGGTACATCGCTTTGTGCCTGTCTGTATCGGGCCAATAACATACATGAGAAGTCAGCATGTTTTGTACCACGCCCCAGCTGCCTGTAGTATTCAGAAGAATTTCTTCTTTAAGTGTTGAAGAAACAGGTATATTTCAGTTAACAAAGTCATTGTGTTCCTGGCCATCAGGGGCATCACTAGGGGAATGAGGGGAGTGTGGGCCACACATATGATACCCCAATTGGGGTGATGCCACTTCTCTCCAAATCTCAAAGGCATGGAGTGAAGTGTGGTTCAGTGGGCAGAGAAAGGTAACACTAACAGCCCCCATCAGCGAATGAGGCAAGGTGGACAAATAAAGAAAGACTTTACAAAATGGATTTCTTTGACAAAGGCTTTGTTAACTGAGGCACACCTGTACCTATTTTCATTACCTTAGAGAAACAGGAAAGTATTTTAAAATAGTATTAACTTTAAAAATAACTCTCATGGTAACAAACTTCTGGAGGGTGGGATAACAACTATAACTACAGTCGCTCCTCCTAACTTGCAGATCTCAGATCTGCATCCTCGAATACCGGTGGAGTGACCTCTGCTATTTCCTATGGTGAGCATGCCCAGACTGCGCACACTGGGGTGCGCTCCAATCAAACCGTGAGACTTGAATATGCATGAGCCTCAATTTTCATGGGAGGGGGGTTCCGGAATGAAAACAGAGGGCCAACTGTACTCAGTTTTCAAAATTATCCTTCGAACCTTTGCTCTGTGATGGGAGGGATGGTATTATTCCTAAGAATGCTTAGCACACACAATTCTCCTTCTACCAATATCTGCTACAAAGGAGTGTGCATGTTAAATATATCCTTGAAAGAGCACTGGATGACGAGAGAGGGGGGAAGTGAAGTTAGAAGAGATTGGGCCAAATATTGTTCATTTTCAATTACCTGGCTCATCTTTAGGCATAAGCTAATGAACAGAAATCACATCAAGCGTAATATGACTATTAGTTGGCTGTCTTTAAATATCAAGGTTTCTACAAGGAAAGAAAGCATGTTTCTGTACATTCTATGTATCTTTACCTCTCACACAAAGGTTGTTTGTATCTCTTTGCCTCCTGACACAGTGCAGAGTTTGTTCAGCAAAGCACCCTTCCTTTTAATATGCAGGGTTTGTTACAGGAGCAGCTCAATTCATATTTCCAGGGCTTTGATGGTAAGTGAACAGCAGTAGCAATATTAATCAGCAGTAACCTGTCAGTGAACTCTGAAGCTAATATGATGTAGTTATGATTTTACCATCAATCAGACCTGAACGGGATCTGGAAAATCCTTGCAGTGCAGCCTCAAAAAATCTAATTGTGCAAAAGCTTCATCTGTTTCCAACATTTCTATTTTATCTGTCATGGGGCTTTTTGGCCCGCAACATATCCTTTTATTATAAGCCTTATTGCATTAGCTGGCTGGAGACTATACGGGGTAGAGAAGCTAAATTTCAAAGGCCAGGATCCTATTTGACACTGGAGGAGAGTAACGTGCCACCAGCATGCATATATGAAGGAGGGTTTTTGTATGTGTGTGTGGGGTTGGGGGGGGAGACAGCTGGGTGATAGCATGATGGAAGCTTTCCTGGTGCATTTCCATAGCCAACCACTGGCCATATGGATGGGTGGTGGAGGACCCATGCCCAGGTGCCAATCAACCACCATTATGCAGCCTGGTAAAAAGTTGCCTAGTGAGTTATAGGCTCTTGGAAGAGTACTCGCACTAGTCTTAGTCAGAAAGAGGATTCCAGCCACACTTCCTCACATGTTGACCTTTGTTTGCATAGATGATCCATATTGTTTCTCTACAAAAGAGAAATATAATGAAGAACATTAGGGTCTAGATTTAGCTGCATTTATTGCAGACCTACTGAAAATCAATGAGCCTTCTATTAGTCACAGCCAAGCTAGTCACAACCAACTTAAGTCCCATTGATTTCAATGGATCTACACTAAATAGAGCTAAATCCAGACACAACCCTTTGGAATGAACTTTTAAACTGATGGTTTCATTGACAGCACTGGCCATGTGTCCAGGCTACATTTCAATACTGAATTAAAGCAAGAACGAGACATAACAAACAGTGTAAAAATGTTCTGCAGCTCGAAATGTATTTCTGTTTGCAAATGTAATTCTGTTGGCATGATTATTTTAGGAGGGATACAGAGCTGGGTGGGGTTCTTCTTGCAGAACAAAATTGGCAAGAAGAGAGAATGTACAGAAAAAAGACAATACTACAAACACCTTTATAATCTAAAAATAAGTGTCAAAACTAAGATACTACCAGATATTGTCAATTTGAAATTTTATCCCAGATTGTTCCCTTTAATACAATTATTCAATCAAGTAGAACTAATATCAACACTGCTTAGTACAGTCAAAATTTGTGTAACTGTCCTTAACAATATTTCTTTAAAAAAAATACAGATAAATGACTTTGTTTTGCTGATCACATCACCAGTCTTCCATAAAGAATTTATTTCCATAAATAAAGAAAATGAAGTGGGCCACCACCACCCCAGATGTGGATAGCAGAATCCATGGATGCTCAAATCCTATTAAAAACAATGGCATAGTACAATGGTGTCCCTTATATAAAATGAGAAAATCAAGATTTGCATTTTGCAATGTGTGTATGTACAGTGTGTGTGTGTGTGTGTGTGTGTGTGTGTGTGTGTGTATATATACATACATATTTTCAAAGTGTGGATAGCTGAATCCATGGATAAGGAATCCGTTGATATGGAGTGTCAACTGTTATATGAGTCTACACTAATCAGTTCTATCACTTTCCTACTCTTAACAGTCAAATGCTCCATCCTAGGTTATTCTAGGATTTCTAGTTGGTGAGGCCCTTTGAATTCTCTACTAAACAGATCCAGTGCACTTGTTGTTCTATGCCTTCAAGTAATTCCCAATTTATGGCAACTCTATCATCAGGTTTTCTTGGCAGGATTTATCAGCAGAGGAGGTTTGCCATGGCCCTGCCCATGAGCGAGTATGATTTGCCCAAAGTCACCAACATAAGGTTTCCATTTCCACGACTGAGCAGGAATTCAAACCCTGGTCTCCCAGATTCCTAGTCCAGCACTAAACTATACTGTTTCCTACTCCACTTACCTGAACTACAATTTCACATGCTTAACCTAGGCTGTTAGATGTCATTTCCTGCACCACATCTTGCTCCACCAACTTACAGCTCTGTTGGAAGAATTCAATGCACAGAAGAATACTTGTTGCTCTTAATTCTTACTTCCATGCATTTACTCATGTGGCAATCTCAGCTTGGCAAATAGGAAAGTCTGCCTGCTAAGTTGTTTGTCACTTCCAATGAGTTTTGCTAAACTGCTTGATGCTTTAAACTCTGTCATAATGATTAGGCACACGGGGAGGAGAATCAATTAGTCTCAGAGGTGCTGCTTGATTCCTAAAGGGAAATGTGATGCTGTAATTTGTTCCTGGATGGCTTTGGGATGGCATAAGTTACCACCACACCCCAACCCCCGTTAGGCACCTAGCATGCAACCTTTATGCTTCCTCTCTGGCTGGTACAATGTGCAATCCCACATTCAATAACAATGCCAGGATCTGTACCAACAGCATTGCAGTGCACACTTGCACCAGCACAACTTTATAGATTTCTTTATTTTTCTTTAAGCATTGAAGAGCCTTCAGTCAAATCGGGGCTCAACTTTGGTAGATAAAATATTAGTATGACAAAGAGAGCTTGAAATTATGTAGTTGAATCAGTGTTATGTTACCTGGAAGGTAATGAAGTAGGGAATCCATCCCTACGACAACCTTCACCTTCTACCATCTGTCTGAGATAGAGAACTAACACTATTCACAAGATTAATAATACATCTTAGCCTCACCTATAAGGATCCAGGCCAATGGCTTGTGCCTGTGGAGAAGCTTGTTCAGCATGTCAACTGCATGAACCCATTGGGAGATTAAGACCAATCATGGACTGCACAAAAGAACCAAATCCATATCTATTTCCAATAGAATGTATTCACTCAAAAACCAGAGCACAGACAAGTTTAGAAATGGCCCATTGTTTTTTAAAATAAGATGAACCATTGACTCAACTAGTTGAAATTTTGTATCAGAAACCTAGTTTTTAAGAACAGCTCTCCAAAGCAGTAGGTGTATCTGTTCGCAGTATGGTTCGGTCTTTGCTGTTTGCTAACCACTCAAAGAATGACATAAGCAAATGGGCAGGTGTGTGTGTGTGTGTGTGTGTGGCCAAACCTGGGAACCTGCTTTATCAAATCTGACCACTGTTTTATTGAACCCAGTATTACCTGTTCTAATTGGCGGCAGCAACCCTGGGTCTCAGAGATCTTTCCTATCACCTGGCCATTGATCCTTGTTGGCCAGGGATCTTAGGAACTGATCTCAGATATTTGTATTATTGCCAGTGCTTGAGAACTTTTCTCTTCTCCCACAATGCCCCGGACAACATGGCCCAGTGGAATCCTGAAAATTGTAGCCCCCAAAAATAACATTCCCAAGCTCTGGTTTCTCCTTTTTGCCATTGTCCCTTCCCACAGGAGTATTAAACATATTTAAGAAATAAATAAATGAAGCATAAGAACAGATTCATATGTTCCCTTCCCACTGAATAATCACTGCCAACTATCTGCCACTAGACTTGAGAAATCAGGCGGTGGAGGAGTTCAGAGAACTTTCCTCTCCCTGCTACATCCTCTCCCACCCTCTTGAAATGGTTCATGAAAAATCAGCCTATTTTGCATGTGTATAAAGTATCCCCGGGTTCAGCACAATGTTTTCATGGGGCCTCTGAGTGTTACCACTCTTGTTTCTTATCTTCAACAGTTACATGAAGTTGCAGGGGCTTGTAAGGTCATTGAGTAGGTGGGAAAATGGAGTGATAACCTCACATTCATAGCTCTCTTCATCTGTTTGCATCTTAATTTAAATCTGGCTCTTCAGAAGTCAAACAGCACATTGCAGAAGCGTCTCTGCTTTAGAATGCACATGTTTAGAAATAACAGCTTGCCATAAAGTATGTATTTATGTTTGTTATTTAATGGATCACAAGCCTTGTATTTGATTTCCTTGAGCTTCGTTGAGAAATGGAACATATTTTTGCTAGCGTGATATATGTTTTTTTGCCAGCATTTTTATGGCAAAGGAGGGGGGCAGTAAGCAGAAAGCAGTAAATCAGATGAGCAATGCAGTGGATTATGCCATCTTTAAAAATAGCATCTTTTAATAAAACACCAAATTATAAAGTTTCAAATGATTTCATCCAATTTGATTCTCAACTCATGCAAAGCAGGGGATGAGGAGTGGGAGGCTAGATAAGGTGGAGAACCCAAAGGAGAATATTCTCTGGTGTATTGCAAGAAGAAACCCTCTGCATTTATTCATCCAGCAGCGCCTGCGAGAGAAATTATACAGCTGCTCTTTTAAAATTATGCATGTTGAGATGAAAGGAAACATTTTATCTGCCTGCACATCAAGCAAACAGCTGAATTTTAATGCAAAGCAATTGTAACCTAATAAAGAATAGCTATACAAAATGAGGAAATGGCAGTTGCATCCTGTCAAGGACATGCAGGAATGCAGCTTTGGAACAACCAAAGTTGGTAACAGGTTAGAAGCAGAAAAACAGGATGTTGGGTTGCTCCAACAATTAGGTGAAAATGCCCTCTCGCCCTTTGCCACTCTTCAGCATCTTGATTCCATTTGGGATTTTTCATTTAAAAAACTGCTTTGCAGGGATTTCTGTGTGATTGCAAAGAAAGAAACACCGCCCAAGAGCAGAAGGCAGGTGGTAGAGAATTACAGAATACAATTCTCCAACCGTGGTCACAATCCACAGAATTGCTTTTGGAAACTGATGCTTTTGAGTGTTGATTTCTCAAACAGCAGAGCAAAATTATCATCATCTTCATCATCATCATCTCCACCTGTCCGCAAGGATCAAGGCAGGGAAGAACAACAAATTAACAATGAACATGCAACAGTTTAAAAGGACAGATAAGACATACACATTTTAAGAGTCCACATTTAAAATTGAGCATCTAAATTTACAATTTAAAAATCATTTGGATATTTTGAAATGTGGTATGTGGGGAGGGGTATTTTAGCTTCTGATTGTCATTTGTCATCAGAGGAAATTGTTTTAAGATGAATTCCCCCATCATGCTTTCAAGGCAAAAGGAAACTGAAGGACTAGATTCTCCTCTGGTGCATAGCTGATGTACATGGCAGCCACATCTGCTGCTGCTGTGTGTGGCAAGTAAGCCTTTATGTGGTGATGTACACAGGCAGAACTCCTCCAATCAAATGGGGGGTAAGGGTTTCTGGATAATGTAGCAGCTTCCTATGTGCAGATCATGTATATAGGAGACCTTCTCATATTTGCTGAATGGGTAGCAGGGGTGAGGGGAAATGAACAGCATTGATGGGCATGACTCCACTCCCAGAGCTTTCATGATGTTTTCTTTTTGTTTTTAGACATCTCCCAGAATCTTCCAATCAGCATGGCCAGAACTGTAGCCCCAAACAGTAATTTTCCCAGGCTTTGTCCAATGCGCGAGCATACTTAGTTTCCAACATTTCACAGATAAAGACCAGGACACATGTGCACAGACAACACCAGAGTATGATCAAGGTGGCAAAAGTTATTACTGAGGTAGAATAGATAAGCTAGGAGGGGATATAGCAGTTTGCTTTTGCCTGAGACATCTGGGAAGGGCAAGATTCTGCTCTCTTCTCTCCTCACTTACTGATATTTTTGCACTTTGAAATCAGTTTGCAGCAACTGAAGTAAGCTGAAGGCAAAGAAAGAAAAGAAGAGAGGGAGGAAAGAGAAACTGGAACATTTTGAAAGCAGCTAAAAAAAAATGGGATGGCAGAAAGTTAATGTCGACTGTCCCTGCCAAATCAGAACAGTTGAAGAATATAAATAAGGGGTATTCATTTTAATCTTCCTCTGGACAGCTAGTGGGAGAAAGTGAATTAGCCTGGTGTTGAAGACCAAATGACATAGTATCAAATCATCTGTTTTTAGATCTCCTTACATTTTTCTTCCTTCCCCCCCCCCCTTTTTTTTTCCCCAAAGTGTCATATAGATTAACATCTATAGTTATGGGGGAGTGGTCTGGATATAATATTGGTTCAATTCTGGTTGAGATTACTTTTCCCATTAATGATCTAGATGTAAAAAAATGATCAATACGAGAACAGGATTTGTGAACAGAAGAGAAATACATATAGTCTTTGGTAATTGGATTAAGAGTTTTCCAAGGGTTTATTAAATCCGCATCGGTTATCAAGTTCATTAATTGTGTATCTTTATTTAATATCAAATAGAGTTGTTAGATCTGTCCAAGTTGTTATTTAAAGTTGCATTAGAATTATTTCCCCTTTTGCCACAGTGGTTACCCTTTGTAAAAATGTTTTCATAAACTTATTTTGATTAGTATTTGGTGCATAAAAGGTGGCTATTGTGCAATAATTATTTGATATAGTAACCTTAAGAATTAAATATCTCCCATTAGGTTCACGAACAACTTCTTCAACTACCAATGGACATGCTCTGTCCAATAAGATGGCCACTCCACGTACTTTTCCTGTTCCTCCCACTATATATTGTGAACCAAATGTTCGTAGGGGAAATAATGGTTTGGAACCCTTTTTATGTATCTCCTGAAGTAATATTATATTCACTCTTCCTGAGTGAAACAAACTGTGGAACAGGCAGGGACTGCTACCTGGAGTGGAGCAGCAAATGTCCCCATTCAGATTCCACCATGGCCTATCCTTCACCCCTGCCACATGGACCTCAGTAAAACTACCATAGGTAAAAGGTAAAGGTGTTCCCCTCGCCATGTCCAACTGTAGGGGGTGGTGCTCATCTCCATTACTAAGCCAAAGAGCTGGCATTGTCAAAGATAACTCTGTGATCATGTAGCCAGCATGACTGCAGAGAATGCTGTTACCTTCCCACTGAACTAGTATCTATTTATCTTCTTGCACATTTACATGCTTTTGAACTGCTAGGTTGGCAGAACTGGGAAAAGTGACAGGAGCTCACTCAGTCACATAGTGCTTGGGCCTCAAATTGCCACCCTGCCAATCTTGAAGTCATTAGAGTCAGTGTCTTAACGCCTGAGCCACTGTGTCCCTTACTACTATACATATAAATTAAATAGTTTCTCACTATCTTTTTCCTTTCATGACATGCAAAACCCTGTTGCTCAAGGAGGTTGCCTGACTCTGCCAAATGGTAGGGCTAACCCTGGGTAGTCTCAATTTTATTGAAGCATGAGCATTGGGAGTCTAATTCTTTTCTCTGAACAGTTTTTCTGTTACAAACCTCTCCCCATGCTAATGTAGATGTCTCCAGTCTTTCTAGAAACCCCTTAACTCAATAGGGTTTTATATACTAGGCCTGTATCAAATTGACAAGAACCATGTCATAACTATTCTAACCACCTTAAAATTGCCTGTTTGGTTTCAGCAATACTGTATTTAATATTTTGGTGGAAGGGAGATTATTTATACTGTATAGTAAAATGGTGGAGCAAGAATAACCAAATACACCTTCCTCAAAATCATGTTTCTGGTCGTACTCAGATCTCTTGCAGCTATATTGGAAAGCCATACCACAGACTTCCTGCACAATGTGTAGCTTTTGAAGGTGCAAACCTAGAATTGTCTGGTGGAAGTTTCACCTTGGAAATGAGCTCTCAAAGTGCTCTTAGACAAATGATCCCAGCCCCCATTATTCTCATCTGTAATGCAAGGTTATGATTGTGGACCTTCCTTAGAGCAGCATCTCCTTGTAGTCCAACACATAAGGTTGAAGAAGCTTGTTGTTGTTGCTGTGTGCTTTCAAGTCATTCCGACTTATGGCAACCTTAAGGTTAACTTATCATGGGGTGTTCTTTGGCAAAATTTGTTCAGAGGAGGTTTGTCATTACCTTCCCCTGAAGCCGAGAGAGTGTGATTTGCCCATGGTCTCCTAGAAGGTTTCATGGCCCAATTGAGAATTGAACCCTCATCTCCAGAGTCACAGCTGAACACTCAAACCACTATGCTTTTCTGGTTCTCACAGTATGAAGAAGCACACTGTGGAGGATTTGGTAAAGATCACAGACAATAACTGCAAAAGCATTCTGAACATGCTACAGTGTTCTCTTACATTACAGCAACATGTGTACCAGGAATGTAAACATACATGAGAAGTAATGATGTAAAAAGGAAAAAAAACCATGAGAATGGCACCAGAAGGACTACTACTTTCAGAGTAGTCTTCCTCATTAGAGTCAGTGGAAGCTGGTGACTCCAGTATCAGTGGGACAGAGAATCATTCCAGGGTTTGATTTATTGCTGTGTTAATTACCATCACTGTCGATTTTGACTTATGATGACCCCATGAATGCCAACCCTTCAAGTACTAACAGGTCTATTCAAGTCCTTTTGTGTGTGTGTGAATAATCTTTATTTTATTAAACTGGTAAAAGAGACATTAATACAGAGACAACATTCATTCAACCTATTTACATAAACAAACAAACAGACTATAAAAAAAAACCAGAAACAAAAAACAAAAAAACCATCAAACATACATACCCACACCTATAACAAGACTGTGACATTACCAACATATTACTAACAAACTAAAAAATAGACTTCCTTGTCTTGGATTTCCTTTCCATATACATTCTATCAAAGTAAGAACACTTTCTAAATCTATATTACAATATATTACATATATATTTCCCATCATATAAATTCTTCCAACAGCAAAAACCAAAATGTTCATTTAAATATTAAATGGTTCCCATTCCTTTCAGAAATGGTACAGGGTATTTTCTCATAATAGCTTAATTAATTTATCTATTTCTATGTATTCATACTTGTTAATAAGCCAGTCTCTTATTTCCAGACATTTCTCTCCCTTCCATTTTGCAGCAAATAAGACTCTTGCTGCCGTAACAATATACAACAATATCCTTTCATATTTTCTTCTTATGCTCTTGTCTATCACCATATTTAGTAAATACATCTTAGAGTCCAAAGTTAACTTGATTTTTAATATCTCCTGAATCTGAAAACGAATTTTCTTCCAATAATCTTTGTTTTTTTCACAACACCACCAAACATGATAAAAATATCCTATTTCTTTACCACATTCTAGCATACATTACTTGTGTTTTTACACAATTTCGGCCCGATACAGAGCATCCTAAAAGCATCCATTACGTCAAAATGGTGGCGCCCATCTGTACAGGGCACTGCCATTTTGACATATGGAATATGTACTAGGGTTGTGGGGCATCTGTAAGCTACACCCTGAGGAAACCCTAGCACGTATTCCTTATGTGCTAAAAGGCCCATCTGTACTGGGCTTTAGATAACAGGCCTGGGACAGACTGCCCCAATAGGGCAGCCTGCCAGAGGCCTATTTTCCTCTACAGGGATGGCGCAGCCCCCAAATGGTGCGCCATCACTGCGGAGGAAAAAGAACCTGTTATTTCCAGGTTGGGTGCCGCAATGATGTCGTGAGTGCGCCACTGGTGCACTCGCGACGTAAGCAACGTAAGTGATGTACAGATGCTGTGCGGCATTTACATCACAATGGAGACGCCTGTATGAACTGGACGCCACCACTGTTACACCACCACTGTGTACTAGGGTTAGGGACCATGTGGTTGCCACTCATTCCCTAACCCTAGTATCGGCGCCAGTACGCTGCTTGTTGGTGGTGTGTACTGGGCCTAATAGGGCACAAGGTACCAACAGAATTGCATTTGATAACAATTTTCTTTGAGGTTATAATTCAGTGTAAATTTTAAACCTCTCATTCATGCTTGCTCCCACCATTCCAGTTTGATATTTTGCCCTATGTCCTGAGCTCATTTGACCATACAATGCTTAATATTTTCATCTTCCAGTTTGTATTTTAGTAGCAATCTATAAAATTTTGCTATCTGGTGATTTTTCTCTGATTTTATTGCATTTATAAAGTCTTTATCCAGCTCTCCAAAGCCATTAAGTTGAAGGTCTATCTTAAATCTTCCTTTGATCTGTCTATACAGGAACCAACTACAGTTATAGCCCTCATCTCTTTACTCCTCCTGCTCTTTTAATCTTATGTTTTGTTGGTTCCTAATCAGTGTATCATCATACGTTACCCATCTTTAATTACACATAGGTTCGTTGTTGGAAAAAGTTTGTTAGTTGAAATCCACCCCAGGTTTGTTCAAGTCTTGCAGACCTGGGGCCATATCTTCCTTGACTAGTGTCCTTTCCGGATGCCCTAACCCTAGTACATACCTAGTACATACAAAATGGCGGTGCCCATTCTACATGGGTGCCACTATTTTGACGTCGCCATTTTGTGTCTGCACGTCGCAGCGTGGTTATGACGCCGCAAGTGCGCCATTGGCACCTTGCGGCGTCATAACCGCACCGCAAAAAGAACCCACTTTTTGCCGGGGTTTTTTTGCTGCTCCAGAGAATTGCGCGGTTTGTCCACTGTGGTTCCCTGGCGCAGCAAACACGGGCGCCGGCAGAGCGCCCTTTTTGGGTGCTCTGTAAAGCGCCTAGGAGTATCCACTTGGAATGTGGTCTTCCTCTTTTCCTACTGTCTTCTACCTTGCCAAGCATTATTGTATTTTCTAGTGAGTGAGGTCTTCTCATGATATAGCCAAAGTACAACAGGCTCAGTTTAGTCATCTTGGCTTCTAGAGAGAATTCAGGCTTGTTTATCCAAGGTGATGAACCTATTTCAAGGATAAGTTTCATCCATTTGGATAATTACTTTAAAGTTGACACCAATGAGAGATTCACTGCCCCCGTCATCTGAGCCACCAACCTCCACTGATCCAGCATCTGTAGTGATGCTTAAGGTACACATTGCTGCACAGTGTTAAGAAGGTCCTCACTTTCACCTTCCTAACATTTCTATGATTTTCTTCACACCATAGTTGTTTCATTTACAAAGACAGTGAACAAACACCCTCAGCTCTCAAGAGGGAATGTCAAAGTGAACAGAACACCTTTAAAATGCACACACACACACACATATACATACCAAGTACTGTAATAATTTTGACTTGTAGCATAATTTTACTTCATAAACTTATGAGCCCCAGGAGGTCATGTGTATTTGCTTCTAAGTAGGGATCTGCTTGAAGTAACAGCATCATCGATCATGTCAGCAACCAACACAGCTCCAGAGACATGATTTGTTAGTTACCCTGGCCTTTCATTGCTAATGTTCTGCTTGTGCAAAGCACGATGGGAGCTGTGCAAAGAGAGAGAAAGCATTTCAACCTAGGGTGGTGGAAGCAGCATGGCTGGAGGTATTATGCGAAACTAGGGTCAGTGAACTGGGAATTATGGAAACTAGTTAAGGACCTGGATTTATGTATTTATGAAGCAGGATATGACCCAATCAAAACAAGTGGCTAATGTTTCTGACACACTTTTTTATTACATTTTTTGCTTAGAGGACTATATAGTGTTCTTTGACCAAAATTTACTGTTCTTTCCCTCCACAAATCACCCTACAAACATACTTGGTAAGGTGCTTTAACCAATGAGTTTGTCCTGTTTCTTTACAACAGTAAAGAGTGAGCATGTTCACAACAAAAGTGTACTGTACAATTGTAAGAGCATGAGAGTACTGGTCAATATATTCATTCATTCAGAAGAATGAGAGAGAGAATGGGAGAAAAAGTGCACTCGATAGTACAGAGAGAGCTCTATGGGACCCATTTATTTAATATATATTCTCTCCTCCTTCTTAGGACTCCTTTTCTGATTTAGTCACAATAGAACCAGAAGGCAGGGAAAGGAGAAAGGAAGAGAAAGAGGAAGGGAAGAAGTGAGAGGAAATGATTGAAAGCGAGAGGGGGGAGGAAGGGAGAAACCTTGCATGTTATTCAATGGAGCTCTGTGTGTTGGGACCCTGCCACTTCTGTTTGTCAAGTCGCAACAGCTGGGTGGTTTGAGTGATTTTGTTAAATTTGTCATGTTGATTTAGTTTCACAGCCATGATTAATTTTATTTTGCTGTGGGTTATATATCAGTATATATAATTCCTTCAGCCAAGAAAGGACACTTATGTGGCTAACACTCCGATCCTAAACACATTTACTTCAAAGTACACACCATTGGTTTCAATTGTGAATCTACCTCCACAGAGATGTGTTTTAGGATCAAGATGAAAGGCAAGATTTTTTTTTGATCCATGAATACTAAACTGGAGCAGTTCTACAGAGTCGTTTTCAAAATGAATGTTCCCATGTGTCTCATCAGCTTAACTCTGGAAAATGTGGGTAGTCGTAGAAATATTTTTTTCTGAAAATAGTTTCCCATTCCCTTCATGGTATTTAGAATGGTATTCATAACCAAGGCTACTTAAACTGCATTGTTTCCAATACAGTGTGTGTGTGTGTGTGTGTGTGTGTGTGTGTGTGTACTGGTTCTGTTAAGTACTCAACTGGCATTATTATATTGTACATTTGCATCAATCTATCTTTTTGTTTGAGACCTAGTTGCAAAAATATCCCTCCAAAGAGCAACACACCAACACCACATTGAGAAAATGCAAGCCTTTGACTAACATTTTCATTTTATAATTTATTTTCTCCTGTATGATTCTTAAAATCTTTGCCTGATGAAGAAGCCAGTGGATGTACATGTATTTTGTGCATTTTGGTTGATCGAATAAAGGTATCACTGCTTTGTGGATTGTGGATGTTATTATTCTTTGCTATATGGCCAACATGGCTGCCCCTGAATATATATTTTTCCATGGTGCAGTTCTCCACACCAAATATTCTCACAAAACTCCTATGAAATAAGGCAAGAAACAATGACTCTCCAAGGGCACTCACTGAGGTAAGCAGTGAGGTAAGCCCTACACCTTGTCTGTCTCAGTCTGAAACTCTAACTACTGCACAACAACTACTATATAAAGGAGAAAAAAATAATAACTCCATGCTGCAACTGAGGAAGGGCTAAAGGACAATGCTTTGCCTACATCCAACCAGAGGGAGATTTGAATTCAGGATACTCTGAGCCTGTACACAGCAGCCTGAAAGGCTGGTTGGGTGGGCAGAGTCGGGGCATAGCATCTCCACAACACACCCCCTGGCTCCTCCTTAGGGCGCCATTATGCCGCACACCGCACCACACAGTGCATGGCATCACGGCGCTCTTCTGGCACTGCACCCACATGACGCATGGCCATATGGCTTTTTGCACCCTGGAAAGGGCGTGCGATTGCCATGACCACGATCTGGCTGAAGAAGGGGCAGATGGTGGCTGCCCCTTCAGGGGTGTTTGCAAAGCCGCTCTAGCTGTTTAAAGCCAGGATGGGAACCATTGTTGGACTAGGGCTGAATTCCAATCAAGGAAGGCTCTTGGGGTCCATATTTCAGCAAAAAGCAAGGTGAATACCACTGGGCAGGAACAAAGATGGAGTAGGCAAGGCAAAGGGAAGCTCGGGGCAGATATAACATTTTCCAGCCAATTATTCAAAGCAGATCTCAATTAATGTATGTCTTCAGCTCATCTGGTTGAAAAGTTCAGCTCTGTTCCATGCAACAGTTTTCTTGACTGCAAAGCACAACTTCATCGTATGCTGGGCACTGAATTTAAAGGACTTTCTTGTATTTGACTACTAGCAGCAGAAGACAGTTGATGGGAAACTCTTGGATGATGCATCTGGCTATTTATAGTTTTGTACGGCATGGTACAGACCGCTCAAAAAGGGTGACCTGCCGGCGCCTGTTTTTCTGCCAGAGAGAAACCTCACCCACCAAACCACGAGGCTTCCCACTGGCGAAAGAAGAACCCGCAAAACGCGGGTTCTTTTCAAGCTGCGGTGGCAGCGTAACAAGTGTACCACTGGCACATTCGTTATGTAAGTGCTTCATGGTGCCATGTTACAGATGTATTCCCAGATGTTACAGATGTATTCGCCTCTCTTTCTGCCTTTTCCTCCCTCCTCTTCTGGATTGACATTAATTTTTTATTCAAAATATTTAAATGTGAGCGAGAACAAGAAACTTATTAAAGACCATATTCAGCTGAATTTTGTTATGAGGATGCATTTGATCTCACTCTCACAATCCATTGTCTGCTGTCATGAACAAAGGAGTCTGGACCCAGGGTTTTGACATTAATGCATTTTCTTATTATAAGGAGTTATTATTCTCAAATATGTCTTTGATGAAGAATAAAAAGATGATGGCTTCTGAGAGCATACATTGCATCATACTCTAGGGAAGGGATGGGAAACTTTGGACTTCCAGATGTTTTGGACTTCAAATACCAGAATCCCTTCTCAGTTCCTACGTTGGGGGGACTGCTCAGCACTGAAATCTAAAATATTTGGAGCATTAAAAGTTCTCTGTGTTTCTGTTATGATTATTTAGTTATGGTTGAACTTTTTCTGCAGACATGGTTCTCCAACAGGCCAAGAAGTCTCCAAATATTGTTGGCCTTCAGTTCCCAGTTTCCCTGGCCATGCTAGCTGTGGCTTCTGGAATCTGAATTCAAACAATTCATGAATCCCATTGCAAGCCAAACACACACACAATACCTATAGTGGTAGTATGAGAATAAATCATTTCTTATTAAGTAGGTAGCGAAACCACTGCATTGCATTTTGGAGATGTTTGTCACTGAAATAATATAATTTTGGGGTTTTGCTACCAAGGCATTGCCTTTGTTACTAAGATGTTCTACTAGCATTATCTCAGCCACTATTAGCTTCTTAACTGACCATCTTCTTCTACTAATTTAAGAATGTAATGGGACTCAAATTCAACTATATGTTCCAGTTACTAAATGTAATTATATCTGGAGCCGATGAAATAGACAAAAGCTAGTTACACTCTAATCCAGAATCAAGGTAACACAGATCGATTTCCCCAGTTACTTCAGGACTGCTTAACTCCCACATTGCAATAACACTGGTTATTGGCTGCAGGCCATTAGCATAGAAGAAGAAGCCATCTTGATTGATGGAGATACTTATTTACATGGCAGTAATCATATTTCCTGATGATACAACTGAAACATCATATTAAACCAAACTTTCCCAACTTTGTGGCCTCCAGATGTGTACCCTCCCAGGTTGGCAGCATTGACATTGGGAGTTCAACACCTCTGGGGATTTATGACATGTAGACCATGGCAATGCTTCTCTCTGTGGAATATTTTCTGGCTTTACAAAGAGGTCACTGGAGACAGATATGCTCTAAGGATTAAATCCTGAGGCAATAAAATTCTGTGAATTTTGATGCTGAATGTTTTCCAAAAATGCTATAGTTTGATACTCAGCATCTGCATTTGATGTCTGAAAATTCTCCCGTGACAGTTAACATGTGAAAAGTTTTTTCAGCACAGGAGATGTTCCTCTTGCTCATAGAGCTATAACTAAACAATATAGTATGTTATCAGCTTTGGCTGATATGCCAACTGCAACCCTTCTTGGAACCAGAAGCCTTGAAGATGGTAGTGCATGTGATGGTAGCCTCACAGCTGAACTTCTACAACAAGCTAGAAATTAGGCTACCTTTGTACCAAGCCAGCCAGATAGATTACAGGTACATCCAGAAGGGATCACATTAGACCAATCTTAAAATCATTCCAGTGGCTGCCATGGCTGAAGGAGCCCTGGTAGCGCAGTGGTTAAATGCTGGTACTGCAGCCACAACATTGTGAGTTTAGACCCAGGGCTCAAAGGTTGACTCAGCCTTCCATCCTTTCATAGGTTGGTAAAATGAATACCCAGCTTGTTGGGGATGATTGGCTTACAGATTGTAAACTGCTTAGAGAGTGTTGAGTTCACTATTAAACGGTATAGAAATGTAAATGCTATTGTTATTAAATATCTCATCTTCCAGCAACTAGGTATTTCATTTCTTGCAGCAGCCAGAAGGAAGGCAATAAGGTTCCTATATTACTTTGTTATACAACTTATGAGTGTATTTTAATGGCTTTATATAATTGTATTATTATTATTATTATTATTATTATTATTATTATTATTATTATTTCTTACCCGCCTCTTCCCATGGATCAAGGCAGGAAACAACAATTAACAGACATACCACATCAGTTCAAACACATCATTTAAAATACACATCAATTTAAAAGGAGATACATACAATTTAATGGGACAAAATATACACAAATTAAAACAATCCACATTTAAAATTTATCATTTAAAATTCATTATATAAAAATCATCTGGGTAAGCCTACTGGAAGAGTCTGTTTGAACTGCTGGTTTTATGTGTTATTAATTGTGTTTTGTATTTTAACATGCTGTACCCACCATGAGCCTTGAGGAGAGGTAGTGCAGTGGAATTTTAGTTCTATAACTATATGTAGTGTGAAAGGGCCATAGGTGAGAGTTCGAATGGAATGGCTGAACCCTGGAGTACTGCATGCTATATTTTATTGCAAAATTTATTAGTGGTTATTTTTCAAATGTACATATTATTGTACCATTATGGTCCTGGGGAAGACTCAAAGGCAATAAGATAAAAAGACAGCTATTACAGAATGGTTGCAAGTATCAACAAAAACAACAATATATTTAGCAAACTGGGTTGTTAGAATTAACAGGCTAGTTGTTGTTGTTGTTGCTGTTGCTTTTTTGGATATTTTCAGCTGTTTTGTAATAACAGCTGTTATTCTGTAATAAACAAAAAGGTTTCTGTCATCACTTCAACTGCCTTGACCAAAAGCAGATGGGGTGCCAACAACGGTGAGAAACATAAAGCCTACCTATGGACATTTTCCTCTGGGTTATACATCAGCCTAGGTAATATGTATGTACCAGATTCCTTGACTCTTTCACTTCTGAAACAGAATGGAAGGATGGGGAAAACTCAGACTATATCATACAAGTGGGGGCAAGTACAAACCCACGCCTTGCTGCATACATGGGATTTCTGCTTTGTGGAGGAAATGGTTTTTGAAGTGGGATTTAAAGAACATGACAGATGACTCAATGAACAGAAGGAAGTCATTGCTGAGGCATGTGGCTACAGGAGAGCCCCACTGCTTGGAACAAAGCCAAGAAGAGCAGTCTGGGTTGTGTGAGAGGGAACAGCACCATAGTCACACCAGGAAAAGGGCTGGTGGTTTAATTGTTCTTTTTCGCATTCCTTACATTGTGTTACTTGGGAAGGAGGTGCAAGAGGTGAAGCATGCATTAACACATTTAATTGTTGGTTGAGTTTTTAAAAAATAAGTATAACATTTCCATTTGGATCTCAAGGGTGAATGTTTCCAGAAAAGGACTAATTACCACTCAGATTTCAGTGGCCACAGACAGACAGATTTCTTGGCAGAAACAAACAGCAGCAATGTTTAAATCCCACTGCTCTTGTGGCAGGATGGTGAGAGACTGATTCTGAGCCATTCTGCCATGCCTTCCTAGCTAGTTCTCTGCATAGTCCCATCACACTGAGGATTTACAGACCTCCATAAATCTCTCTGAATTTGCAATACACCTGTACTCACTTTCTGATTCACAGGTGCTGAGTCTGCTTTGTCTGCTCTTCGACCCCTCTATGGATCTGTCTGAGTCTTTCACTCTGAAGTGCTCTTCATGTGCCTGCCTAGCTATGAGAACAACTAGATAGGGCTTGGAAATCTTACATTTTCAATGAGAACTCCCAGAATCCCCCCAAGCAGCATGACCAATGCTGTCTGAGAAGTTCTGGGAGTTATATACAGTGGTACCCCGGGTTACGAAATTAATTCGTTCCGCTGCCGCTTTCGTAACCCGAAAGGCTTTCGCAAGCCGAAAAGCCATAGGCGCTAATGGGGAAAAGCCGCGATTTCGTGCGAAAAAGCGCCGAAAAGCACCAAATTTTTTTTCGTAACCCGAAATAACCTTCGTAACCCGGAACAGTTTTTTTCAATGGATTTTTTTCGTAACCCGGAAATTTCGTAAGGCGGCGCATTTGTATCCCGGGGTACCACTGTATATTAAAAAGTAACTTTTCCAAGGTCTGCAATTGGACATAAGGGAAAGGGCTTTGGGGGGGGGGGGGGGGGATGGTTATATTTGATTGTGGAAGGGGACTTGTGCAAGCGTTCTCATTGCATATGGATGTACGTTGCACATTGTGCATGTACATGTGCATTTGGTTGCACATTTGGTTGCTCAACATATCAATTAACTCATGGGCAGCATTGCACAACCACTGATCGATTAACATAAAGTCATGTTCTATCGCTTTGATGTGGATCTTAGTCCTGCTGTTGGAAGTATGCCTTTCCACTTACAGGGCTCCTCAAAAGGGTCTTATTTTATTTATTTAATGATGTTTATCATCTGAAGATCATGAGCAGCAAATAAAAATAAATAAAAAAAACACTCCTTTAAAACAGACCAAAAGTACAGTTCATGATCTGTTTGGGGTGTGGGAGAACACTGAGTTATTTTAGGCCCAGGAGAGACCTTTTTTTCTCAATAGGAAGTCACGTGGAAGTTGACTTTTGGTTCATGACAAGGCTTCTCTTCAGCCTAAAATGCCCAAAATATGGTACAGATCCTTCCATCCCATCCATTGGAGGAGTATGGCTGTCCAAGGTTCCTTGGGGACCAATGTGTTCCCCCAATCTCTTTCGATTGCCTCCCCCTCCTCTTAACCTTCATCAAATTCAGTGGGAATGCTGAGTAGATGGATGTCTGTGTGTATTACAATGTGTCTATGTATATTACAATAAAGATGCATGGATGCATGCATGAATGTAGGATTACAAGGGTAAGAATCCTCTTGTGAACCCTTTCCCCGAAAACTCCATGTCTCTCCAAGAAGGTGACCTGCAAAACCCTTGAAAACCAACTTGTTGAAAATGGTATTCCCTTACATTTGATTTGTGTGTGTGTGTGTGTGTATCCCTGACTTTAAAAATTGCTTTAGATGTAATTATTTATGGCTTCTCTACATTCTATGGCGTTACATGTTAGTTTTACTGTTGGATCTCATTATCTAGTGATTTGGCAGAAGCCACCTTGTGATGAGTGACATTTCAAAGTGCAAGATGATAACTGGGAGAGGGAGAGCAATGTAGGTTGGCCATGTGGGGAGAAAAAGGAAAGGGTACTTCAGTCTTTTGTACTTATGTGGAAGAGGGAGCTTCAGCAGGAGTAGCTTGCTAAAGTCCAAAGGTCTATGGAAGCTTCAAAGTGTCCTATTTCCCCCTTTCAGACATTAGCCAGGTCCCCTGCAAGAGGTAAATAAACCTCCAAGATCTGCCAGAAAAAATATATTTTCTGAAAGTTTCTGTCAACCCCAAAGCCTGCAGAGGTTCTGAGTCCAGTTAAGTCTAACGTAATAGTGGTCAGTCCATGACAGCAGAAATACAGAAATGTTTCTCCAGAACAAAAACAAAAAAAAGCTCCAGATGGTGTTCAAATGAACAGGCCCAGAAATCAATTTGGACAGATCCATGTTTGTCCTAGAGGCCATAAACCCCTGAGTCATTCCTGACAGGACAGCCTCAATATGTATGTTGATATCCGCCAGTTGAACAAGCCAGTAGGTCTCCAGTTTGTGTTCTGTTCTCTTTAAGAGGTTATTTTGGTCAGCCTAAATATGTCCTTAGTATAGTAAAACAGTTTTTCCCAACTTTATTACCCAACCTTGAATATTCCAAAGCTGACCTTGCTCAGCAGGAACCTTGTATATGTGTATAAGTTGAGCAGGTGGCAGGGAGAAAAAAACATATTCTTCCTTCATTGAAGACGAAAGATAAATGACTATTCTGAATTCTGTTTATAGTACTAGCAATCAATGCTAATTTTGTTACCTGCTTGAAAATGTGTAAAACAAATTGCAATAAAAACTTTGATTAACTAAATATTGGACTGCCAGAACAACCTTTGCTTATATTAATTCAGCAAAGTCCAATACAGGTGAGGTGACTTCCCTTATACACCAGGTTCACATAATTATGGTCTAGAGTCATTTCTGAATTAGTTCCAGCTACTTAGCTTCACTGCAAGACAATTGAGACTGCCATCATTTGAGAATTCAACACAGTCTGATGATGGATTCATATAAAACACAAAATCCATTATTTATACACAGTAGGAAAATAAACCGTCTGACTGGGTTGGCATATGAAGTATGCAAAGGCATTTCATTTTTGACGGTTGGAAATTTTAAACTCAAGCAGCTTTTAATCAATGTCCCATTGCAAAACAAAGTTTAGCATTTTTATTTCTTATTTGCTGGCAGTGCAATGTAACTAAAGACAGAAGCTGCAAACGCTTTATGGTCTATTACTCAACATGTGCTTATAATAAATTAGATATAAATGGCAGCTACTTTGGACTTACAGCGTAACAAAGAGAGATGGAAAACCACAAGTTATGTGGAAGACTTCAAGTGATTTGGTGGAAAGATTGTATATATTCTGCCACAACCTGAAAGAACACCCACATCTCAATCAACCACTTAACCTTGCGGGGATTAAACAAGAGGGACAGGTATTGATTCTAGAGCACAGAAAACAGCCAACTTAATGATAAAAGGTTAGTTTTCATCTCATCTCAAAAGCATTTTTGAGTAAGTCCACCATATCCAGGTGGATCTACCATATGAGTACTATATCCACCATGTTGTCTCTAGCAGTGGGTAGCAAGAGGCAAACTGTTGCAGAATAGACCACCAAAATTCATACAAGTGGTGTCTTAGAGCACCACAGTTTGGGATGTTGGCATTGGCACATTGATTTGAAGATGCTGTTGGATAACAGTTTCTATCAGCCCTAACCAGTATTGCTTGTGGCAAGTCATGACAGGAGTTGCACACTCCAGTTTACAGAGATGTATATATCCACCCTGAATCCTATTGTGGGAGAATGGCAGGATATAAATCCTGGAAATAAATATATACTAGTACATAAATAATATATGCCACTTTCCAATTTCTCCAGATCAGAGAGAACCTCTGTCCACATGCTGGTCCCCTTTCTGGATAGGCATTGATATGACAATGTGTCTTGGACTTTGGCAACATCAGTTGGCAGAAACATTTTTGCCTATAGTTTCTGGATGGGAGTTTCTCAAAAGGGAGATACTGAAGGCACAATTTCAAACAGTTCCAGTCAGAGGGAAAATGGGAGGTGTCTCAAGAAACAAGGATGGATGACTAAAGAACTTTCAACAGTGATTTAGTGAGTGATAATCCCCGCCTCCATCTTTCATCCTGGCTCCAGTCCAGGAGGCTGGAACCGGTTTTAAAAGGTAAGCGATAAACTCCTTACTCAGAAACAGGTAGCTACACCACTTTCACACAGTGTTCAAGATAGATAAGTCAGTCTGCTTCTGGTCTGCATCAGCTTTGCACGTGTTTGATCATAACTGTGTTCCATCTGATTTCCACATCAGTATGAAAACTTTTTCAAACTGCACAAAAGTTTGGTTTTACTTTCATATAGAATTTCCCCCTTACCAGAAGCAAGTGGTGGCTTCAATGTCAATGGGATGGTAAATTCATTCTGAATTTTAATCTCAATTTTAAAGAAAATATCCATATTTTAGCTATCCCTAAAACAGACAGATTTGCATACCACTTTCTCTAATATACATATTTTTGTATGAAGCTGTGCTAATATATGCATTCTTCCATATAATTTTTGAGCTGAGAATTGCATCACAAAATGTGGAAGTGAACAATTTGGAGTGAATTATGCTTCAACCCACATTACTCCAATGTGTATGAATTAGCCTGGCTAATTCCAAAACGCAGACTAAACAGTGTTCTTCCTTGTCACTAGATGGTATACTGTGCATCACTAAAGCATTCAGTCGAGCACTTCACATCATTTCTTGATCTACCTAGTATATTAGAAATATGGGGCTCTTGTGTAAAAGTAGTTACTGTATATACAAGACTTCAGCATCATTCTTTCCTACCTAAATGAACCATCACTATCAGATAGTTAAGATTACAGGGCTGCTTTACTCTTGGCTCAATTGAGGCAATACCCTACTTTTTCTCATCAGCTTGAACAGCTTTGCATTTACATTGCTGTATCTTGGCTTGAAAAAGTACCTTTGTGGACTACTCACAGAATCCTCCACCAGCATACTTCCATGGTAGATGGAAGACTGTAGTCCAAAAAGGCACTTTCCTGATCTCTGATAAGAAGAAGGATTCTCTAACCTGTGTCACCAAATGTTGTTGGCCTTCAGCACAGATAATGGTCAGACAAAATGTAGTGCAACAAAATCTAGGGGTCCAAGTTTGAGAACATTTAAGAACCAATGTATTAGAATATGGGCTACCACTAAAAATGACACTGTTATCTTGACTTCTTTTTTATTATCTTTCCCCCTGCCTCTGCAATGTATGATGCAACTTACATGCTATCATTGCAGTGCATGTTTCTCTGTCTCTTTTGGGGCAACCAGTAAAGATGACATAAAATGTCAACACATGACATCACATGATGATACAATGCTGCCAATATAAGATGTTGCAGTGTCAAAGCATAACACAGCATTAGGTTGCCAGAACACAGGGTTATGTATGTTGTACTCTGTACTGCTGACAGAAGAGGTGAGATGAACTTTCATAATATTAGGTCCAACTGAGGGAAGGGTATTTCTATGCATCACAAAACTTAAACAGTCTTAGGTACAGAGGTATTTCAGAACAATAAATGAGAAACCCTTATGGCAACTTCTTTTTTCCCACTAGCAAATGACTATGCTGCATGTATGCTAATATTCCCCCTGTGTTTCTCACAATGAAATGTTTTCTAATTCATCCTAGATGTGAAATACACCTCAAATTTTGTCATGTACACAACATTTTCATTGGATCTATACTGTCTCCATCAATATACTGTACTAAGTACAGCATTAAATCAAGTAAGTGTGTATGTGACTGCAGCTTTAATGTAATAAAATCCATCAGAAATTAAATTTAGTCTGTCTGGAACTGTATGACCATTTCTGACACACACTATTTCTTTCTTTCTCTCTTTCTTTGTCTGTCTCTTTGTAGGGGAGTTAAGTTACCATTGCTCTTTCTGCCTATGCTTCTGCAGTTTTAATACCTTCATGATGAGAAATTCAACAGGTGAGGCTTTTGCAGTATGGAGCAGGGATTATACCATATGTAATGGAGCACGTGAAATCCTGCCTATCATGTTGAAGGGCATTGGGCATGAGGGGGGGGGTTGTTGGTCCAACTAGAATAGACCCATTTGATTGATTATTGAACAATGAGTCAATACATAGACAAATCTGATGGATTCAATAAGTCTACAAGTCAGGGCTAAAAAAGATTTAGGCCAATGTTAGTTATGGTACCACTTGGCAATCAAGAAAACTAGTTCAGAGTGAACCCCAACCTTGAAGAAGTAGAACCAAAGCCTGGTGCTTCAGGCACTGTTGTCCCAAGAGCAAAGCAGCAACTCCAGAGTAGTTTCTAAGGACATGAAGAATAAGATGCATATGTTTGTGAACATTGCTGCCAGCTATGGCTATGGGCTTGGAAACTGCAGCAGCATTTAGCAGGACAGTCCTGATTTGAAATGTTTTTCTGAAATTATGAATTGTTGAGCAATCAGCATATACAGCCAGAGGAAGATTTAGAAATACAAATTAGATATTTCATTCTAGAAAGCCTGCACATTTTAAGAATGAAATTAAAATATGATACACACCTATGATTGAATCTCTTTAGTCCTGAAGAATTCTTACTTTGTTATGATGAGTTGAAAATCAGAACTCTTGGTGCATGCAGTTCTATTAGAGTGTGAACCCCGTCAAGTTTTGCATTTCAGATTTGTCAGAGATTACATGTTGCATGACTCAGAGACATTCCCTTGCAAAAGAATATGGCGGTGGTCTCTTTTTTAAAGCGAGATAATCAAGTAACCATTGCAGTACAGAAATACCATATATGTGGATTTTGAAGTCTGAGCATATGCAGTAATAGTAGGAGAGAAAAGAATATTGCTAGGTTTCAAATTTTCAGCTACTTCTTTTGATTTGTGTGGAGAGAAAGTATTCCTTACTGCCCAAATCTACATATCGCAGTGCATTTCTGAGAAATAGTGTATGCACAGAGCCATATGAACATATTTCACAGCCCCACCTGTGAACCAATGACAGGATAAGAATGCAGGTAAAATTTTGAAAAATGCAGGGCAGCCAAGACAGCAAAATCAAGAAAGGGAGATTTTTCCATCCCTAGTACTACCAAGAACAGTGGTTCTCAGACTTTCTACCTTTGTGATCCTCTTTATATATACATAGTATATGAATAACAATATTTTCTTATTTAGTGTGTTTATTTCTATTCACACATTTATGTATATTCATGTTTTGACGTTTTAGCAATAGGAAGTATATTTCTATACTGCTTATCAGTGCACTTAAGCAGTGGTGTCACTAGGGTTGGCGTCACCCAGTGCGGGAACTGATGGTGTCATCCCCTCATTGACCTCCCACTTCACACCATACAGAATCCTTAGTAATGCTTTTTTGCACTAATATTACTCATAAAATGTAATTTCCATATATCACTGAATGTAATGCTAATAGTTGTGACATAAACAACTAGCAAAATTGAAAATTATACCTTCAAATCACAATATCATATTCACAACCTAAATGTATTTACATATACATAGTGAAGATTTGGTTACAATGTGGGTTTTTTTAAAATAAATAAATAAATTTGAATTTTTTAAAAAAATTAAAATTTCAAAATTTGAATTTTTAATTTTAAAAATTGTGGGGTCTCTCCTTTCTCCTCCCATTGAGCTTTACCCCACTCGCACCATCTCTTAAAGCACTTTAAAGGGAAGCAGGTGAATGCCACAACCAGTTTCTGCCCAAAGGTAGGTGTTTGAGGATCAGTGGTGTCACCCCCTCCTGTTTGTCACCTGGTGCAGTCGACACGCATCCCCGGCACTCCCCTAGTGAGGCCACTGCACTTAAGCACACCCTAAGCAGTTCACAAAGTGTGAGCTAATTGCTCCCAACAATCTAGATATTCATTTTAGTGACCTCAGAAGGATGCAAGCCTGAGTTGATCCTGAGCCCCTGGCCAGGATTGACCTCACAACCTTGTGGTTTGTGAGTGAGTGGCTGCAGTACAGGCATTTAACCACTGCACCACTGCAATTTTAACAGTTCCCTTCCTCCTCCTTCTCCTCCCTCAGACAAGCACCCTTCTTGCCTTTCCCTTCCACCCCAGGACAAACACAAAATATTGGGAGGGGGAGGAGGGATCAGGGCTTGCAAATCTTAGTGTTCCCTTGAGCAACTCTCAAGCCCCCAGGGGGTCATGTCCAACAGTTTGACAACCACTGAGAGAAGGCACAGGGCACAGGGATCACTTCTTTGTTGTTGTTCCTTTCCATCACATTTGTTGTTGCTGCTGCATGCCTTCAAGTCATTTCTGACCAAGGTCACCTAGTAGGTTTCATGGCTGAGCAGGAAATCGAACCCTGATCTCCAGAGTCACAGTCCAGTACGACTGCACATGCATTGTATTGGCTTTGACTTTATGAATGAGAGCACTGCTCCAGTCTTGTACATGGAGGGCTGTGGAATCCTGAGTCAATCCATTTTTGATATGGTCCTCTTCTTTTCCTATTGCCTTCCACTTTACCAAACATTCTCCTCCTCTCTGAAAGGGAATTTTAGCTCCTGCTGCTTTTTGGTTTGCCCACTAGGTGTCATTGTTGCTGGTGCTCTGTCCCCAGCAAGGAAGGAGGGAGGAAGGGAAGGTGAATCATGCCAACAAACAACCAAGAAACAGGCTGCCAAGATCTGGAGGCAGAAACAAGAACAGTCTGGTTTGGAACCTTACAGAGGTTCTGTTTGGAAATCCAGCAGGATCTTACATGGTTGCATCAAGGAAGTGCTCTTTCGACAGGACAAAGAGACCACACATTCATTCATTCATTCATTCATTCATTAGAGTATTTATACCCTGGTCTTCACCCACAAAGGCTCTCAGAGTAGTTTACAGATTGTTAATTTGACAGTGCCCTGCCCTCAGGTTTACAGTCTAAAAAGACATAACACAAAAGGTCAAAAAGTAGGGAAGGGGACCAAGTCCAGCAGGTACTGCCATGAACAAAATTCTGACGTGCTGTTAGACAAACTACTTAGGAATGCAATGTGGGCGTTCAGAGGTGTAATTGGCTAGCAAACTGAATATTATAGCAACTTGGATGGATGGGAACAGGGAGGAGGCTCAGATTTTGTAACAAAGGGCTCAGGTTTGCTAACAAAGCAACAGAGTGATCAACTGTCAAATTAGTTAAATTAGATCAAGGCTCTGTTCAAGATATGATCAACACTTAAATTTTAAAACATTCATAAGGGCAGGGCATGATAAGCTCATTTTTAAAAAGAGCGATTTGAAGCCATCAAAAAAAGAAGTAAATAAAAAAGCAACCAAACAATATCTTTATACAGATAATTTTCATATGAATACTTTCTAGGGCCCTTTTACACTACTGAATTATAGCAGTATGATTTCTCCTTTAACTTCCATGGCTGCCTTCTATTTAATCCTGGGGATTGTCAGAGGCACCAGAGGAGATCCCTGGATGTGAATTACAAAGGTCCTAAACTGCAAAGTGCAGGATTCCACAGGATTTTGCCATGGCAGTTAAAGTGGAATCATAGCACTATAACTGTATAGCATGAAAGGGTCCTCTGTGGTCCAGTTAATAAGTGTCCTATCATGGTCCACTCAGATTCAGGATAATAAAGAGGGAAAGCCAATAGGACTCTGCCTGTTCACAGAATTATTCTGGAAGATTTCAGCTTCCCTGAATGACAAACCAACTGAATCTCTGCTGAGCAGGCACAGCATACCATTTCCCTGTAAGCCACACGTTACCAGTGTGCAACTTATACTGATGAACGTTTACAGCAGCACAACCATTCTTGGTTCCTTTCTTTTTTATGAGACATGTTTCCCATTCCATAGGTCACTGAATCACTGCGTAGAGAAAACATCTAGTACCAATATTGTGTAGCTTAGGGAAGGGGGGATTTATATAGCTCCATTAAATCTGTAACATTCACATATTCCCTGCTCAAGCATAAAAACCCACTGAGTGGCCTTGGGCAACTCACACGCTCTCAGCCTCAGAGGATGGCAATGGCAAACCCTTTCTGAAGAAACTTGCCACAAAAACCCTATGATAGATTTGCCATATGGTAACCTTAAGTCAAAAATGACTTCAAGGCACACGATAACAACAACCTATTTGTTCCTTCATCTGAAGAGGATCTGCCCACTCTCATTCTCTGCTTCCCACTCCTAAGGACAACATGGGAAGTTATCAAATCTAGACTGCTGTCACACTGCAAAATTAATGCAATTTAACTGGAATCCTGGGATTTGCAGTTTGTTGTGGCACCAGAACTCTCACAAAGTATCACACAAAACTACAAATCCCAGAATTCCATAGCATTGTGTCATGGCAGTTAAAATGCTGTCTAAATGCAATAATTCTGAGGTGCAGATGCAGATACAAACACTTCCAGCTCTCCAGGGTTTCAGACAGGAGACTCTTCTACTTGAAGATGCCAGGGATTGAAGCTGGAACCTCCTGCATGCCAAAAATGTGTTCTGCTGATGATACACATTTTGTGCTCCCCCAAAGTGGTTCAGGTCCTGTGAAGCTACATAACTAGATTTCCTGGCTGATCCTGATGAAATTTGGCTTTCAGTTTCTCAGTTAAGATGACAACTCTGCATCCTCTAGTACTGGCGGCACCGATGCAAGATGTTCTGGCATACAGTGAGGTGACATATTAATGTAGCAGCAGGAACAGATTGGAAGTCAGTTGTGTTTGGCTTTTATTTGCTATTCCAAGGCTCCAAAGTGCTCAGCTTTAATAGAGTAAAATGAATGACAAGGGTGTGAACATGCAACAATTTCTACATTTGTCATTATGGGCTTCAGTCACAATAGGTTGCTTCATCTATTGCTAATACAGAGTAAGAAAAGCAAATGAGAAAAATGACTTAAAAATTGGTATTATCTGCCTCCCATTGAAATTTAACAATATATTTTAGGAAATCCTGTTGGTATAATGTGATGTGCTGATAACATCCCACATTAACCATGTACAGTAATTGTCAATCCACACATGATGACATGTGTGAGACCCCACAAGATCACCTGACTCCAACCTGCCTGCCAGACCCATGGGTAGCATAAGCAGGGGTAGGTGAGTGGTGCCCTCTGGATATTTGGGACTACAACTCCCTGACCACTGGTTATGCTGGCTGGATCTCATGGGGGTTGTACTCCACTACCCCAGGAAGGTATGTTGCCTACAGTAAGTCCATAGAAAACAGGCCAGGCTCATGCTTAACTGTCATGCTGTGATCAGCAATCCTATTTTGTTTTTGTTTTTTAATTAAAATTTAATTAAAATCAAAGAACAGGCTTAAGTAGTTTGTGTGTGACTGAATTCAGGAATGCAGCGCTTGAGTATGTTTCAGCCTTTCATCTCCATTCAGGGACGGAGGGGACCAATAAATGTTTTTTTGTTTTGTTTTGTTTCTTGAAGGAAGATCAGCAGAAGGAGATTGTGATGTCTTTGTAGAAATAGCTGCACAGAAGTTAAGTCAGGTTCTATTGATAAGTCTATGGATTATTTTCAATAATAACTAAGGGTTTCTCACTTATAAAATAGCTCCTCTTTCCCACCATTGAATCTTTTCTTTTTACATTAAAAAAAATGACTATAGGCCAGTGGTGGACAACAGTGGAGATGTTGAGGGGCCATTGTCCTCTACTCTTGGAGCCATAATAGTTCTGGTTTTTCAAAAATTTAGATATTAAAAAAGTAGTTGTTTTTACCTCCTGGAGGTTTCTGAAAAGGATTCTCCCTTTTAAAAGGTGGTGATGCATCAAAATTGACTCGGGGTTACTGTGTGTGGCCCACTACTGTATCCACACCACACGCACATAATTTCCACTACTGCCATTTTAATTATAGTTTAAGATAGAGTTTATTCTTTCATAGAATTTTTACCACTACTCAAAAGAATTACAGTATTATAAACATGTTTCACACCTGTTAGTACTTTAATGAAATGCAGATGTAGAACAATCTCTGCCTCTCCCCACTTAATATATCTATTTATCTATCTATATAATCTGCTATACTAAATTTGCCCACTAGGTGGTCTTAAAGACAGACAACATGGAAAATAATGTTTTGAAAGATTGTCTGATTTCACTTTATGCAGAGAGAAGAATTTTATCTCTCTCCCTAGCAGTAGGTCACAACAAAACATTTGGAAATTTCTACTCATTCCTCATTTGTAAGGCAACCAATATGACAAATCTCAGCCTAGGACTAGAAAGATCTGTCCCAATGTGACTTCCTTCCTTCCTTCCTTCCTTCCTTCCTTAAAAATATTTCTAAAACATTAATATATTTTTGGTGACATTCTGGAACAAAGTTCTCTCTTTTGTATAAGCTATAGAAAAATAAAAGTCAGAACCATCCCATTGTCAATGTGGAGATAATTATCAGGGGTTCAAGCAAATAACTATTAGGGGTTCACATACAGCATGCAGATTCATCACTGACTGCAGTACGAGTGATCATAGTTGGCAGCCATTCAAGGGCAAAGAACACCACCAGACCACAGATAGGGGGTACAGATGAGGCCATGTTGATCATCTGTACAGGTTGGTATATTTAGGTGAAAATTGATATATAAGTTGAATTTATGTTGCTGACTTTAAGCAGGGGTATGATTCATTATGAAGCATACCAGATATAGCTGTATTGTAGCTCCCACCACTGACTATGCTGATGGGTCTTCTGGGACTTGCAATCCAACAACGTCTCGAAGGCTGCATCATTCCCACCCCTGAATTTATGTAACACTCAAAACTTGCCACTGTACGATATCATTGCACTATTAATAACAACATTTTTTTTTCTTGCCATCCTTCTTTGGACGATGTCTATGGTTTTCCCCAGAGCTTGGAAACATTACTTTTTTGGATTGTAATTCCCAGGATCCTTAGCCAGCATAGCCCTGGGCCTTGCTAACTGGGGCTTCTTTCCAAGCTCTGTTGCTCCCTGCATATTGTTTCACTTACATCTGTTTCTTATTTGGCAAGTCTAATATGACTAATAAAACTCTTGGCTAATGTGACGCCTATTAATAGCAATGTACAAAACTTACTGGAATTATACCATTGTTAGTTCTTCCTCTGTAGTGGATATTCATGGGAAAATCCCTCTCTGTTTAAATCCAGTCAGATTCCTGAGGAGACGCACTTTTCTTCTCTTTTTAAAATGGCTTAATTTAATTTGATTCTCTTGATATTTTCCTACATATGCTTCAGTACCTCAAAGAATTATTAATTTTAATTGTTTTAAATATATACATTGTGTATGTTTCTCAGGAAAGCCAACATGGCATAGCAGTTTGAGCATTGGACTATGATTCTGAAGACAGGGGCTCAGATCTCTGACTGTCCATGGAAACTCACTGAAGGACCTCGAGCAAGTCACATTTTCTCAACCTCAGAAGAAGACAAAGGCAAACCTCTGAACAAATCTTGCCAAGAAAACCCTATGATAGATCCACCATAGGGTCACCATAAGTCAGAAACAACTTAAAGGCATACAACAATAACAATAACAACATTTATCAAACTTGCATATATTGCTTGATGTTACACTGGAATGGAATAGCATTAGAGTTGTGGAAACATCTACTAATTTTCATCCATTTGTACCAAGGAATTTGACTGGTGATATGATTTAGTGAGTTTTCTGAAGATTGATATACAAGAGATAAAATTGTCCCAGTGTTCAGCTAACATAGTTCTATATTAAGTTCTTTTATAAACAGTATGGTATGAACATCTGTATATAGCACATTTTGGTATAATACTTATAATAGGATTGATGAGAATCTTCACAATAACATTTCCAAATTCTGGGTTTTGTTAATTTTGGTAACAAGTTTGGACATGCACCCCATATGGTAAAACTAATTTTCATGGAAATATAAACTCTACTGCAGCAAAGGTGGTAATGCCTGACCTGTTTATAAGCAATTATATATTTTGACCAAGGTTTAGACTACCTGATACATTAAATATACAGCATGCAGTTTAAGATCTCTTTCTTATTTCTGCACAGGGAAGTGTGTGTAGCCTAGATCAGACCCCCCCCCCCCCACCCTTTGGTGGAACTTTTAAAAGGAAGAAAAAGCCTTCCCTGTGTGGATGAGAGAATAGAGATTGCTTCCAGGACAGCTTACTCTCTTGCCTTTTAACAAGGGATGGTTCCTTTTAAAAGAGAGAGAGAGAGAGAGACTGAGAGAGTTAAAATGCAGTACGTACCATGGGTAAGTCAACTCAGGTACTTTGGATCAATTTCTTGACTAAAATTTCTAGACTTATACATGAGTATATAGTACAGTATTTTACTCAAGCCTGGATCCATACTATGAAGTCTGGATTCCTTTAGATGAGCCAGGCAATGCCATTTGGTAAGCACAGGGATCAGAGAACAACAATGAAATGTGCAGAGCTCCCTAGGCGGCCAATGGGCAGAGGCAACCAGCCAGATGGGCACAGTCTCCCTGAAGATGAAAAAAATCCCTTTGATGGGGAAGCTAATGGGGAACTGTCCATTCTGTGTAACAAGGCTGTTTGCTCCAAAAGATCTTTCAGGTGAGTAGAGAAAGGCAGAGAGGTACTCAGTCTCATCATTATAATGAGGTACCATCCTTACCAGGTGGACACAATCACCTTTATGGTGAGTGAGAATAACTTGACTAAGTAACAGAAAGCATACTGTAGTCCTAGCTGGGCATCCCTTGTCAGAGGGCAGGCAGGGTGGACAGGCAGTGGCAGAGTAGGAAGGCAGCCTGAAGCAGTTAGAATGGCAGAGCAAGAAGGCAGTGCTGGATGAGATGGGCAGGGAGAGAGACGCCACCAAGCACCTAAACAGCTACAAGAAAGAAACACTCCTAGCATATAGGCCCAGTTTCCCCCATGGCTGTGCTAAATGGCAGAAGGTATGCCATCGGCTCAGTCTACTCTGAAGGAGTACCTAGTTAGGCAGCAGGGCACAGAGGAGGAGGATGTGCAGGCATGGTGGGTGGTGGAGGCAGTAGCAGAGCAAGGAGGCAGACAGTAGGAAATGCATGGGACAGAGAATGTTTAGAAGCAGCAAATCTCAATGAATGAGTGCACTATAGCAGCACTATTCCTTGTGTTGACTTTCATAGGACTGGCTGCATCATCATATCTTATCATCTCTGGGCAAATAAATCTTCTTAATAAAAATCAGCATGTGTGAAAGTGAGTGGAAGGTTTCTGGGCTTGAGAAATCAACAGGCCAAGATGTGAGGACAGTGCAGTACGAGAACTGATATTCCCTCTGACACGCTGGCTTTTCACGTGATTGAGCAGACCGAAATGCCATTCATTACTCTGTTCTGTATGACTCACGATACAGGATAAAAAACCCACAGTAGATACATTCAAGGCTTCCCTCCTCAGATAGCACTTATTGTCTCAAGTAGGGAGGTATATGAGATTAATGTCTAGCAATGTCTAGCAGTCTGAAGGGAAAGATGTTGTGTTTGTGTTGCATGAAATGGGAAATGACAGGGGACTCATTGCCATGCGTCTTGACAATAGCGTCTTTATGCTCCCAATTATGATGCCAGGCGTTTTCTCTCCTTGTTTCACTGCCACCAGTTCTGTATCCCCTTTCAGATATTTTCATATTTGGAATGATAGATTCACATATGAGTGCACTGAGAATGATGTTGGGTTGGTGCTACAACAGAAGCTTAAAGATTTTTGCCCCTCTATTCATATTCTGCATCTCAAATTCATCATGCATTTGTTTGCTGTAATTTCTCTTTCTCAGAGTCCCCATAAAACTGGTGGGATTTAATATGAAATGTGGAAATGTTAGAAACAGGTGAAGAATTTATTGACTTTATCATTTTATGTACAGCAGTTTGCACCTCTCAGAATGCATGTGGTCTTCAACACAATTTTCAGTGCGAAATCTCTAGATTTCTGCATTTATGATGCGATTGATGCAATAACATAAATAGGTATGTTAAAGTGTGCATTTTAAAAATGTGCATTAAAAAGTACATACATTTCTAAAACGATCACAAACTTGCCTTTGTCAATAGGAAAATATGTACTCTTGAAATATGTACAAAGAAATATGTATAGGGTGAAAAAATGAACATGGAAACACACATGAATGTCTTGTGGCAGAGGACCTTTGCAATCTAGTATGTACTGGAGTCAGAGCAAGATATGAAGTTAGAGAACGTCAATGAGATCAAGCTTGGCAAATGTGCACATCCCGAGCTGAAGTGCAAAACTTCACCTTTGGAAGATCACAGCTGGAAAAGGCATCTAAAATCTGACCCCAATGAAAGTTTCCTTCAGTCCCCTAACATTGCAGTAACTTAAAACTTCAGTTAGGCATTTGGAAATATATTTTAGACAGCTAGCAAAGAGGCTATAGTAGAATCGTGCAAAATGCTAGCACTTAACATTTCATGAACTTAATGAGACATTGTACATGTACCAGGAAGCTCTTCCATGCATTTTCACTTCTTACACTGAAGAACTCAACTTTGTTCTATCTACAGCTGTGTAAATATTCATTCTCAGGTTTGACATATGTCAGTCACCACTTCATGAGAGATTTAGGTCCTATTCAGATGGTGAAAATAATCCAGGATGAATCCAGGTTGAATCTCTGTTGTTCACATGCAACTCAAATGCATTTGATTAATGCGGGAGGGGGCTGCCACAAGGAAAACCCACTTATCCTGAGATAATTGATACCAGGTTTTTTTCTTTAAGTTTTTTTTAAAGATTCACATTGTGAATAGTCAATGCAAATAGACCCAGGATAATTCAGGATTAAACTCTGCTTGCCTTGAAATAATTTCAAATATACATATTTGCATCATCAGTTCCATGTTTATTTAAGTGCTGGCATGTGTGAGCAACCAAACTCACAGAGATGTGGTTCCATAATGTGAATAACAAACTTGGCATGTGTGAGTTCATTTGCATGGTCCCACTTTAAAAAATGATGTCTGAAAGACATTTTAGTAATCTTGACTTTTGAAATAACATAGTTGGAAGAAAAAAACTCAGCAGATTGTTTCTCCCCAAATTTGCAGAGAAATTGTGGTGCATTAGACTATTAAGAGTTCAAATCTTTCAGGTATAATGAGTTGCCCATCTTGCATTTAATTTCTAGTCACTGTTACTTGGTTTACACAACTATGTAAATTTGGAAATTATTGTATTTTAAATTGATTTTTTTAAAGCTTTACAAGATACTCTCTAATTAGAAAGCATGAACTGGAGGTTTTTTCATTATTTCTAAAACCTCCCTCTGCCAATTTAGGTCCAGGAAAGGACTTTTTTAAAACAAAAAGTGACCTGCATTGGCTTGTGGAGTGATCACTTTCTGTTGTTAAAAAAGGCCTGTCTTCAGTCTACAATAGTCCAGGAGAGTCTTTAAAATGTGGCAAAAATGCCTCTGTGGTCCTAAGAGAGGATGGAGGGAGAGGCAAGAGTTTTTTGAAGATTTGTTTGCTTTGTTTTGTTTTTGCTGGGCAAGTAGGGAGATGCAACCCTCCAAGTTCTCCTGAAGGGCTAATGTGGCCTCTTAGGCTCCCACAGTGTTCCACTCTTGACTCCTCAACTGTAATGTAAGATCAAGGACATAATCTACTATGCGTTTTGTCCTCCTGTTGAAAGTGGAAACAAGTGTAACTTTAAAAAGGAAAACTGAAAGAAAGAAGCTGGTATCCTAAGCTTTCATAGACTTAGGGTGCAGCCACACATTAGAATTAAATCTGTTTAACATCTCTTTAACTGTTATGAATTATCCTACAAATCCTGGAATTTGTTGTTGGCAAGGTATTCAACCTGGTGTGTCAGAGAGCTCTGGAGCCTCACCAAACTAAAAATCCCAGGAATCTGCAGGATGGAATCATGGTATTTAAAATAGTATCAAAATGCCTTAATTCTGCAGTGTGGCTACAGCCTGAGTCTATTTCCTCAGATGCATATAGTGCTATTCCAGTTTTACTGCTAGGGCTGCCTCCTATGACATTCTGGAGTTTGTAGTTTAGTGAGCCTAAGAGCTCTCTGGCTAAGAATTCAAAATCCCCCTCTCTATGCTACAAATCCCAAGATTCCACATGAGGTGGCTATAGCAGTTAAACTGGAATAACAGCACTATAATAGTAGTGTGATATGACCTACAAAAGCTTATGCTACCAGCTTCTTTCTTTCAGTTTGTTTCAAAGGTGCTATAATTTCCCTTTGCATATTGATATTCCAGACGAATATGTCTATGTCTTTGAATTTAAAAAAGAAAGTCCTCCTTTGAGGAAGATTAACTGAAGACACATGGGGCAGGGAAAATGTGCTTTATTTGGGAGTAATCTTATTGAGCCGAGTGCCCTTCCCTATGCTTTTTTTTAACGTTAAGAGAGGGGGGAAAGCGCACAGGTAGCATATCTGTTTTGAGATAACAGGCAGAGGAGGTGTGTAGGCAGTTCAGGTGCTTCCTCTAAAAATAGTGAAATATTCTGGGCCTGCCCTGAGTTTTGTTAATATCACCCTCTTGAGTTCTTCTCCCAAGATTTATGATGTTGCTATTAAATCCCTCCAGGTCATTACAATCTTGCCTTTCATCTAGTCTGTATATAAATAATTGATCATCATAAAGATTGAAACCTGGGGAAATGAAGACAACTTAACACAGATATTCTTTATGACATCAATTACAGGGGAAATCATTTGGTGAGAGAAGAGAATATTTTAAGTGGGCCAATAATGATAGCTCACTTCTATGATACAGTACTCTGGGTTGCAAATGAAATGTATCCGACTGTTACTTTATGAAGAAAATGCTTTATTGCATAGGGAAAACATGTTGCGTTTGTATATGTATGGCTCCTTAGACAACTTGGCTTTCAGTATATTAAAATGTGGTTAATGTTTTTGAGTAACTAATTGGCTTCTAATTGATCGACCAAAATAGCAAGTCGGGTTGTGATCTTCATACACTGAACTGGGAGTAATTTCTGCTTAATTCAATAGATGATTCTGAATGGGGTTGTTCCTTTATTGTTACTTTATTACTTACAGTTATATTCTGTGTTTTCCTTGGATGCACTCTACTCTTCACTTTTGGGGATGGCTTTTACCTTGCAATAACCCACACTCATCCAGTGAGATTTGTGACTCAAGTTCAGAGAAGTTTAGAGCTAGTGTGGTATAGTGGTTTGGGCATTGGATTACGACTGTGAAAACCTGCTGGGTGACCTTGGACAAGTCACATGCTCACAGCCATTTCAGTTTGGCATCAATGGAGACAGATTTGGTTGCCTTGGTGGATAACCTACGCAGTGAACTGAACAGGAGTAGTATGTCTCTGTTGGTTCTGCTGCACCTCTCAGCAGCTTTTGATACAACCAACCATGGCATCCTTCTGGGCCACCTCTCTGGGAAGGGTCTTGGGGGCACTGTTATGCAGCTGTTCCAGTCGTTGGAGGGGCAAACTCAGAAGATGGTGCTGGGGGGTTTGATGCCCTGGCTATCAGCCTGTGGAATCCCTCAGTATTCTGTTCCCCATGATGTTTACCTTTTACATGAAGCCAGTGGGAGATGTCAACCAGAGCTTTTGGAATGTGGTGTCACCAATATGTTGATGAATCCAAACTCTATCTCTCCTTTCCTTCTGATTCTGACGAAGCTGTCTTGATACTGAACCAATGTCTGCTTTCCGTACAAGTATTGGACTGGATGAGGACAAACAAACTGAAACTTTATCTAGACAAGACACAGATGCTCTTGATTAATCGTAAGGCAGGCCAGGTAATAGGGCCTCTGCCTGTGCTGATTAGGGTAATATCCCCCCTGTAATCTCAGGCTCGCAGCTTAGGTGTTCTCCTTGACTGCAGAAGTGGGAAATTCATGATGCCCATAGGCCACATGTGACTTCTTGAGTCTTCTCACACATTCCAAGTCCCCTCCTGCCAGTTGCTACTGCCTAAAAATTTGCTGCATCATCCACACTATCACACACCACCACATACCACCACATTCTGGGAGAAGAAAAAGGAGGAGAAACATTGATGGAAAACACAAGTGGCTTGCAAGTGGAAGATGACAATAGCTGAACAGACACACACACACACACCACTAGGACTGTGAAGAATATTTTAAAATATTTTTAAATGATCAAAAAACATGTCCAGCAATATCCATATTATGATCCAGCATACAAATGACTTCTTTAGTGCCAAGGTTTATGGATTAAAGCCCTACACCTGAGTAGTTCTTTCCTTAAGATTTTTGCAAGTAAGCAGCCATATAGGCCTCAAACAGGCCAAAAGAAGCAGTTTCAGGGATGCGGCATTTAGATGACGAAGTGGCCTGAAAACTCGCCACAGCCGTTATAAGGGGAGAAAAGCCAAACTGAAAAGAAGTGGAAATAAATCGATCTAGCCCAGAAAGTGCACCCCTTTGTCCATGCATATAAATGCCCTGATGCGAGACCAGTCTCAAAGGAGTGCTCCATCCTAACCCTAACCCTAAAGTAGCATATAAATGCACTGCTGGAGGTGTGCATTTTAAAAGGATGGCACTGGTCGTCGGGGCGGCAATGCAAAAAAGGGAAAGTGTGACATCCCCAATAGCTATAAGTACAACATACAAAAACCAGACAGTCCAAGATGGGGCATGGGGTGAATGGGGGGGGGGGGGGGGGGAAGGGGGCATGTGGCTTGTTTAGGGAGGCATCCCAAATTACTGGTTGTTAATCTGCTGCTTACTTTGTTTTTATTGTATACTAATTAGTGTTGTTTTAGAGATATTTTAATCATGTAATGATGATGTTATAGACTGTACACAGCTTGGCAGGTTTTTATTCTTTTTTTCTCTTATTTCATTTGACCCTTACTATATAAAGTGCTGTGCAAACTTTACAGCACTCTATAAATAAATGTTGATGATAATATTAATAATAATAATAATAATAATAATAATAATAACAATATTGCTAGTGTTTCACTGGGCACACCTCTGCTCCAGTGCCCTGTCCCGGTAGAGGATCACAGGTGCGACTGTGTGTACAATCAAAGGAGGTGGCCATCCAATGAGATGGCATCTAGGTAGCAGGAGTCACTGACAATGTGTTTATGTGATGGTGTGGATGGATGGTGGGGGGGGGGTGTTAAAAAATTACCCAGCAGCGTGGGTTGACGCTGGTCGTGGTGTGCGCATGTGGACTGCCTTGGGAGCAGGCAGTGTGGTCAGCCGGGCCTCAGCTTCTAGCTACTTTTTCCTGCCCATTTGCTTGACCAAATAGTTTTCTCATTTATAATCGAAGTTGACTTGATGGCAGTTAACAATAACAACCAATCATAATTTATGTTCAGTTAATGCTTTAACACCTGAGGTGGCCACCTTCTACCCATCCAAGTTATCTTCAGCATATCATGTGGCTACCTAATCTAGATCCTTTTCAGTCATGGTGCTCTCCTTGCAGACTTCATGGCTCAGAGATTTTTCCAGACTAACGAACAGAGTGTTTTCCTGTTCTTAATAATGGGCAAGACTACAGCAATCAGCAATGGAAGTTTTTCAGAGCATGTGTCTTCAAGTCTAAAGGAAGGGGGGAAATGATCTGCTCATAATGCGGGGCGGGGAAACACATAGCTCTCCAGATGTTGTTGGGCTGTAACTCCTATCATCCCTACAGCTAACGTCAGTTGCAGTCCAACAATATCTGAAAGGCTGTGTATTACCCAAGCCCATGCTAGGGCCTGCATATCAAAACTGCTATTATAGGCACAGCTACAGTAGCCAGTTGAAACATATAATATAGTCATTCTGTGCTTTCCACACTTATTGTGACTCTTGGATTGGATTTTTTTTGACAAGATTTGTTCAAAGGAGGTTTCCTTTGCCTGTCTCGGAGGCTGAGAGAGTGTGATTCATACCCTGATCTCCAGAGTCCTGGTCCATGACTACACCACACTGACACATTGCCAGTGAACATTGGTAGCCTTCCTTTTCACCTTATACCTGACCTTTAACAGGGTGATGAATACCATTTTCTTTCATTTTCAAAGAAAGCCTTTTGCTCCTGAATCCTATGAAGTGGACAGAAGATTAATGGCTGGTAGCATCCCAGAACTTTTGTTTTTGTTTTTAGTTGTTGTCTCTGTGTGTGTTTTAATGATGCACTACTGTGGACTGTAGGATCGTGTTGTTTTACGATTTGATTCTGCTTGCTTTGTTTTTTAATGATGGGTTGTTTTATTGGTTGATTAGAGAAAATTTTTTATCACGCTAGCTGCTACAGGAGCTTAGGCTGAGCTTGTGAAGCTGGTTGTAAATCCCCTAAACAAACAAACAAATAAATAAAACTCATTTGTATGCAAACAAGGCTTCTTAAGCTATGAACCTCAAGGCACTTTCACCTGCTGACTTGAGAATATTGAAAACTGGCTATTGTAGTTTCTCATTTATGTTCGGCATTTCATAACTCACTTGTGCATAGAGAACAGCACTGCAGCTACTGGTATTAGCCATTGTTTTCATTGCTAGGGTGTAGTATGTCTGTCTATCTCTCTTTTAGAAGGATTTTCATATGTAGTCGTCCGCTGTTGTTAAGCTCCCAACAAATATGTGTGTAACATTTATTAACCTCTCCAGAGAACTCAAGGTCTTCAGCCTGAAAAATACTGAGAGGAAGCAGCATTTTAAAGGTTACCATACATTCTATTCCCACAACAGACAAAAGTAATTTTCATGCTTGTTATTTTGGGAAGTGTGCAGAGTTGTTTTTCTGTTCCTGCCCCTTTCTTTTACAGTGAAGGGCTCCTGAGAGAGAGAAAGCAAGCATTCATTATTTTGTTTAAATTGTCCTGTTGCTCTCCCAGCTCTTGTGAGCAAGAAGTCAGAGTTAATGTGCAATATAATTGCTGCCCTTTCATAACTAGTGCCATGGCAAAAAAAAATGAGCAAAAGTGGGGGTATAATTGCAGGAGAGAAAGGAGAATGGCTAGTGGAGTCGGGATCATCTCTCCACATATGGCAAATGTTATGTGCCTTCAGATCATTTCTGACTTAGGGTGACCCTAAGGCAAACCTATAATGTTTTTTCTTGGCACGATTTGTTCGTGCCAAGAAAATGTGTGTGGTGGGGTACCCATTGCTTTCCTCTGAAGCTGACAGACTTTGACTTGCCCAAGTCCACCCAGTGGGTTTCCCTGGCTGGGCAAGGGTTTGAACCCCGGTCTTCTGGAAACCTAGTCCAGCACTCCAACTCAAACCACTATACCATGCTTGCAAACATACACTTGAGTTTTTGCAGAGATTCAATAGTTCTTCATAGAGACTGGAAGTTATTTTCTTGACTGCAGCTCCAAGAATCCCCCAGATGCCTGTCATCCAAAGAATTTACATTTCTGAGCTTTGTTTTCTAAAGGCAAGCACAGAGATTCTAGTGTGTATGATTGTGGCTTTGATTTTAGCTATTCTGGAGGACATTGGCTACATTTTCTGGCACTACACATGTGTTTTGTATGTGTAAGTCACATAGAATGGGTTATAGCAAAATGGGGAGGGGAAGTGGGTGGAAGTTTACTCTAAACTGGCCTTACTATTTGGCACAGTGAGGCAGCTGCTTCAAGTTTGCAGAATTTAGAAACCTTCGAGCTGCTCTAGTTGAGCTTCCCAGCCACTCCTCTGTCTTAGATGGGTGACAGATGCAGGCATGGACCCCAGAATGGGAGGGATCAAGGGGGACTTGAACCCCTGCTCAGGCTAGGCTAGACCCCTGCCTCACAAAAAAAAAATTATCAGGCACCAAGGAGCAGAACCACCAAAACTCATCTGCAGTGGCAACCTCCAGATGAACTTCCAATCAGAAGCACCCACATTTATACCCATGTTTGCATTTGCTTAATAGGGTCTTTCATATTTTCCCCTTTTCTTGATATATCAATTTTATGTCATAATAATAATAATAATAATAATAATAATTTATATTCTACTTAATCACTTGGAATCCAAGTGGATTACAACAATAAACATTCCACTCATTATTTTGTCATTATCTTCCTGTTAGCTGTAATTTTAACTGCTCTAGTTGGTGGTATTATTGTTTGTTGTGTGCCTTCAAGTCATTGCCAACTTATTGTGACCACCCTTGAGTATCAAGCACTGGAATGGAAAATTCACTTTTCCACCCTGAACAGCAAATATCATGGCCCTGTCACTCACCAAGCAAACATGTAGTGTATGAAACATGATCAAGGCTGCTGCCACACTGCAAAATTAATGCAATTTGACACTGCTTTAACTGCCATGACTCAATGTTATGGAATTACAGGATTTGTAGTTTGTTGTGGAGAGAAGACTAAATGTCTCACAAAACTACAGATCTCAGAATTCCATAGCACTGAGCCATGACAGTTAAAGCGGTGTCAAATTGCATTAATTCTGCAGTGTAGGTACAGCCTTAATGATATGCATGCAAAAAAACCCAACACTTGAATGGAGTAAATTTATTTCAAGGTTGTATCTTTGTAATGCACTGTTGGTACAGTGCAAAGATACTTTTTAAAAAATCACTGGAGCCATTTTTTAAAGCAAGTTTTTGGAATCCCTTTCCCTGAGCCTATAAATGCTTGTTAAATCCTCTAGTATGTGAAGTAGGAAACTTCGATCTCAATCTCACAGGCCTTGTCAGTCAGTCCAATAAAACTTTTCACAGGCCATAAATTAAAAAAGCCATAAACACAAAGCTGCACAGGAGCTCAGAGGCCTTGCCTCTCTTAGCACTCCAGCTAATCTATGAGTAGGGGATGGTTGTAATATTTTCATCAAGGTATTTGGAATAGGGGAAGGGGGTATGAATTTCCACTGAGCCAGTACATTAGCCATGGTGATGATGTGTAACGTTTGTTTTAATCTATTATCACTTGCAGGGAAGAGAGGAAATATGGGATGGTCCAGATGGTAATCTGGTATGTATACACACAGAAGGGGAATCTGTATTTCCTGTGATTGTTAACAAAGGAGAAAGGCTGTGCTACTGAGCGTGTGTGCATTATTATGCATGCTAATGGTCATATCCAAGTGTTTGCTGTTTAGGCAACTGTAGTTTACAGCGGCGTTCAGGTGGCTGCACATTAATCTCATGAGTTATTCTTGCAGAAAAATCATGCTGTTAGTAAATGTTTTGCAATAATGGTTACTAGATGCAATGTAATTTTCGTCTGATTAGATTTGACTTGTGATGCCATAACCTTTTGTTAAATCCCATCTATTTGTTTTTTTAAAAAAAAAAATCCAGTCAATTAAACAACAACACTTGTTACAACATTCTCCTGAGATCTGTAACATATTTTTAATACATAAAAAATTTAAAAATTCAGGAGCTGCATGTACTCCTAGGAGCCCTGTCTTCCATCGACAGCAAAGGGAGATCCAGCATTGATGTGGGACAGGCTGCTTAAAAGCAATTTAATGTTGTCTGAAAAATAAATATCATTTTAGAAACCCCCCCCCCCATTTATAGAACACCAGTCACAACCATAACCCATGGCATATAATGAAGTCAGCCATTTTTTCTAAGCTGCCTTGGGTCCTGGACAAGGAGAAAGGTAATATAATTAATAATAATAATAATAATAATAATAAGTTTTATTTATAAACCGCTTTTCCGCAGTGATCAAAGCGGTGTACAAGTAAGTATTGCAATGACAAAATACAGAATACAGACTAAAAATTGCAATACATAAATAAAACTTCAATAAAAACGTTACAATTATACAAACTAAAACCATTAAAACCATTACAATATAATAATTAATTAATTACTTCTGGAATATTGGTGAGGCATATAGTGATCTTCCAGGTTTTCTTGAACAACCCCCACCAATGGTAATGCTGGCTAAGGCTGCTGCTACACTGCAGAATTCAGGCACTTTGACACCATTTTAACTGTCATAAGTCTATCCTGCAGAATTCTGGGGTTTGTCGTTTGCAACAGCAAACACCGTAACACTGAGCCATTGCAGTTGAAGCCGTGTCAAATTGTGTTAATTCTGCAGTGTAGATGCAATCTAGGGCTAACGGGAGTTGCAGTCCATCAAATTTTGGATAACTGCACATTCTCCATCCCTGTTCTAGATTAAATAAGTGGCTTGGGCAAATTTCAAAATATAGTAGACATTTATCTTGGGTGCTAGCACCTTCTACCTACCACCTTCCGTTATACCAATAATAGTCTCTGGGAGCTGCTGACAGCACACTGATGCTAGTGCAAATATTAGTATTGTATTTTGCAAAAGGTTAACATGGAACACAGAATTTTAAAAGAACACTGGCAGAACAGAGGGCACTTGTAATCTTGGCCTAGAGATGAGAATAAATGAGCTGTTTGGAACAGTGGCTCTCAGAGGGCAAAACAAAGACTGGTGGGCACATTAGGTTAGAACCATTGCTAATAGGAGGGGGAACAAAAGTGGCCATGTGGTCTGTTTTACAGAGGAGAATCCTCTGTTTGAACAGCTGTTTAGGGATGGTCCTTCTTAGAGGGTGTCTTGTTTCAATTCTGTCCATTCCAAAGCTGCTGCTACACTGCAGAAACAATGCAGTCTGACACTGCATTAACTGCCATAGGCTCCATCCTATGGAATCCTTGGATTTCTAGTTTGTTGTGGTCCCGGAGCTCTCTTAAACAGCTACAGATCTCACAAAACTAAAAATTCAAGAATTCCATAGCACTGAGCCATGACAGTTAAAGCAGTGTCAAACTGCATTAATTCTGTAGTGCAGATGCAGCCCAAATCCAGTTGAAAATTAAAGAGCCATCAAAGGAGAAAGCATCGAAGGGACCTTGAAGAGGCCTTGAAATTGCCTATCAACAACTTGGCCCTGGCTGGGTGGGACAGATACAGGTCACTCTCTGAAGAGTTTATTGTATTTCTATTTAAAGTATAATAATGGTTATAATAATAATTTCAACAGTGTTATCTACACATATCAATTAACACATTATAGAAATCCATGTCCCCCTTTGTCCCCCTTGTTCGTGATATTTTCCTCTTTTATGCCAGTGGATAAGTGGGAATGCATATACATTACATGTGTATATTTTAAAACATATTTGCTCTTATTTAGGCATCAGGAATCAGTCACATAAAACAATCAATTTAAACAATGTTAAGCATCAGAAATATCATAACTGCTTAATGTTTCAATGTGCAACATGAAAGGTTTGGTTTATCTATGCCTCCACTATCAAAGGCTGGACAATGGATATGCAACACAGTTTCACAGCTTGATCTACTTGATGTAATGGGACCAAAGTGCTCAGGTTGGAGGGTCTCTAAGCCATATAGATTACAGTCTCAGCTGCACTTGATAGAGATAGAGATAACAGGGAGCCTCAGCCAGGACTGGTTCTTTAAAGCCTGAGCCTTAAATAAGACAGAAAGCTTTTCCCTGTGAGCAAAAGAACAGAGTCCCTGCCCCATAAAGATACTGTTGCATCAAGATGACTTGCAGAGTATTTTCCCATGTGTAGGACGGGTATGGAGAGAAAGATGTACACGATGAGTATCCTTTATCCAGAATTCCAATATCCAAAATATCCCCAAATCCAAAAATGTCCCCATGGGTGGCTGACATGGTGGCACTTTTTCTTTTTGATGGTTCAGTGTACACAAACTTTGTTTCCTGCATAGATTATTAAAAATATTATGTATAACTTTACCTTCGGGCTCTTTTTAGAAGGTGTATACAAAGCAAAAATGAATTTTGTGTTTAGACTTGGGCACCATCTCTAAGATATCTCATTATGTATATGAAAATATTCCAAAATCCAAAACATTTCTAGCCCTAAGCATTTTGGATAAGGGAGGCTCAACCTGTAGTAGAGGTTTTTTTTTAATTGCTTTTTTATTAGCGCAATAGAAGAGAAAACAACTGTAGCCTTAACTGTGACTTACCAATGGCTGCCAGTTCATAATGTCATAATTAGCTATCCTTATCTATATATATCCAGAGGTGATTGTGTAGTCCTTATGGAACTTGTGTAATTTTAAAGTAAATCTTTGGCAAGTTTGGGGACTTGCACTGGTGAAGCCTGTGAGGTGTTTTGTTCTTCAACCTTGTTAACTGCTCCATCAATTACACTTGTAAATGCCTGTCATTTTAGGAGTTGAAGCCCTGGGCCATTCAGCTGAAAGACTTTTGTATCTTGCAACATACAATCTTCTTCTTCTTTTAATCTCACTATTTACTGTAGTCTTCAAATAAGAAAGAAACTGCTCCCCACCGCACTTTGTACAGCCCTGTGGAGGAGACCAAAGCCTTTTGCTAATGGGTCCGCCTAAAACAAGCCCACCCTTTCTTGTCTGAAGCCATTCTCTCAGCCTTTCTCATGACCCCTCTGATCAGGGCAGATGGGGCCTTCCCCTTGAGCCATCATGCTGAAGGGGCCATTTCCTCACTGCCTGCCTTTCCACTTGCTGCTGCTCCTCCTGCTCCATCTTTCAATTGTTGTTACAAGTAAATTTCACTGGAGCTGTTGGTTTCTTTCTACCCCCTGAGCAAGCCCCAAGACTGTCTTACAGGAAGACACTGTCTGAAAGAGAGATACACTTTCTTACTAACATCCCATAACTTATGAATAGACTTCTGAACCAGAACTCCCATCAGCCCCAGCTTGCAAGGCCAAGGTCAGAGATTATGGGTGTTGTGAATGTCCTGCTCATTCATGTGATGTCTCCTGCTTCTCATTCTGCCCTTTCTCTTTTGGTTTCCCTTGTGCCCCCATAGCACCTGTGTGATGTCATCTCTCTTTAATTGTCCCTTTGTTTGTTGTTGTTACCTGCCTTCAAGATGAGTCTAAGACAACCCTAACATGTGATGACATTTCCTGAATAGATGTGTGGGCAGAGTTGGCATCTGGGTTTGTGGCAAGACTTTGTACCTGTGTCCACATCATATATGTTATCCTGCCATTGCCCTCACTCATTCATGCAGTTCTAGTAGAGGTCCAGTTAATGATGTATCTCACTACAGTAGACTATGCATCCTTATGGGCATGACAGGCACCACCTTTCATACAAATAAATGAAAATGTCAGCAGGAACAGCTGGAGACCTCCGTATCTGTGGGATGGAGAACCTGCTCCAGGTTTCAGTCTGAGCTTTAACAAATCTATCCAAAGGACTGAACATTCTTTAGGGATAATGTTTAACACCTTGAATATTTTAAAGTTCAGCTTAAAACCTGGGGCAGATTCACCATTCCACTGATATGGGAGCAACCAACTGCCACTGAATGTGGAAGAAATGAACATAAACTAAAATTGGTTAGCCTCCACTTGAGTCATTATGATAGCACTAACAGTAGTACTTTTTATGAAGTTGAATAAGGAGGCATTCGACAACTCCTTCCATAAGACATTTGATAAGTAGTGCAATGGCTTGGAATTCTCTGCAAGTTTTTTGATAGAACCTTCCACTCTGCCAGCTTCACACACATAGGCAGAGTCCACTGTTCCCAGCTGTGAGGCCTCCTTCCGTGTGTGGCTAGGATCCCTCATTCCCTGTTGTTATTCTGCCACCAGTCATATACATTTTCAATTATGATAGACTTTTAGCAGCTGAGGTCAGGGCATTTAATGTAGTGTTGTGGGCTTTTTAAAAAAATAATAATGTATTTTTCTATTACTTTTAATTAAAGAATGATTTAAAATTATAACTTTTTAAATAGTGTTTTAATAATATAACTGGTGTTTTTATTTGTACCTCTTTTAAAAACTGGGCTATGGGAGAAAAATAGGACATAAATTAAATAAATAAACCAGAATGCCTTAGAACATTTGCAAACTGCTTTCCCTTCCTGCGTAATAATGGATCCACACACCAGGGCAGTTTTCTCCAGGGCTGACATTTTATTTTATTGTGATGTTTTTCCCCTGAAGAATGTTATAGATTGGATGCCTTATTATGCACCATGCCCATGCCAGACATGCTAAGTTGGCATTTCACCATTCAGAACACGACAGACTCACCGTAGTCGGCTGAACATGACGAATTCACCTTTCCCCCCAATTCATGAAGCTTCCCTAATGTGCTCCTCACTACTGAGATGATTGCTCAGAAATGGCTCTGCCAGAGAGAAGAACTTTTCTACATCATTAACATATTATGATGAATCCATATTTTATTATGTTTTGCAGTTGGCAATCACAATTATTCACAGATTATAATAAAACACAATCATCAGCTTAATAGGTGCTCTTGGATAACTGACTATCTGAAACTCATGATCTAAAAACCACATGTGGGAAGCCATAAAAATGAAACTGCTGAACCCGGGGAAAGGTTTATGCCAGAGGTGTAGGAATCAATAGCTTTAGCGAGGGCATATAGATATCCCTGGCACTCTCTCAAAAGACATAGAAAGAAAGAAAAAAGAGATAACTTAGCATTACGATGCTACTGGGTCATGTATTTGCAATATTTGTAAAAGCTGAACACTTTTTTAAGTATCAGTTTGTTCTCTAAATATATTCACTTTTTAAAGAGTCTCATGATGATGCTGCTTTTGCAGTGACCTCTTAAAAATATACAAGACCTATGAAAGCATGATGTAAGCAATTGTATCACATTGGAAGACATGCAGAGTGTGTGGCTCTCTAGATACTCTTTGGCTACAAATAGGCTTGCCATATCCCGCCTGGGGGCGGGACTTTCCTGGTTTGGGGCGTGGCCACATGGTCCCACCCCGGTTTGGCCCCGCCCCCGGGACCCTCCACCCCCCCCCCCCCACCGACACCAGGCAGGGAAAAGAGCCTCGCCTCAGCAAGGCTCGTTCCCTGCTTGGCCTCCTCCGCCGGCCAGGGAGGCGGCCTGGGAGGGCCAGGGGAAAGGCTCTTGCCTCGGCAAGGCCCTTTTCCCCTCCCTTGCCGCTTTCCCCACTGGCCACGGAGGGTTCAAGGCAGGGACAAAGGGTCTCGCCTCGGGGAGACCCTTTTCTCCCTCCCTTGCCGCTTTCCCCGCCGGCCACGGAGGCTTCAAGGCAGGGAGGAAGGGTCTCTCCGTGAGGGGAGACCCTTTTCCTCCCTGCCTTGAAGCTTCCTCCGCTGCCCAGGGAGGCTTCAAGGCAGGGGAAAGAGCCTTTCTTCTTCTTTCTCCTCCTCCTCTTCTTCTGTCTCCTCTCCTCCTCCTCTTCTTCCTCCTCTTTTTCCTCTTCTTCTCTTTTTCCTCTTCTTCCTCCTCCTCTTCTTCTCCACCTCTTCTTCTCCACCTCATCCTTTTCCTCTTCCCTTTTTCTTCCTCCTCCTCCTCCTCTTCTTCCTCCTTTTCTTCTTCTCCGCTTCCTCCTCCTCTGCTTCTTCCACTCTTCCTCCTCTTCTGGTTTTTGGCCAGAAAGGGAAGCACATTTCTGCCATCTGTCTTGGAATAATGCCAAATGTCCTCCATTTTTATCATGCCTAAGAAACATGCATTTATATGAAATTTTAAAAAAACCATCAATTTTGAGCGCCCTCCATTTTTTCAAAATGTGTCCTCCATTTGAAAATTTTGTCCTACATTTGTCCTACATTTGTCCCAGTTTGGAGGTCCTGACTTATGGCAACCCTAGCTACAAATCCCATATTCCCTTATCATTGACTATATGGGCTAGAGTTGATGGGAGATACAGTCCAACAACATCTGGAGGCCTGTTTTGTCCACACTGGAGATGTAGCATTTAATTTAGGATATCTTAGAGACCACTTCCATCCACATGAACCAGCTTGAAATCTAATTTTATCAATGGAGGCCCTGCTATGTATCTCACTACCCTTGGAGGCTAGGATGGAAGGTACCTGTTATGACAAGTGGGAAGTGACCTGGAAGGAAGACCATTCAAACCAGCACATGGGTGACACCCTCCTCTGAGGTGTCAGACCCAGAAAAGGCTGTTGAAGAGAGAGGGGTATTAAAAAATGGTCCATACAGGCTACCGCCTCTCCTAGCTTGTGTATTCTTCTTTCTTAATAGCTTTTGCCACCTTGACCACACTCCCTTGTTTCTTGGCCACACATAAGTTCTAGTTTTCATCTATGAAATTATGGAGGGTATAATACCAGCTTCCCTGACTTGTTTCCTTTTAGAAATTTAAGCACTACCCGGGCCTCCTTTAACTCCACTTTTTTCAATGATATTTCTAAAGCTTTTGCTACATGTGCTTAGAAATTGCACCTTTGGCATTTGGATGGAAGAGAAGGAACACTTCCTTCTAGATGTTTTCTGAAACAGCAAAATCTTTCCATCATCATTATTCCCATATTGGATTTGTGGGGATCAAAAGTACACTCACAGCCTAAAGGCTTGCCGGGAGAGCAACATCTGGGCCTACAAAGCACAGAAGAAACCTTGTTGCAAACACGCACAGTTAGTGGATTAATAATCACAAGCAATTACCTCAGGAAAAATTTGGAATTTGGGTGTTTGCAATTTAAAATCCTCATTTGAAACGTCTGAGCTAATTACAAATTGAGTTCAAACATCTCTGCTCATGTTTAGCCCAGCCACTGCTTCACCCCAAGCTCTCTGTATTGTCATTTTCCTTTACCTGATTAAATTTCACTAGATGAAACAATAGCAATGACAGAGGCTGGAAGTTGCTCTAGCCTTCATTGGCCTCCTGCAGAAGCTTTATGGGTTTTAAGACCTCTGGGAAATGTACATTCTTGGCCTATTTAAGTCCTTCTATGGCTCTACAAACCTTAAGAAACTCCCATTTTTTCCTGTAGGGGTGGAAATTATTGTCCACCTTCAGATGGTTTTGCATTGCAATGCCCAAAAGCCCTAACTAGCATAGTGGCCTCACTAGGGTTGGCATTAAATGGTTCAGTAACTCATGGTGTCACACACACCCCATTGACCTCCTCCCATACCACACCATTCAGAATCCTTAGAAATGTTTTCTTTCTTCAGTGTTCTGCTGCAGACCAGTCAGAGCTTTTGCTTCAGCAGCCCATCACTTTTATTTCTTCCTACTAAGTTTTGTGGGAATGGATAGAGACTGGAAAAGTTGCCACTTTTAGAAATGGCCCTGCTGAATGGAGAATCTGAAAGTTGTAATCCCCAACAGTAAAGTTTCCTGCTTCTGGGAAACATTACTCATACGTTGGGTTGAGGAGGCCTCCAGATCTTTTCATGTTCCTGATGAAAGGAACATCATGACCAGGGCTGCATCTACACTACAGAATTAATGCAATTTGGCACCACTGTAACTGCCATGGCTCAATGCTATGGAATTCTAGGAGTTGTAGTTTTGTGAGATATTTAGCCTTCTCTGTCAGTGTGCTCTGATGTCCCACCAAACTACAAATCCCAGGATTTCATACTATACGGCCATGACAGTTAAAGTGTTGTCAAATTGCATTAATTCTGCAGTGTTGTGGCAGCCCATAATAAAAGGTAAGAATGAACTACATTCAGACCTGACCTTAACTGAGCCCCAATATGTGCATTTGAGTGAGTCCATTCTGAATCAAGTCACACACACTCCCTCCAAGCATAGCTTGCCCACTACTATAAACAGACTAATTGAGGACTATCACCTCATTTATTTCAGGAAGTTGCATCTGCAGGAAATGGGAAGTTGAAAACAAATTAATAAAAACCAGCTTTCATTGTTGTATATCACTGTGTTGCATCTGGGGTAGACAGAATTTAGACTTTATCTTCTCTCTAACAATGATTTTAAAGATCTTGTAAGAATCTCTCCACTTTGGTGGCAGCCACTGATCTTTTTCCGTTTTTTTAAAAAAAGAAATTAGTTCACATCTGGGAACAACTTGACTCCTCTCTTAGCTGTAATCAGGAGCAATTAATGATTAGAATCTGGAATCTAGCTGATTCATTAACGGGTGGTGGTGGCATTTAAGCATCAAAATCAATGATATACTTAGAAAATTTAGATTTGAAATGTTTAAAATGTGAGGAGACAGTTATAGCAGGTTTTGTCTATCTTTTTTTTACTATAGTAACAATTTAATCAAATCATCTGTATAACAAAAAGGTGCTTATCTTTCACAGACTAAATATATGAAGAAATAAATTGCAAAGGCTATGTGGGACTCTCCCTGAGAATGGGCAAGAGTTGATTGTTCTTCCACCCACTCTGGTGCTAGCAGCAGTCTGCGGCTTCACACAGGTGACTGTGGGCAACATGAGTGTAGGTTTGCCCTCGTCCTTCTTAATCCAAGTGAGACCAACACAAAAGAAAGCAGAAGATTTATCCTCAGAGAAATACAATTACAGAAACAAAAATCATAGAGTCACAGAATCATAGAGTTGGAAGAATCCACAAGGACCATCCAGTCCAAGCCCTTACAATCAAAGCACCCCTGAAAGACGGACATCCAGCCTGTTTAAAGACCTCCAAAGAAGAAGACTCCACCACTCTCTGTGGGAGCGTATTCCACTGTCAAACAGCTCTTACTGTCAAGAAGTTCCTCCTAATGCTTAGGTGGAATCTATTTTTCTTGTAGCTAGCATTCATTGTCCTGTGCCCTATTCTCTGGAGCAGCAGAAAACAAGTTTGCTCCATCTTCAATATGACATTTCTTCAAATAATTAAACATGGCTATCATGTCACCTCTTAACCTTCTCTTTTCCAGGCTAAACATACCCAGCTCCCTAGGTCATTGCTCACAAGGAATGGTTTCCAGACCTTTCACCATTTTAGTCACCCTCCTTTTGTCAAAATAAAATTATTTCCATTTTTTAAAAAAAATAAACTTCAGTAAAATAAGATTTTAGCTGAACTTTGTTTCAGATTGGAGGAAGCTGCTTTGGTTCCCATGCCAGGAGAAAGGCAGGATGTGAATAACATAAAATAGCAGCAAACCCATCTCAGATTCTGCTAATACTGTTTTATACTGTGCAAGTCACGAGCCAGTTACTCCACGTGTATCTTCCAGACATGTAGGCTATTGTCCCGACTCCTTTTAGGTTTTTCACAGGGGGGTTGCTGCAGTAGAGACGTCATTCCAGAGACAATAGTAAGCAACTGCTGGAATGGCTCCACTTTTTATCTGATGTTCTAGTGTACAAACTGCTGCTCTAAGCAACAGTAGTTCTGATTAGTCAGGTAAAACCAAATATAATTAACTACAAGGAAGGGAATGCTTTATTGCCAGCAGGCCATGCTTCAGTGGAATGGCCCCAATTCCCACTATCTGCCAGGCACACAAAACTTGGAAAGTTTTCTTTCCATTTGTAGGCCTGCTGCATGACCAAGGCTGGATTTTCCTCAAGGCAGTAAACAAACAGCAGAGGAAAAAGTTGGAAGGACCAGTCGCCTTCCCCCCTCTCTGCTTTTTTTGGACGCTAAGGCTAATCACACCGAAGAGCAAGCTTTTTTATTTTTAATGACTTCCACCAGAGGCTCATTACTGAACACAAGGAGTGTGTGGTGAACAAACAGGGAGCTCTATGTGGGTTTTGGCTGCCATCCACCCTGATACAGAAAAGGCCTTTCTTGTGTTTGTTTGATTGATTGGGATTTTTTTCTCTCCCTCTTAGGCTACAGTCCTAGACTTACTTATCTGGAAGTCAGACTCATTTCAGTCAATGGTACTCATGTCTGAGCACAATCTGTAAGTAATGAGTTACAGATGAATGGGAACAAGCAGGGGAACAAAGTTACATTTTCAAAAGTAACACGAGTGGCAAGGCAGTCGTCCCGCTGGTGTAACAAGTGATGTTTCCTGGTTACTTCCCCAAGTTTTAGAGGGCATTTGATAGTATTTTAGAGGCAGCAAGTTGAAATATTTTAAGGTATTTTCTAATTTATATTATTATTATTTTTTATTTATATCCCATTCTTTCTCCTCATTTAGGACGCAAAATAGCCTTATAAAGCCTAGAGTTTTCTTCCTTTCAAAGTAAATGTAGTGTAAAAGCAACAAATAACCCAAGAAGTTAGGGCCCATAGAGACTGGCCAAAATAAAGCTGCTTTGGGTCACTTTGGAGGTATGCTGTTTAAATGACACACACATCTTAGGAGGCCAGAAGCTGTGCCAAAGCTGCACCCCACTCCTTAGGACTAGAGAATGGCTTTGATGTGGCTTCTGGCCTCTTAGGATGCATGATTTAAATAACATACCTCCAAAGTGACCCAAAGCAGCTTTATTTTGGCCTGTCTGTACAGGCTCTTAGTTTTTAAATACTGTAGTGAGTAATAGTGACTTCTTCAGCTCTCATGAGTAATGGGAAAGGAACTTCACAAGCTCTGCTTCTGAGCAGACATTGGCAGGACTGTGCTGTTAGGGTGTTTCCAGATGGAGGATGCCTTATGCTCACAGTCAGAAGACGCTGTGCAGCTCTTCCCTCTGTTTTTTTTCCTTCAGGGATTTTCTGGAGCAAGGGAAAAGAGGAGCCCCGGGGAAAGAAGGAGGATTGTAAATGGAAAATCATGTGAACCCTTCATAAAATTCAGTGAATGAGACAGAGGACGTTATCAAACAAGGGAAATTGGAACTATAATCCAATGGCAATCCAAACGCAATCATGGGATTTAATGTTATTGCCTGATAGACTACCACATCCAATTTCAGGCAATGGGAAGTCAGTCCAAACGCAATCATGGGGTTTCACATTATTGCGTGATAGACTACCACACACAATTTCGGGCAATGGCAAGCTATTTTGGGGCAATGGGAAGTCAGTTTGAATGCAATTCGAATTCACATAAATTCACTGAACTAGCGAATTCACGTGAATGAGTTCTGGCCCCACTTTCTTTTCATTCGAAATTAAGAGAAATTCCTCCCATGTGATAAACTCCAGAGAGATAACGTGATCAAAATCTTTTCTCTGAGACAGCTTCCCTCCCTTATCAGTCGGCATTAGCCATGGCTGTGGTTGAACAGCACAATCAGCCAAATGCTTAATGTTCAATAGCCCAGGGACAAGTGGTGGCCACAGTCCTTTCCACCACAGCTGAGGCTGCTGGTCCTACTGCTACTCCCCCTTTCTCTTCTCTTTTCTGTTCTCTGCTTTGGATCTATGCACTGTGTGCATACAGAGGCCAGTGGCAGCCACAGAGTGCTTTTTGGGCCTCCAGTAAGAATATCCAGCTTGAGCTTCTACCACATCCCAGTTGTGACAGAGATACTCGAGATCACCTTTCTGCCTCTGTTGCTTTCCCTTTGAGACAGCATAGTATAGTTTGAGCATTGCACTATGATTCTGGAAATGAAAGTTTGATTCCCCACTCAAGTATAAAAATCCACTGGCTGACCTTGGACAAGTCACACTCTCTCAGCCTTAGAGGATGACAATATCAAACACCCTCTGAAGAAACTTTCCAAGAAAACCTAATGATAGGTACACCTTAGGGCTGCCAAAATAACTTGGAGGCACACAACAACAAGAAGAATATGTCCAAGGTGGCTGGGTGGAAGAAGCTACATAATTAATGAAGATGACAGTAATGGTGGTCTTGCTCAATTCATGAAGGAAAGGAGAGTTTCCTTCACACAGAGAGCTATGGGGAAGAAGGGGAAGCCCTGCCATGGGACGTCTGTTTTGCTGACAATACATTCAATAAGATTGTTGAGTTCTGTAGAGACACATTTCCTCTTCTCTTTCACTCCAGCAGATGGTATGGGAGTATAGGGCTGGGGCCAAGAGTAGGGCAGGTGGTGAAAGGTGGTCCTCTTTGCTGACAGCCCAGAAACAATGCCCCTTCCAGTCCAGTGGTAGCAGCACCAGTGCAGTAAGTCAGGACATCACAGGAACCCTGAGCTGTGAGTTACACAAAGTGTGCAGAGGCCTATTGCCCAGTCATGTTCACTTAGTGGTTTGCTTACATAAATACATATTAAATCATGTTCATGAGAAATCTTATGAAAGATGCTAAACAGAGAGTAAAAAACATTTACATTCAGAGTACACACTTGGAAAACCCCAAGGATTCCATGGGATTCAGGCCATATTTTAGCCACGTGGGAGCATGGGGCAGGATGCACAGCCATCATGCTGATAAAGGAGAAGTCACAGTTCAGTTCTCTACCTTATCATGCCATGCTACCAGTGAGTCTTCACATCATCTCCTTTCTCACATAGAAAGCTCACTTTGCTGAACCTTTTCTGAATCCAGTGTGCAAGAGAATGGCACAAAACCTTCTTCCCACTGGGACAGCATTCTTTGTCTTAAGCAGAATTTTAATAAATACTTACAATTTATAATTGATGCTTTTGTGGCAGTCTTAAGGAATTTAAAACAGCCTGGAATATAATAACAACCCACAGAATTGAGATAGAGTGAAACTATTACAGCTGAGCACAGTGAAAAGGAGGTTTTAAATTGATGCTGTATATTATTCATTTTGACAACTGCAAACTCGCACAAAAGATAGCAGAGAGTCAGAAAGCATCAGCTACAGTGGGTAATACTAATTTATTACTAATACAAAAACCGATCTGAAGTTAAGCCTTTGTGCTTAGCCAAAGCAAGGAACTGGTGGAGCATTCTCCACCTAGATGCATCGCAAGGGTAAGTACCTTGTGGTAGGTAGTTTTCACAGGATAGTGACTGCTAGAGTTACTTGCTGCTTCCTTGGAGAAGAAAATTAGTGAAGAATGTCATCCCTAGTGTGAATGACATGTGGCAATAATAATAATAATAATAATAATAATAATAATAATAATAATTTATATCCCGCCCCATCTGCACTCAGTCAATCGAGTTATGGCTATGGCTTCAGTCCTGCTTACTTTTATCTTTCCTTTTATCCACCACAGTAGGGTTGCCAATATAGGATCATCCAAAGCCCTGTTTGGGGCCAACATTTGAAACCTAGGAATCGTGCCTGGTGATCTCATTAAATGTTATGCATTAAGTACTAGAGAGCCAGCATGGTGTAATGGTTTGAGACTTGGACTATGGAGATTATCAGATGGGGTACAAAATGTCCTTGTCCCATGCTTTTCCCATTCTTAAAGCATGATCGCAAGATGATTTTCATATGACATCATGCTTATCCAGACATTATCCCATCCAGAAAGCATGATTGACTGCAATCGCACAAAAGACTTTCAAGTGACATCGCACAGATCCAATAATAATAATAATAATAATAATAACAATAATAATAACTTTTATTTATAGACCGCTATTCCACAAGGATCATAGTGGTGTACAGTAAAAATTGCAATACAAAATTAGCCCCTACCCACCCCCTCACGCCCTCCAGGCTGGATGATGACAGTCCCATCATTAAAGCGGCACTGCCTGGTGTTTTGCATTAACAGGAATTTGCGTTAATGCAATGCCGCTTCAATGATGGCACAATAGCGCTGCAATCTGAAAGCCTTATCCTGTCCCCATGTGATAATCTCCTTTGTCTCAGGGGAGCAGGGTTTGAATCTTATCTCAACCATGAAAACCCACAGTCACAGTCTGTTAGCCTCAGAATAAACTTGCCAAGAAAACCCTGCAATAGGTTCACCTTAGGGTTGCCATAAGTCGGAAAAAACTTGAAGGCAAACAACATAGTTTCCTGTTTGAAAACAAAGACAGAAATCTTAGCCAAAGAGATTGTTCTACTATCTGAGCTGGAAATTTTCACACATTCCTTTCTTCTTTCTCAGAACTGAGCCTGCCAAAACTGGAGAATTTTCACTACCTAGAGACACCTTATATAAACTAGAGATGAAGGTCCAGTTCCTCAGATCTGGCAAGCCTGCACCACAGGTATGGAGTCACTAGTAGATTATCACCAGGATGAAGCAGATTCACGGTCCTAGTTCTAACAGGACCTGGCCAAGATTTCTGCAATGAAATGCACTGCTTTACACATTTGCATGTACATGTATTTACTGTGAGTGTACAAACTTTTGTCAAACATTTACATTTTCTGACAACCTGTTTCTTTGCTTGTTTCTGCTTTCTCTAAGTAGCATTTGTGTGTCTACCCCACAGGGTTGCTGTGAGGATAAAGCAGGGAGGAAGTCTCAGAATAACAGCTCACTGCTTTGAGCTCACTGGGAAACAGTTGGCATGCAAATGTAACCGATATGTTAATAAATAAATACATTCCCAGTAGATGCTTAATGTGCCCTGCTCTTACCAACACGTTTCAAAAGAAGAGAAACAGAAGAGAGGGAGAAGGAGAAGAAGACACTGTGTTCAGAAGGTGATGTTGAATAGGATCCTACTATTGGTCTCATGCATTGCTGCCATTATAGAGCCCATACAGACAGGCCAAAATAAATCTGCTTCGCGTCACTTTGGAGAATCATAGAATCATAGAATCGTAGAGCTGGAAGAGACCACAAGGGCCATCCTGTAGCTTGCATCCATTGTTCCAGGTCTTAGTCTCTGGAGCAGCAAAAAAAAAAAAAAAAAGCTTGCTCCCTCCTCAGTATGACATCCCTTCAAATATTTAAACAGGGCTATCATATCACCTCTTAACCTTCTCTTCTCCAGGCTAAACATATCCAGCTCCCTAAGGCGTTCCTCATAGGACATGGTTTCCAGATACTTCACCATTTTAGTTGCCCTCCTTTGGACATGCTCCAGTTTCTCAACATCCTTTTGAATTTTGGTGCCCAGAACTGGACACAGTATTCCAGGTGGGGCCTGACTAAAGCAGAATATAGTGGCACTATTACTTCTCTTGATCTAGACACTATAGTTTTATTGATGCAGCCTAAAATCGCATTGGCCTTGTTAGCTGCCACATCACACTGTTGACTCATGTTCAACTTGTGGTCTACTTGGACTCCTAGATCCCTTTCACATGTAGTCTTGTTCAGCCATGTGTCCCCCATAATCCTATATCTATGCATTTCATTTTTCCACCCTAAGTGCAGTACCTTACATTTCTCCGTGTTGAATTTCATTTCGTTAGCTTTGGCCCAGCTTTCTAGTCTATTCGGGTCATTTTGAATTTTGATCCTGTCTTCTGGAGTATTAGCTATTCCTCCTAATTTGGAGTCATCTGCAAATTTGATGAGTCCTAAGGATTGGAATACAGCTTTGGCGCAACTTCTGACCTCTTAGGACGCATGCAGCATTTAAACAGCATACCTCCAAAGTGATGCGAAGCAGCTTTATTTTGGCCTGTTTGTATGGACCCATAATTACCTTACCAAGATCCTTCTTGCTAGTTTTTGCAGTTTTGGATTACAGCAGGGCTGAGCAATTGTGAGGAGGCTAACCCCCATGAGACCTTGAAGGGCCACGCTTCCCCCATTCCACCCTTGCAAAAAGCCTATGGAGATTATCACATGGAATTATAACACAGAATAAAAGCAGAATGTTTCCATCATTATAGTGCGATCGCACAAAGATTTTCACACGACATCACATCCAGTACTTCTAACATGAATAACATGGAATTGTCCTGTAACTTCTTATTAATGGGAAACCCCATGAATGGTTTGCCAACAGTGCTTTATTCGCACTATTGCACAGGTGTAGAAGCTAACAACAATGCATTTGCGCTATTGTGGCGTACTATTGTGGAGTTTTTCCCAGAATGCACTGCAGCACAGGCAATTTGCTGTCATTGCTAGGATTGTTTTCAAAGTAGAGTTTTGTCTTATTTTGAGGTATAGGGCACTATTTTATTTGAACTTAATATACATTAAATATAGAAATTTATTTTATTTTGTTTGGGACAGAACCATACTTTTTGGACATACAGAGTAGTGCAATAAGGATGCATGCACGAAACATCCAATCACGATATATTAACAATACAGCAATTGGCTTTTGTATGTGGAATGTGACTGTGTTTTTGTTTCACTTTTATTTCATTGTTATACTGTGATTGTGCAACTGTGCAAAACTATATAATGCTATAGCTTCTGTTATCTTCCAGTAATGTGATTGTTGTGGAATTGCCCCTAGTGCAATAATCTCCTATATCTATAGATTTAGATATAAGTGGTTGTTGCTGTGTGCCTTCAATAGTTAAGATGCCTATAAAGCAACCTTATCACACAGTTTTCTTGGCAATATTTCTTCAAAGGGGTGTTAGTGCCTTCTACTGAGGCTGAGAGAGTGTGACTTCCCTAAGTCACCCAGTGGATTTCCATGGCTGAGCAGGGATTTGTACCCTAGTCTCCAAAGATATAATCCAGTGCTCAAACCACTATGCCATGCGCTCCCTCCCTCTCTCTCTCTCTCTCTCTCTCTCTCTCTCTCTCTCTCTCTCTGTGTGTGTGTGTGTGTATTAGTTCCAGGAGAGGACTTTTTAACAAGGAAGAAGAAAGAAGACATTACTTTCTCTTTATGTCCTTTTAAAAAAAAAGGCCTCTCCTGTGCCTCAACTAGCCAAAAATGTGCCTCATACATGTCCCAGAAAGCATTTGGCACAATATTTTGACCCTCTTGGGGTCCTGGGGGCCACAAAATAGTACTGGAGGAAAGCATGTGGCCTATGGGCTGGACTTTGTCCACCTCTGAAATTCAGTGGGGATTTATACCTTTAAATGCTATCTCATATCAGAAACTCCTTACATGTAGCAGAGCAACATCTGTAAAAGAAAGCAACAGATGCTGGCCTAGCTTTCCTCTTGATATGCTTCCCACAACAGGCAATGAATGTTTTTTGTTAGCAGGATCATTCAAGCATCTAGAGTATGCACTCCTAGACACTCCTTAGCCTGTCTACATTCTGCAGTGATGCTGTCCTGTAAAGAACTGGCCTCTGGTGTATGTTTGTTTGTTTTCCCCTTGAGTATTTTAATAGCTTCTGATTTAGAGTTTTAAGCAGGCTAGAAAATAGGCTTTGATACTCATGGCAACTCACAAGCAAAATGATGGTGGGGGAATTGTTGTCCCAAATCATATTGTAATAGATTTTCCTCCAGTCATAGGGAATATGGAATTGGGACATATTTTGTTGTTGTTGTTGTTGCATATTATAAATATATAGTGGACCCTTCCCATCTGTGAGGGTTTGGTTCTGTATCTTGCATCCCACAAATGGCCAAAAAAATGTGTACATGCCACCATTGAATAATATGGAGCATGGTGATCGGCAGGGGATCAAATCTATGGATCACCAGCCCGTCAATAGGAAGGGTCCAGAGTAGTAGTAGTAGTAGTAGTAGTAGTAATGTACATTCTCCTCTGGATATTCAGAAATGCGGAAATCAGTCCATGCTGACAAAGATCCAAAAATGGCTGCACTATGACATGACAAATGAATGGAAATATTTGTGAGAAAAATTCTGTGATTAGGCCCAGAATCACTACATATGAGAAATTTCTGTGGAGGGGAAGGGTAAGATCCAAACAAAGGTCCAAAACAATTCAGGAATAATCCAATTTGAGACCTCTTTAACTGCCCTAGCTCAGTGCTAGGAAATCCTGGGAATTATTGTGGTACCAGAGCTCTCTGACAGATAAGGCTAAATGTCTCACAAAACTACAGTTTCCAAAATTTCCTAGCACTGAGCTACGGCAGTTATAGCAAACTCAAACGGGATTATTTCTGCCGTGTTTTGGACTTTATGCTTAGACACAGAGTGTACCCACATTATACAGCCATGGCTGTTTGACCCCGCTTCAAATGGCATGGCTCTCTGCTATGGAACCCTGGGCTTCGCACTCTGGTGAGATCCTCTGGGTTCTCTGCTAGTGTCCTCAGATGCACCATGACACCGGAGATCATCTCTAGCAGCAAAATCAAAGTATGTAATTCAAGCTCTCCCCAAGAATTCATTTGGTGCCAACACTGACACATGTCACTGCTATAAAATAAGCTTTATCAGTGGCAAATGATGCAGCAGATGGTATACAGCAGAGAAGCATTCCAGCCCTTTGGCTAATGGCGCCCAGCATCCCCTCACAGCCAAGAACTGGGCCCCTAAACAAATTCTCCCCAGCCTATATGTGGTGGCCCCTGGGCTGGCAAAGCTGATGACAGATAGATTGCTAAGAATCGGTTGCTTTTACAAACAAAAAGAAAATGGAAGTGCACAAGCATGGCCCATCTCCCCCCTCCACCAGTTGTGAGAACTATGCAAGCAGGTAAGGTTAATTCTGCAAGAGGAAGGAAAATTCTCTTCCCTAGGTCATTCTCAGCCATCATATCTTTTCCCAGCGTCAGACTGCCAAGCCAATGCAAAACAAACAAAAGAAATGTCAAATGAAGTCACTAATATAAATTATCCCTCTCTATAATTGCATCTGCACTGCAGAATTAATGCAGTTTGACACTACTTTAACTGTCATGCTTCAATGCTTTAGAATACTGTACTAAGATATGTAGTTTTGTGAGATATTTAGCCTTCTCTGTCAGAGAGAGCTCTGGTGCCAGAACAAACTACAAATCCCAGGGTTCCATAGGATGGAACCATGGCAGTTAAAGAGTTGTCATACTGCATTACTTCTGCTGTGCAGATGCAGCCTAAGTCACTGGACTGCTGTTAATATTTTACCATGATGTTAACAAGGACCTCATGGCAGAGACCCAACGCACTACATTCACCAAACTACAAATCCTAGGATTAGATAGGATGAAGCCACTGCATTTCAAGTGGGCATCAATCTCCCATAACTGTGTACTGTAACTACATTCCTAGTCTTCACTGGAGGTCTTTGTTGCTCCCCTTCTCAGATTAAGTTGGGAATTAGGCCTATCTTGATGAGAATTGCCTCCTTTTTCTTCTTTTATGCAATTATACCATGAGTAACACAGCACATGATAAACAGTAAAGTGCTTTGATGTCGGAGCTTGCGGGGGAGGAGGGATGTTCTAGATTACAGAATCCTCAGAATAACCGGAGACTTGGAAAATGTATCTTTAAAAAATATTTTCCAAATGCAATGATGGATAGAAGGGGGAAATGGATGGGGGTGGTGCTACCATATTCTTGGGATCAGTCAGCAAAATGTCTTGGACCAGCCCTGGCAAGCATATGGTGTGTGAGTGTGTGTGTGATGCTTCACCCTGTGGATATGGAGGTCTGACTGTATTTACAAGTGTGTGTTTAACTGCAAAATAGGAGTGAACACAGGCAATACATCAGCAGTGAGTTTTCAGTATATACCAGATTACATCCTTATAAGCATATACGCCTTTCATCTGAGATGCAGGGAATGTGCTCCAGCAATGCGGCCTATGAAGCCAAGGCAGCCAGTAGCTGGTCTGAATTGTATTCCAGCCTCTTGTGAATTTCCAGATCCTGCCAGCCTTGCAATTCATTGAGCTGCCACTAAGGGGAACCCTCTTTGCAGTAAACCATCAAGAGCCTTCCTTATAAAAATGCTGTTGATCAAAAGCTTGGCTGTAAAGATAATGTGACATTTTGATTTCCCCCAAATTATGTTTAATCAGAAGGCAACCAGAGATAAGCAGTTTAAAATGAAATCTGAATTACAATTCCAAGTCTCCACATTTTAATACTTCTTGATTAGGCTGAAGGAGAAATATAAATGGGCCTGAATATCAAAAGCTTGGACAAGCTTAAATAAAAACTAAAAAAAAAAGCAAATGTAGTTAAAGCTGGAGGACTGAAAGTAAAATACTGTGTTAGAGGGAAAGCTGCCAAACTAATCATCCTGTTAACTTAAATTCTTTTTATTTTATTGTTCAAGAATGGTAAATTGATGGTTGCTGTAGCAACATAAAATCAAATAGCTTGACATGTAAGGAAAATGCCTCTTATAGCTAAACACTATAATTCTGTGTAAGTCTACTGAGAAATAATATCTATCAAGTTCAGTGTGGCTTTCTCCCAGCTAAATATGTATATAACTGTAGCCTACATCATTCGTATTACTTTTCTTTTAACATAAGGCATATGGACTTGTAAACTTATAAACAGAACATTTATATAATTGATAGCTGGGTAAATAATAATGCAAGCCTCATTAAAAGTGATTCTTTTTTGGATCTCTTGTTAGAGCAAACTTGAAAATAGGAATTCATAAACATTGGAAATATTTTGGTAATTAATAGCCCTGGGTAAATGTAAAAGATAAGCCTCATTACAAATAGGGGATTAATTCAAGGAATAAATTATTATAATCTGGGACTCATAATTAACCCCTTTCTTGCACTATGGATGTCTGGTTTATTGTTAGGGTTGTTCTCTCTGTGGGTCTGTAAGGGCACACTGGGCACATTCCAAACTGTGAAGGTTTAACACTGTGGACTAAGCATTATATAAATTTTAGTGACCTGTACACAAGGGGTGGTACTAAAGGAGCAATATACAGTAAAGCAGATAGTGCAGTAAATAATGCATTTATAGGCTAAAACGGTAATCCTGGGCACAGTTAAATTGGTGAAATTCTATTGAAGTAAATGGAATTTTTGTAGCCTCACTCTTCCCAAAGTGAGGCTTTGGTTCTCTGACAGCTAAGAGCAAGGAGAAAGAGGCGCTCACCAAGAACTCAGAGGCAGTGAGAATGGTACACATGCCAAGCCAACTTTTTAAGCTATAATCACCAAAAGTTGTGACCCGATTTTACTCCACATTGAAGTGTTTTGAGTCTTTCGTGAAGCACTCAGTCCCAATTCATTGCTAGATCCACGTAGGACCACACTTGAACACAGAACAGCATGAGGTATTGATAAAACCAACAGGGAAACATCCCAGCCAATAGGGGAGTGAGCAAGACTGCTGTTGGGTCATTGTGCATTCTTCCGCCTACATTGCCACTTAGACTCAAAGCATTATCCTATGAAATTCTGCAGGTGCAAATCCTTATGTAGCTAAAATGTGACCACCCACACAGAAGAGAGATGGGCAATATTTTATGTGGGCTAGAGGGAACTGGAGAATTGCAAAGATTTTTAGAGGGGAAAGGGAGTGGAGCAATTTGGAACAGGACATGAAACTCTGCAGAGGAATATTCCATAGTACAATATTTTGTTGCAGTTCCTACTTGTACTGATGGTGAAAGTAATAATTCTCAAAATATTATTCCAAAAATAAGGGGGGGATTTAGAGTCAATGAGTTTGTTTTGTTTTTAAAAGAAGACTTTCTTTAAATTATACTTACATAATCTGCACATACTTGAAGGAGGGCATTGTTATCTTGGCCAGGATTCTAAGCACTTGAAGTTCAGAGAAAGAGAAAAAGGGAGAGAGAAAACACACTGGCTTACCCTGTAAAAAGTGCAGTTGCTTTAAACTAAAGCCACCTTTAAAATGAACTGTGTTTTATTGATGAATAGGTTAAGTAAATGGGCCATTTTTCTTTTAGGCACATCAGCTCAGGAAATGTTAAGCTGTATTATTTTTATTCCTGCATTCCTCCGTTCAGAACAAAAATACTGAAGGAGGTGGAGCATACATGGCATATACTTATTAAGACTACTGAACCCTCAGGCCAAATGTTAATACAAAATGGAGCAGCTGCATTACAAAGGAAGGCTCCTTTAGATGTGTATTCTTCCCTGGCCAAAACTTCCTCACCATGCTTAGGATCTAATATTCCACCTTTATCCCTGGGTCACATTTTGTGCCGCCCCCCCCCCCCACCCCCAGTGTTAAGAGCTACACAGGTCTCAATGTACGGGTCTCAATGTGTCTATCTCCCTCCATTCCTTTCCCTCTTACCAGATTATCTGCATACAAGTATTTGCTACAAGAGCCCCAAGACCAGGAGAGAGGAATCTGTGCCCCCAGATGTTGTAAATCTCCAAATCCCATTACTGGCTAGTCTGCCTGGGGCTGATGGGATCTGGAGCCAATCTAGAGGTTCCCCAGTCTTTGGTCAGACTGCTCTTTGGTCAGAAGTTTCCCCATGTTTAGCAATGTAAGTTGGGCACAGAGCACACTATGCAATTGTGAGCTCGTGGGTGCAGAGCCTAGGACAGACACCTACAGAAAGGTTGAACCAGTGTTGGGAAAGACATCCAGTTTGGTCAGGAGTCGGACTCATTATAGCAGGCAAAGGCAGATGTCACGGTTGTGTGATCTACATGTTTTGTTTTTTAATTGGACTCTCTTCTGCTAAATCCACCAATGGGCATCAGATGCAACATGATAAATTGAGGACTTGTGATTAATATTGTGTCATGCACAAATAACATTAATTTGATAGTTTTGCTGCCTAAACATTAGGAAGATGCCGCCTAAACACTGGGAAAAATTTTGTGACAGTAAGAATATACTGCCTCAGAGAGTGATATATTCTTCCTGCCTTCCTTGAAGACCTTTAAGCAAAGGTTGGAGAACTGTCTCTCAGGGGTGCTTTGATAGTGTGCCTGCATAGCACTGATTGAACTAGTTGGTCCTTGGGGTCCTTTCCAACCCTTTGATTCTATGAAATTGGGACATGCAGAAGTAGGTGCCAGTTAGTGGACAAGGTGGGCCCAGTCACCTACTTAGTACTCAATGAGCCAAGTACACACAAGGGAAACTCATCATCTAAAGAGCTTTAGAGCAAGGAGTCTAAAAATTTGGTACAGAAGTGGGGGGAAATCTGCTTTGGTGTTGCCAGGAGACTCAAGCCAATCTACAGTACTGCAAAATCTACTTGAAAGTTTTTAAATAGAGGCTGGATGGCCATTTGTCAGGGGTGCTTTGACTGTATCTTCTGCATGGCAGGGAGTTAGACTGGATGGACCTTGTGACCTCTTCCAACTCTATGATTCTATGAAACGACTTAGAGATCTTCCATTTCACTGTGGTCTGATTTCTGCCCATTCCTGCACTGCACCTAAAACTGGCATCTTAGAGAGGAAGAGAAAGTTTGTTAAATATTTTCCATTGAACTCTTGTGTTCACATTTGGAATTTAAAACTTTCCTGCCAATGTTCCAATCTGGATGCCATGTTCATTTTAGCAGGCTTCACAATGAGTTTTTATAAAATGGCAACTGTCACATAATAATTGCCAATGGAAGTTATTCAGTGAATGCTGACAGATTAAAGGAAGTCCAAGGTATACTAGCCCAGTTGAAAGCAGTGGTGTTTAACTTTAGCTGCATTCCTATTACCTGCATTCCTGGGATCAAACCCCATTCAATTCAGTAAACTTTATTTCTAAATGGGCATGTATAAGGGTGCACTACAACTCCCACCATCCTTAATTATCAATTTTAGCTGGGGCTGGTTGGAATGTGTCTGGAGGAGGATGACCATGATGGTAAAAGTTCTGGAAAGCAAGCCCTATGAGGAGCAATTTAGGCAGCTGGACATGCTTAGTGTGGAGTAGAGAAAGCCATCTTTATATATATCTGAAGTGACATGATGTAGATGATGGATCAAGCTTGTTTTCTGCTGTTCCAGAGATGAGGACTTGGAGCAGTGGGTTAAAATTTCAAGAAAGATTCTATCTAAACATTAGGAAAAACATATTGACTGTAAAATCTGTTTGACAGTGGAATGGGCTCCATAGGAAGGTGGCAGAGTCTCCTTTTTGGGGGGGTCTTTAAACAGATGTTAGATTGGGCAACTTTCAGGAGTGCTGTAATAGTATATTCCTGCATTAGATGGCCCTTGTGGACCCTTCAAACTCTATGATTCTATGAGATGGAATCCAAACCTTCTGCAGTGCACAAACCTCTCCCTACTGGAAGACTTGTCTGGCACCACCAGACATGTCTGATACCACTATAGGTTTTTTAAATATTTAATTAATTCCAGGGAAAGTTTTTAGGGATCCTTCCTTACAGACCTTCCATGTGATGTCTTATCCTTAGCCTTGTTTACTGTGACTGGATTTGAAAATTTTTGGCTCAGCCAAGGCAATATGGCCACAGGGAGCAGGGAAAGTGAAACCACCTGAGCAAATTTAGGAGATACCTCATGATTTATTGATATCAAAAAGCCTCCTTGTCATCAGAAAGTAGTGCCCATTATAGATTCTTTAAAATAAATTATGTGAGACCTGGTACCAGAACAGTGTATAAGGGAAAATGGGCAAATGGAGTCATGCTGTGGTTTTGGAATCATTTTAAGGTCTTGTGTATCCTTCTGGAAGCATTCCTCTGGCCTATTGATGTTTTTTGTTATTGAGCAAGTAATAGATTGAGATACCTTTGGTTAAAAGTCAAATATTGGAGATATAAACAGAGGAACAAAAAAGGATAAAGGATATTTAAACCTATATTGCAACTCTAGGCATGTCTACTCAGAAGGAAGTCCTGTTGAGACTTACTCCAAGGTATATAGGATTTCAGCCATAACACAGGTGGAAAAATGAGTCAAAGAGTACATTTGGCATAGTTTTCCAACTACCATCTTCTAAAAAAACAACCCTGTATTCTCCCCTTCCTACAATAAACACAATCATGATTCTACTCTCAGTCTTTGGTTTGGTTTTTGTTTTGTTTTTAACTCTTTTAAATAATGCAATAGCCACCTTGAATCCCATTTTGGGGGAAAGGCAAGATATAAATCCCATAAATAAATAAAAATAGTATTGCCAATTTACATGATAGAAAATGCATCATGCTGATTATGTCCTGAAACTGCTTCTTTGCACTATATCTCTTTACAGCTAGATACTATGTACTGTGTGAAATCTTATTTTTATGGTGGAAACCAGATGGCTGTGAATCCATACCATCCAGCTGTCCCAATTTGGCAGGAATGGCCCTGTTTAATTGTCTGCCATCCCACTTTCTCAGCTGATTTTAAAATGTCTGTTTCTCTTTCCTGCTGTTACTTTTTCCCTTCCTAGTTGGATTACTTCAAATATTGAAAACAAATTCCAAATACTTTGCATTCACCTCAGCAGGAGAGAAAGGAAAGGAGTGGACAGAATCTTGGCCTTCCCAGTAAGTTTAGTACTTAGTGTGTACAAGAAAAAGGTGTGGCCAGTCCTAGCATATGGTGCAGAAAATTGGGGCTTTTTTCATTCTAAGAAATTAGAAAGAGTCCAAAATTGGGTTTTGTGTATTATTTTGGGAGTGCTCCCATCCTGTCCAGCCTAAGCATTTCGATCTGAAGTTGGAATTATGGCAGTTTCAGACCAAATTCAGTTAAGATTATATAATTACTGATTCAGGCTAGCATCAGTGTCTGACAATGGGCTTCCAAAGAAATGTTTAGAAGAACAGCTGGTTAACAGGATGGAATCATCTTGGTTATATAAATTTACAAGGATGCTGCCTAAACATGGATTCAGCTTGGCGGTCCTAATGGGAAACAACAATGGTATAAAAAACGCTGTCAAGTTAAGAATCAGGGACCTCAGAGCCCAGGCTGATATTGCATCTTTATCCAACTATAGGGTTCTAAATTGGCTAGCTACATCCAAGACACAGTTCAGAGAGGAGAGATATCTGTTCCTGGAGATGAGAAGGTGCCAACACATTCCTTTCACTCGCCTCCAGTTTGAGATGATGGGTTCAGTGCTCCTCCAGGGAAGATTTAAAGGTGTTCCACTTCCTGATAGGCTATGTACATGTAGTGCCCAAGTAACAGAGGATCTAACACATTATCTACTCAAGTGCCATCTTTATTCAAGCTGTCAGGAACACTGTCTGAGCCCCTTTCTGTCCAGTATGAGCAACTGGCCTATGTCGATTTTTTTTTCTTTTTGGGTGACTCTAATCATTCTGTGTGTCATCTGGGGTTGTAAGGTTTATTGAACTGTCTGAAAATGTTTTTGACAATGTAATGTTCCTGTAGGCTACAATGAACATGATTTAATATTGACTTCCTATTACACATTGGTACAAGGCTTTTCCACAGCTTTATAAGAAGAATCAGGAAATTCTACCCTCTTTCCCTGAAAATAAGACATAACCATAAAATAAGCCATAGCAGGATTTCTTTTTTTTAATTTTATTACAAAACAAAACAAATAACATTTACCTAAACCATATAACATAAAACATATATAACATATATAACATAGGCATCTTATCACAAAACACAGTCATCCCTAATCCATCATCCCTCCCTCCCTCCCCAACCCAACATAAATACCTTTCACTCTCTCCGCTTCATTCTTCCTAAGACCTTGACAGACATTGACAAGGCTTCCTTGGTCTAAACCCTTACCGTTTCATTGTATTTTCTACCTGCTTATCTGTGTATATCTGTTTACAGATGTTTATTTTCAATTTTTTCTATGACTTCACCCGTTACCCTTCTTGCTATCTTGTTCTAATTTTTACAATGTAAAGTTCTTTAGCTAGTCAATTCCTTCTAATCTAAGCTTACTTACATTCGTAAGTACCTTGTTAGATTTTATCTTGTATGTTTGGCCATTTCTCCTTTATATAAATGTACATTTTTCCCCAGTTCTTCTTATCCTGTTTTTTCTTTGTTTATGGGGTCATTTTTGTATTTTCTCTTAATCTTTCAGAAATTATGTCTATTTCCATCAGTTCTATCAATTTGATAATCCACTTCTCTATCTCAATATCTTTCTTTAATTTCCAATATTTCGCGAATGTTAACCTAGCAGCAGTCAACATAAAAAATTATTTTCCCATAGCTCTTTTCTATCTTGTCCTCCAACATATTTAATAACAAGATTTCCGGTCTAAATTTTAAATCCACATCTAATATATCTTTGATTCCTTTGGCTATCATTTTCCAAAATTTTTCTGCTTGAACGCATTCCCACCATAGGTGAAAAAAGGTACCTCTTTCCCTTTCACACTTCCAACATAAATTTTGTCCTTTTCCATAGATTCTACATAATTTTTCAAGAGAGAGGTGCCATCTATACATGATCTTTACAAAATTTTCCTTAATATCCTGACTAACTGTATATTTCATTCTTTTCCCCCATGATATTTCCCATTGTCTTAATTCCAATGCTTTTTTGCAATCCTTTGCCCATTTTATCATATTTTCTTTTACTAAATCTCCTTCCATTTGAAATTCCAACAATGCCTTATATAATCTAGATAATGCAGCAGGTTTTTCTTGTACCATAATTTCTTCTAACTTTGTTGGTTTCTCCACCATTTTCAGGATTTCTAAGCATATGTGCAATATAAGCCTTACGCCAAAAATAAGACATAGTGATAGGCCCAGCACAGAATGGAAGGAAGCAGAAAGATTGGGGCCAATGGTTCTAAAGGAAATGGAGTCGCAAGAAATTCAGGATGGAATTCCAGGTTTGGAGAGTTATGACCATGTTCCAGAAAAAGATGACTTAACCATATTTGAAGAAATGTAGATTGTTGTACCATACTTAATAAAAATAAAACATCCTCTGAAAATAAGTCATAGTGTGTTTTGTTGAGGAAAAATAAATATAAGATAGTGTGTTATTTTCGGGGAAACACGGTAGATGTGAACGTGGGCTAAAGTTTTAGGTTAATGCATTATCCTTCTTTCCCCCACCACACAAACACCATCCAGTAGAATCATACAACTTGAAGGGACCACAAGGACCATTTTGTCCAAACCCCTGCCATCCAGAAATATATGTAAAGACTTGCAAAGAAGGAAAGCCCACTACCCTCCCAAACAGTCTATTCCGCTTTTGGAACAGCTCTTACATTCAAAAAGTAATGTAAAAACTAATGTGAATTTCTTTTCATGTAATTTTACTCCATTGGTTTGCATTCTAATTGGTGAAGCAGCATAAAACACACTCTTCTCATCTTCTATATAGACTCATAGAGTTGGAAGAGACCTCAAGGGCCATCCAGTCCAACTCCCAGCCATGCAGGAACTTATAATCAAAGCACCCCCTACAGAGGCCATTCAGCCTCTGTTTAAAGATTCCAAAGAAGGACACTCCATTACAGTCCAAAGGAGTATGACATCCATTCAAATATTTAAGGATAGCTACTATGTCACCTCTCAGTCCTCTTTTATCCAAACTAAAAATACCCAAGCTCTCTAAGCCATTCCTCATAGGGCTAGGTTTCCACACATTTTACCAAAATGTTTGCCCTCTGGACACATTACAGCTTGTTGATTTCATTCTTGAACTGTGGTGCCCTGAACTGGACATGGTATTCCAAGGGAAGTCTGACCAACACAGATCAGAGTAGGATTATTACTTCCCTCGATCTGGACTCTATATTCCTGGCCATTATATATCACAACTCTCTTCTCCCTTGATCCTCTAAATGCATCTCTTCTCAAATCTCTTTCTGTTTTAGAATATAAACTGATAGTCTATGCATCTAGTACACTGGCCAAACTGCCTGGGGGTCTGGAAGTTAGAGTCCAAAAAGTAACTTTTCTAGAGCTCTTGGGCCTTCTGGAAGTTGACAGAAAGAGATTGCTATTTTGTGTTGTCTTCAGTTTTTCAAGGCTTGAGTATTCAACTGCAGTGGGCAGAGTCAGTCTAGAAAGTTTGGCTGCATTATGCCATTCACCAAATGGGGCACTGGTCAGCTGTTCCTGAAAAGAAGTAGACTTGAAATAATATTCTATGTCTAGCAGTTCTGGCCAGGATATTTAGAGACACTGAATCCTAACATGTGAGGCAATAAACAGATATATTTCTGATGGGAATTAGAAAAAAATAATTAGACGATTCCTCCCAAACCAGACTCCCGCCTCCTTGACACTTTCTGCAAATATCTGCTTCTTTAATGCTGTGATAAAAAGTGTCAGCTATTATGTACCTGCATAAACCACAATCTCGTAGCATAATTCTGAGTTACGTAACTATTATGAGTAAATTACTCTTGTTCTTATTCTGTTTTAGAGTCACCAGACAGGGAGCAAATTATCTGGGGAGAGGAGATCAGGAGACTCAAGTTACTTATCTAAAGCTTGTTTCACCCTGCTTCAGTTTTTTGTTGGAGAGAATAATGTACTCCATGATATTACTGCTGCACGGCTAGGACTTGGTTCGCAACTCATTCTTAACAGGGGGGACATATTTTGAATTTAAAATAGGCTGAAAGGCCAGAAACCTTTTCTTTGTCCAGTAACTCTTGTATCTGCTAAACCACAGATACAAGGCTCTTTAACACCCTGCTGTATGAATTGGAGCTACATCTTTGGCAGAGATAGCTCTGTATGCATATTATTCATCTCGGAAGGTCACTGCAGGATCTGCTTTATATGGGATGCTGGCCAGGGGAGTTCAAGCCCTTAAGCCTCATAAGACTTCCAGGTCCACTAAATTCACTTACCAAATGCTGGCTTATTACTTGTACTACAGTGCTGGCACACCAGTGATAGACCTGCCCAAACCACTGATTTATGGTATGCCAGTTAATGTAATATTGAATGAGTACTGCAATGGGTCTGGACAAAGTACAAGGATGTCTCACTTGGTTATGAGCATCTCTGTTCAGTACATGCAGCAAAACAAGAACAGATAATCTGAATGTAATAGAGTTTGTTGTTGCTGTGTTTTTTGCAAAACAAAACAAACCAGACCACAGAGGAAGTTTGCCATTGCTTTTCTCTGAGGCTGAGAGAGTGTGACTTCCCCAAGGTCACCCAGTGGGTTTCCATGGCCAAGCAGGGATTCTAACTCTGATCTCCAGAGTGCTAGTCCAACATCCAAATCATGCTGGTTCCTGTAATAGAGTTTGTTGTTGTTAACCTTCCTCAAGTTGATCTCAATCCACGACAACCCTGTGGGTGAGACATCTCCAAGACTCTCTGTCCTCCTCTTCTACTTAATTCCTGCAACCTGTGACCTCGTTTATAGAGTCTATCCATTTAGCATGCAGCCTTCTTCTCTTTCTACTTCCCTCTATCTTTCCTAACATTATTGTCTTTTCCAATGAGCCCTTCCTTCTCATGATGTGTCCGAAGTACGATTTGGTCATCTTGGCTTCCAGGGAGGTTTCCGGCTTGATCTGCTCTAGGACCCATTTCTTTGCCCTTTTGGTTTTCCATGGGATCCTCAGCACTCTTCTCCAGCACCACATCTCAAATGAATGGATTTCCTTCCTATCTTCTTTCTTAACTGTCCAGCTCTCACCTCTATACATGGTAATAGGGAATACAATGGCTTGTATGATTCTAACTTTTGTGCTCAGTTGTATATCTTTGCATTTAAGGCCCCATTCAGACTGGCATCAAAAACCTGGAAGGAACTGGGCTGATTCGGATGTCCCTCCCCCAAATCTCTCCGTTAGCAAGTGTCCACTACAAAAAGAGGGGCATTTTACATCGGATGCATTCAGTGCCTGCTGTGAAGATGCCTGCTGTCAATCAAGCGATCGTCATGGTGACGTTTTTGCAGGGGCATCGGAGGTGTCCTCCCCCCTCCTTTTTTTTAAAGAGCCATGCACAAAATGCCCCAAAGTGTCAATTTTTTTAAAACCTCTTTTTTGTGTGTTGTGTGTATGTGTGGGCATTTGGGTCAGATCTGCCCCTGTCCCCATTTTCAATCCCATGCAAGCTAATGCATCCCCCACTCCTTGCCCCCCAGAATGCCTCTTACACATATAATAATAATAATAATAATAATAATAATAATAATAATAATAAAAAATTCCTCACCTCGGAAATGCCAGAAAAGGATGCAATTGCCATGCATTCTTCTTCTTCTTTTTGCTTTTAAAAGCAATTCAGGGCTGCCTCTGAATTCAGCAGCAAAAGGATGTATCATTTTGTCTAATTGACCGGAGCAAAAATTGTAACATTCGAATTTGTAACATTTGTAACATTTGCATTCGCAACATTTCCCCTTTGCTGGAAGTGAGCAGAGAAAAGTGCACAAGCTGCTAGCCCTGCTCTATCTGCCTCAAGAAAACAAATCATGTGCATATTTGGTCAAAAATAATTTTTAAAAAATATGAAA
>NC_056522.1:205085226-205086237 GCF_019175285.1 Sceloporus undulatus
CGTCCAAAATATTTTTTTTAAAAAAATATGAAAAAAGGGGGGGGGTGGCTGGTGTGGGCTCCGTTGTTGCCTGCTTTGACCTGACCTGACCCTGACCTGACCCTTTTCCTCCTGTAGAGGCAGTTGCCATGCCTTGCACTGTGGAGGCAGAGGTTGTGACCTGTCAGTTCCAATAAAGTAGACCCTGGAATGAATGGGAAAAAATGGAAATGGCAGGCAGGAATTCTGGTAGCATCTCATTATGAACACAAATCAAGTCATAGAAGAAGAATACATAATAAGAAGCAAGGAGCAAAGAGGAAGGAAAGGAGAAAAAGAGCAGGCATTGAAATACATGACCGCGTGGTTTTGAACACGAACCCAATGCAATATGTGAAAGAAGAACGATAGAAGAAGGACACGGACGACCCGACACTGAATCGGGAGGAAAGGGAAACGGGCCAACAAGAGACGGATAGACTAGTCGAAAGTGTGGGAGGTGGGTGGGTGGAGGATACACGCCAGGGGAAAGGGAGCAAATGGAAAGAGAAGAAAGAGAGCCGCAGGACGCAGCCAGGCAGGAGCAAAAATTGTAACATTCGAATTTGTAACATTTGTAACATTTGCATTCGCAACATTTCCCCTTTGCTGGAAGTGAGCAGAGAAAAGTGCACAAGCTGCTAGCCCTGCTCTATCTGCCTCAAGAAAACAAATCATGCGCATATTTGGTCAAAAATAATTTTTAAAAAATATGAAAAAGGGGGGGGTGGCCTGGTGTGGGCTCCATTCGTGCCCTGCCTTTGACCTGACCTGACCTGACCTGACCCTTTTCTTCCTGCTAGAGGAGCTTTGCCATTGCCTTGCACTGAGGCTGAGAGAGTGTGACCTGTCAGTTCCAACTAAAGTAGACCCATGGAATGAATTGGGAATAAAATGGAAATGCAGTGCAGGCATTCCTGTAGCATCCTCATATAACACAAATAATAATAATAATAATAATAATAATAATAATAATAATAATCCAGGAGCAAG
>NC_056522.1:205086337-205086684 GCF_019175285.1 Sceloporus undulatus
ATAATTTTTAAAAAATATGAAAAAGGGGGGGGGGTGGTGGCCTGGTGTGGGCTCCGTTCGTGCCCTGCCTTTGACCTGACCTGACCTGACCTGACCCTTTTCCTCCTGCTAGAGGAGCTTTGCCATTGCCTTGCACTGAGGCTGAGAGAGTGTGACCTGTCAGTTCCAACTAAAGTAGACCCATGGAATGAATTGGGAATAAAATGGAAATGCAGTGCAGGCATTCCTGTAGCATCCTCATATAACACAAATAATAATAATAATAATAATAATAATAATAATAATAATAATCCAGGAGCAAGAGGAAGTGAAAGTAGAACAAGCAGCCTGATTTCCCTACATGCCCC
>NC_056522.1:205086709-205285499 GCF_019175285.1 Sceloporus undulatus
TTGTGACGTCAGGGATATAACTGCCTCAGAGAGTGATCTATATCTTCCTGCTTCCTTGAAGGAACCTTTAAGCAACACGGTGTGGAGAACTTTCGTCTCCTAAGGGGTTGCTTTGATAGTGTGCACTGACATAGCCATGAATTGAAACTCAGTTGGTTCCTTGGGGTCCTTTCCAACCTGTTGAATTCTATGAAATTGGGACATCGCACGAAGTAGGTGCCAGTTTAGTGGACAAGGTTTGGGCCCAGTACACCTACTTGATACTCAATGAGCCAAGTTACCACCCACAAGGCGAAACCACTCATCATCTTAACTACAGGAGCTTTAGAAGCAAGGAGTCTAAAAATTTGGTGCAGAAGTGGGGGGAATGGCAGGGAAATCTGCTTTGTCGGTTGCCAGGGAGACTCAAGAACAATCATACTGCAATAAATCTTACTTGGAAGTTTTTAACATAGATGGCTGGATGGCCCATTTGTCAGGGGTGCCTTTGACTGTATCTTCTGCATTGGTCAGGGAGCGTTAGAACTGGAATGGAACCTTTGTGAAACTCTTCCAAACTCTCATGATTCATATGAAACGACTTCGAGAGAATCTTCCATTTCACTGTGGTCTGATTTCTGCCCATTCCTGCACTTTGCACCTAAAAACTGGCATCCTATGAGAGAGGAAGAGAAAAAGTTTTTGTTAAATATTTTCCATTGAACTCCTTGTGTTCAACATTTGCGAATTTAATAAAACTTTCCTGCCCAATGTTCCAATCTGGATGCCATGTTCATTTTTAGCAGGCATTCACAATGAGCTTTTTATAACATTGGCAACCTGTTTCACCATACATAATTGCCAATGGAAGTATATCACGTGAATGCTGACAGCTAAAGGAAGTCCACAGGTATACTAGCCCAGTTGAAAGCAGTGGTGTTTAACTTTAGCTGCATTTCCTATTACCCTAGCATTCCTGGGATTCCAAACCCCATTCAATTCACGTAAACTTTGATTTCTTGAATGGGTCATGTACTTAAGGGTTGCTGCACTACACACTCCACACCATCCTCTAATTCATCAATTTTAGCTGGGAGCTCGGTCTGGAATCGTGTCTCTGGAGGCGGAGGATCGGCCATGATGGTATAAAAGTTCTGGGAAAAGCACAGCCCTATGCAGGAGCCAGCAATTTAGGCAGCTGGGACATGCTTGTGTGTGAAGCTGTAGTAGAGAAAGCCATCTTTATATATCTGAACGTGACAGATGTCGATGATGCTGGATCACGCATTGTGTTTCTGCTGTTCCAGACAGAGCTGACGACTTGGAGCAGTGGGTCGTTATTAAATTTCAAGCAAAGCATTCTATCTAAACATTAGGAAAAACAACTATTGGACTGTTTTAAAATCTGTTGTGACACGTGGAAATGGGCTCATAGAAAGAGTGGCAGCAGAGTCTCCTTTTCGGGGGGGGTCTTTCCAACAGATGTTAGACTTGGGCAACTTTCAGGTAGTTGCTGTTTACAATACGTATATCTTCTGCATATAGCTGGCCCTTGTGGCACCCTTCAACAAACTCTATGATTTCTATGAGATGGCATCCAAACCTTCTGCAGTGCACACAATCTTCCTCATACTGGAAGACTTGTCTGGCACCACCAGACATATGTATGATACCACTATAGGTTTTTTTAAAATATTTAATTTTTGAATTCACAGGGACAAGTTTTTAGGGATCCTTCCTTACAGACCTTCCATGTGATGTCTTATTCCTTTAGCCCTTGTTTTACTGTGACTGGATTTGAAAAATTTTTGAGCTCAGCCACGGCACATATGGCCACAGGAGCCAGGGAAACGTGAAAAACACCTGAGCAAATTTAGGAGCATACCTCATGATTTCATTGCATATCAACAAAGCCTTCCTTGTCATCAGAAGAAACGTAGTGCCCATTATTAGATTCTTTAAAAATAAGTTATGTGAGACCTGGTACCAGAGCAGTGTATAACGGGGAAAATGGCGAAATGGCGAGTCATGCTGTGCGTGGTTTGGAATCATTTTTAATGGTCTTGTCGTATCCTTCTGGAAGCATTTCCTCTGGCCTATATTGATGTCTTTTTTGTTATTGAGCAAGTACATACGATTGCAGATACCTTTGGTTTTATAAACGTCACAATATTGGAGGATACTCTACAAAAACAAGAGGAACACAAACAAGGATAAAGGATATTTAAACCTATATTGCCAACTCTAGGCATGTCTCACTCAGAAGGACAGTCCTGTTGCAGTCTCCTGGGAACTTAACTCCCAAGGGTAGATAGGATTTCAGCCACAACACAGGTTGGGAGGAAATGAGTCAACAGGATTACACTTTGGCATTAGTTTTCCAACCTACCATCTTCTAAACAAAACCAACCCTGTATCCCCACTTCCTACAATAAACCACAATCATGATTCTACTCTCTCAGTCTTTGGTGTGGTTGTTGAGTTTTTTGTTTTTGTTTTTAACTCTATTTACAATCTAATGCAATAGGCCACCTTGGGGAATTCCCATTTTGGGGGGAAACGGCAACGATATAAAAGCTCCCTATAATAAAAATAAAAAATCAGTCTGTGCCAATTTACATGATAGAAAAAAACTGCATCATGCATGCATTATGTCCTGTGAACACTGCTTCTTTGCCACTATATCTCTCTTACCAGCTAGGATACTATGTATCTGTGTGAAAATCTTATTTTTTTATGGTTGTGGAGGGAAGGAAACCAGATGTGCGTGAATCCATACATCCAGCTGTCCCCAATTTGGCAGAGGAATCCTGGCCCTGTTTAATTGTCTGCCATTCCCACATTTCTCAGCTGATTTCTAAATTAACATGTCTTGGTTTCTCTTTCCTGCTGTTAACTTTTTCCCCCCTTCCTACGTTGGATTACTTCAAAATATTGAAAACAAATTCCAAACATACCTTTGCATTCCACCTCACGCAGGGAGAGAAAGGAAAGGCGAGTGGACAGAAATCTTGGCCTTCCCAGTAAGTTTAGTACGTTTAGTACTTAGGTTGTACATAGCAAAAGCTGTAGTGTGTGCGCCAGTCCTAGCATATGGTCAGCAAAATTGGGGGCTTTTTTCATTCTAAGACATTAGAAAGAGTCCAAAATTGGGTTTTGTGTATTATTTCTGGCGAGTGCTGCCCATCCTGGTCCACGCCTACAGCATTTTCGATATGAATCTCGAAGTTGGAATTTATGGCCCAGTTTTCAGACCAAACTTCCAGTTAAGATTATTATACTATACTGGATTTCAGGAGCTTACGCATTCAGTTGTCTCGAACAAATGGTGCTTCCAAAGTGAAATGTTTAGACAGACACACAGTGCTGGTTTAACCGGCTATGGAACCTCATCTTGGTTCTATTCAAAATTACCCAGAGATGCTGCCTAAAACATGGATTCAGCTTGTCGAGGTCCTACATGGGAGGAAACAACCACATGGTATAAAAAACGCTGTCACGTGTAAGTCATCAGGGACCTCATGAGCCACCGGCTGATATTGCATCTTTATCCAACTCATAGGGTTCTCAAATTGGCTAGCTAATCCAAGACACAGCTTTCAGAGAGGAGCTAGTATCTGTTCCTGAGATGGCTGAGACGGTTGCCAACACATTCCTTTCACTCGCTCTCCAGTTTGCAGATGATGGTTCAGTGCTTCTCCAGGGAACGATTTAAAGGCTGTTCCCTACTTCCTGACTCGGCTATGTACATGTTAGATGCCCAATGTAAACAGAGGATACGGATCTAACACCACATTATCTTACTCACAGTGCCATCTTTCATTCTCTCTGACGGTGCATGCGAGACGTGTGACTTCCCCAAGGGTCACCCAGTGGGTTTACCATTGGCCAAGCATGCGGGATTCTAACTCTGATCTCCAGAGTGGACTAGCCAAACATTCCAAATCCATTGCTGGGTCTTCTGTAATAGAGTTTTGTTGTTTGTTACACCTCTCCTCAACGTTGCATCTCAATCCACGAAACCAACCTTCTGTGGTGATGCGACATCTCCAAGACTCTCTTGTCCCTCCTCTTCTACATTAATCTCCTGCAAACATGTGACCTCGTTTATCGAGGTCTTATCCCCTATTAGCATGCAGCCTTCTCTTTCTCACTTCCTCTATCTTTTTTTTTTTTTTTTTCTTTTCCTAACATTATGTGTCTTTCCAATTGAGCCCTTCCTTTCCTATGATGTGTCCGAAGTCACGATTTTGGTCATCTTGGGCTTCAGGGAGGTTTCCGGCTCTGATCTGCTTCTAGTGACCCATTTCTTTCTGCCCTTTTGGTTTTTCCCATGGGATTCCTCAGCCTCTTACTCTCCAGCACCTACATCTTCAAATGGGAATGCGATTCTCTTCCTATCTTCTTTCTTAACTTGTCCAGCTCTCTACACATCTTTACATGGTAAATCGCGGGCATACAATGGCTTGTCTGATTCTTCTAACCTTTTGTGCTCGGGATTGTATCATCTTCGCCATATTTAAGGCCCCATTTCAGATCTGCCATCCAACAAACCTGGAGAGAACTGGTGCTGATTCGGACTGTCCCTCCCCCAACTCTCTCCGGTTAGCCCAAGTTAGCACGTGTCCATCTACCAAAAAGAGGGGCCATGTTTAACTCGAAACTTTTGCATTCTGTGCCTGCTTGTGACAGATTGCTGCTGTCAATCAAAGCCGATCGTCATGGTGTACGTTTTGCAGGGGCCATCGCGGGTGTCCTCCCCCCTCACTTTTTTTTAAAGCAGCCATGCACAACATGCCACACCAACGTGTCATTTATTTTTAAAACAAACCTCTTTTTTGTGTGTTGTGTGCTATGATGTTGGCCATTTGTGGTCAGATCCTGCCCCTGTCCCCATTTTCAATCCCCATTGCAACGGCTAATGCATCCCCCACTCCTTGACCCCCAGAATGCTCTTACCACATGTAATAATAACTACATGATGATGAGATGCTAATAATAATAACTACATATTAATCATAATAAAATTCCTCACCTCGGCACAGTGCCACGAAAACGGCATGCAATTGCCACTGCATTCTCTCTTCTCTCTTTTGCTTGTAAAAGCACATTTCAGCCCGGCGCTGCTCTCTGAATTCAGCAGCAAAACGGATGTTACATTCTGTCTAATTGACCCGGAGCCAAAAAAAAATGTTGTAGTTGTAACCATTCTGAATTTGTAACATTTGTAAACCTTTTGCATTCGCAACACATTTCCCCTTTGCTGGAAAGTCGAAGCAGAGAAAAGTGCATGCACCAAGCTGCTTTAGCGCCCTGCTCTACTCTGCCTCAAGGAAAACAAAATCATGTGCATTATTTGTGTCAAAAAAATACATTTTTATTAAAAAATACTGGGAAATCAAAAGGGGGGGGGTGGCCTGGTTGTGTGTCCGTCGTGCCTGCTTTGACGACCTGACCTGACCCTTTTCCTCCTGCTAGAGGAGCTTTGCCATTGCCTTGCACTGAGGCTGAGAGAGTGTGACCTGTCAGTTCCAACTAAAGTAGACCCATGGAATGAATTGGGAATAAAATGGAAATGCAGTGCAGGCATTCCTGTAGCATCCTCATATAACACAAATAATAATAATAATAATAATAATAATAATAATAATAATAATCCAGGAGCAAGAGGAAGTGAAAGTAGAACAAGCAGCCTGATTTCCCTACATGCCCCAGCGTTGCCCCGCAACCCAATTCCCTCTGGAAATCCTCCTCCTCCTCCTCCTTCCTTCAGACCCTCTCCTTCCTCGGGGATGCCCATGGACCCTTTCCCCCAGCTCCTTCATCCTCCTCTTCCTCCTGCTCCGTTTTAGGATCCCCTCCATGGCTCCCTTTCTCCCATGGCCCCTTTCTCCTCCTCCTCCTCCTCTTCCTCCTCCTCCTTCATCACTTTCTCCACCCCCCACCTCTCTCTGACAGCCCTCTGCAGCCCAAAAGTCAGCCCTGATTTCCCCCTTTCCTCCTGTCCAGAATCTTTGCATCCAGATTCCCCTTTTTTTGGCTCTTTCCTCCTCCTCCTCCTCCCCCTCCCTTCTGATGATGGGAGGGCATGCTCTGACCTCTGCCCGCCCCCTGACCCTAATCCCTCCCTAATTTGCCCCGATCATGATCGAGGGCAAGTTCAAATTTCGCACAACCCGAGTCTTTTTGGAAAAGACGGATTTTAGCCTGAATCTGGATACCTCGGTGTATGGGGCATTTCCTTGTGCAAGCCCTGACATGGATTGTGACGGATTCGGATCCAATATGAACTTCACGTGCAATAATCGCTTTCAAACCCATTTTTTTCTGTAGTCTGAATGGCCCCTTAGGATCTTTTCTAATACTTTCCTAGCCACACTCCCTATTCTTAATCTTCTTCTGATTCCTGGCTGTGGTCCCTCTTTCTATCAGTGTTTGACCCAGGTGTGAGAACTCTTTTACTATTTCTATTTCTTTACTTCTTAGGTTGAATTTGTGTAGGTTCTCCATGGCCATTATTTTTTGTTTTCTATATGTTCAACAGTAAGCCTGCCTTTGCACTTTCTTCCTTGATTTTCCTTAGTGGTTGTTCCAGGTCTGCGAGGTTTTCTGCTGGTATAGTGACTGCATGTGAAAAGCAAAACTCTTTTTCTCTCAATCTTTATCACTCTCTCTTTCAGCAAACAAAATACTAACATGTCAAGGTGGAAGTTTCTAGATCAGCCTACATTTTACTGTGGTCTGCTCTGTTTTGTTTTCTGTTTTGTTTTTTTAATTCTCTGCTGTTTATTTAATCTAATAACTGAGGAGCGATGGTAAACACCCCTCTGCCATTAGTCCCTCCCATCCAGAATGATGCAGGTCCTATTTGTCATTCTCACTTGTTGAACACACTTCAGAATCAATTTTTTTTTTCAAAAGAACCACTAATGAATTAGTCTCAGGAAAGAACAGGGTTTTTTGCATTTACTTCATCGTGATTGAAACTGATCACAGGAGGATTGGAACTGGTTTCAAATGGGAACAACGGTCATATAACCTGATCAGCACTTTGCTTTAAATCATAGTGGGAATGCAGCCTTAGATTAGTTTAATTGTTTTAAATTTTATTGCATTTTTTTAATGTTTTTATCTCTGAGCCACCTTGGGTCCCTTCTGGGAGAAAGCCAGCATGCAAACAAAATATAATAATAATCACCACCATCACCACCCTCAATAAACCAAATCTTGACAAGAAACCCCCATGACAGGTTCACCTTTGGGTAGCCATAAACAGGAAATGACTTGAAGTCACACAGCAACAACAGCATTTTTTAAAAAAATAATACTAAGGGGAAATCCCTAGGTGGAAAAAATATCAGTAGAGTCCATAAAACAGCCTGAGGCTGACAGATGTTGATTTGTTGCCAAATGATGACTGCATGTTGAGGGCAGGCAGGGATAATGAACCCCCATGAAAGTGGAAAAACCGCAAATAAAAAGCAACACAATTTTTCCCCACCTCAGGGAATCTCTGGGCCCTTCAGCACAACTCTGTGGTCAACATCTGGCAGAATCTGGCCATAGAATCGTGCTGGAGGACCTAGAAATGCCTAGAGCAGTGATGGTGAACCTTTTAGAGACCGAGTGCCCAAACTACAACCCAAAACCCACTTATTTATCACAAAGTGCCGCGTCCCTCTGGCTTTCTAGTGACAAACTCTAGTGAACTCTGTGTTGGGAAGATGGTGCATGTGCCCACAGAGAGGGCTCTGAGTATCACCTCTGGCATGTGTGCCATAGGTTCACCACCACTGGCCTAGATGGATCCTTCGAAAGTTATTTTTCCTAGGAGCAGCAGCAGACAAGACTTGCACCCAGAGCTTGCAGCCCATTTGTTTCTCTGAGGGGAAAAGGACAACAAACAGTGTTAGACAAAGGGCTGCTTAAGGACACAATGCAAATGTTGAAAGGTCCCCCCTCCCTAATTTCAGCACAACAGACAAAATGAAAAGAACAATTTAAATGTAGATGCAGTCAAGGGTTATTAGTTGTGAAGATGATGGCCACTTTCCCATCAGTTCTTCACTGCAAGACTTGAACTCAGGACTTTCTTAAGTGTCTCCTGCACTATAACTCTCTTTAGATGCCAACCTTCTGGGTTTCAAATTTTTTCCTCATCTTGGCACCAACTATTCTTTAATAGCCACACACCCACTATCTAATGTGTTCCAAACCTAAAAGACTTCTCCCAATATTAGTAGTGTTTTTAATGTGTTTCTGACATTGAAACAAAGTAAGAAATTTCTTTGCATGGCAAGTTGAATAGATTATCTCTTTTAGTGAATGCATACAGTGTATAAATACTTTATTAGTTACACAGTTTAACAGTTTCTTTAGCTTGTCTTTGTAATTGTTTCTTTATAGCTTTATATAATGGTCTCACAGAACGTGAAGTTGATGGCTTTCACAGCCAGCATCCATAGTTTTTTGTGAGTTTTTCAGACTATGTGGTAGTGTTCTAGAAGAATTTATTCCTGACATTTTGCCGGCATTTTTGGCTGGCATCTTCAGAGAATAGTGGCATGGAAGTGAACGAGGTATATATACGGTGTAATCCTAGGTTGAGAAGAAGTAATTTGTATGTTAATTTGTGTGTTGGTCTGTTGGCGAATGGCAAGGCCTCATGGTGGGCAGATATGTGAGGAGAATTTGTGTCTATTTAATTAGTGATCCATTGTCTGCAGGAAAAGCCCCTGATCCTAGGTGATGTTCATTTGCATGTGCTGAGTCTTGGTTTTGGTGTTTTTCAGGACTAGTAGCCAAACCAAGGCCCAGTACAGACCAGCCTGAAAGGCCGGCTTGGGGGGGGGGCAGAGTCAGGGTGTCGCATCCACATGACGCATGCTCAGACTCTACCCCTAGGATGCCATGATGCTTTGCACCACTCCACACAGCACACAGCATCATGGCACTCCTCCGGTGCTGCATCCTCATGGTGCAGTGCCAACAGAGTGCCATAAAGCTGTGGTGCTGTGACTATGGCGCTGCAGCTCCGATCTGGCTGTAAAAGGGACGACTGGAGGCCTTTTAAGTCCTTTCAGGGTTTCTTCAGCCCATTACAGATGGGCATTAATTACATGCTCCGCGCGTACTAGGGTTAGGAAGGAACGTCACTTCCTGACGCCACTAACCCTAATACGCGTGGAGCACGTAGAAAATGGTGGCGCCCTATACACACGGGCACCACCATGACTACGTCACGACCGTGTTGCCTCCAAACGGGGCGGCGCGGAAGTGACATAGTGGGGTTGCGCGAGGGCACCTGGGGTGCCCTTTCCACGGCCCTGGAAGGAGCTCTGTTTTGGAGCTCCTTCCACCTTTGCTTCGCTGGGTGCAGTCTTTACATGGCTCCTCCTCCCTGCCGCCACCGGGTGTCCTTGGGGCTTGAAGCCCCAAGGACACTCCTTTCCAGGCTGCAGGGAAAGCGGCCTGGAAAGCAGCGGATTGGGGCCTCAGAGGCTGCCACTGTGGCAGCTGAGGCCCCAGTCCGGTGGGGAAAGGGTCAGTTACAGGCCTCCCCAAACGGGCAGTCTGTAACGTGCCTTCTTTCCTGTTGAAGTTGTCCAGATGTTGGTAGATTTCAATGCATTCTGACCCAATAGTTGTTGGCATGGTCCAGAATTTCAGTGTTTTCAAATAGCATTTTATGCCCAGGATGGTTTATAACATGTTCTGCTACTGCTGATTTTTCTGGCTAGCCCAGAATGCAGTGTCTCTCATGTTCCTTGATTCACGTTTGAATGCTGCATTTGGTGGTCCCTATGTAAACTTGTTTATAGCTGCATGGTATGTGGTAAATTCCTGTGGCCATGAGAGGATGTCTCCTGTCCTTCACTGAACTCAGCATTTGCGGGATTTTCTTGGTCAGTCTGCAGATCATTTGGAGGTTGTGTTTCCTCATCAGTTTCCCTCTTCTGCCTGTGACTCCTTTGATGTATGGTAAAAATACCTTCCCTTTGGGTAGTTGTTTTGTCTTCACTTCTGTGTTTTTTTCTGGGTCTGGCAGCTCTTCTGATGTCAGAGCTGGAGTAACCATTAGTCTGTAGAACCTTTATTAAACTTTGGTATCGTATAAACCTTCTGGTTACCTGTGATTCCACTAGTCACCAAACACTCTGTCTTCAGCAGGATACTACAGCAATATAATTAAAGACACTCTTTATCCCTTTATTGGATACCTAAAACCCTTTCTAAATGCTCCTCACAGCAGCCTAAAATAGCCTCAATGGCTCTTCACTGCTTAGGGCACACTAAACATCAACAACCCTTTCAAACCTGTTCCTCCCTCTTATATATGCACTCCTGGGAGCAGCCCCCACCTTTTCCAGGCTTTGATCCCATTGGCTAGTGCCAAGGTTTTAATCTGCCTGTTGGCTCCACATTAGTGAAATACAATTATCAGCATTTATCTTGCTCAGACTTCTGTAAATATATTGCAAACCAATATTTTAAGGAATGTACGTTTATCAGAAAAATACAGTTGAGTACATAATACAGTATGTGCAATATATCTGTAAATAAACCATATGAAATAAATTTATATTTAAAATAATATTTTTGGCTTTTATTTTGGAATGTCCCACATTTTTCTTGAATGTCCAACATCTTGCAGTGCCCTGTCCTCCTTTGTGCTGAGGATATCTGGTCATCCTGTGACCAACTACTGGAGAGACGGTAGCAGAATGCAAAATCCTGAAGGAGAGTGTAGAAGAGCAGCACTCTCTTCTGTAACATTTTGTTACAGCCCTATATAGCCTCGGTGCATTTGGAAAGTTATCTTCTGTGATTGTGCTCATAAAAGTGTCTTCTCTGCCTCTGTTAATTAAAATACTTCAGATATTGGGATCAGATGGTACTTTTAAGCATAGTAGTGCTTCAGTAGTATTTCTAGCCGACAGTATTCCATCAAAACTCATTTCTTAAGTCACTGAATGTTAATGCATTGTTAAAATGTGGTTTGATGTTTTATACCATGGTATTACCTTTCCCCTTGATTTCAGGAATAAATTAAATGTCCCCATGAGTATGGTTGCTAACTTTTACAACGAGTAGAGCTGGCAATAAAAAAAGAGTGATGTGGACCCAGTAATTCAAGGATAAACAGTTTCATGAAATGGCTGCCCCTCCCCACTTGTTTCACTGATTCATCTCCCTGATTCTTCGGCACGATTGCATATGAGCAGACCTCAGTGAATTAAATCAGTTTTTCTTCTGATTAGACATTACAAGATTGCACAGTTAATCTCTGATCTGCTCCTGCCCCTTCAAGAAATGTCATGGCATGCCTTTTCACCCTTTGATCTCAGTTTTGAATAAAGCATCTGTGGTTTGTTGCAAGACACTCACATATTTTGTCACTTTGCTGAAAAACTAACATAGCACAAACAACCCCTTTTAAGGCAAATGAAATGGCTGAAAATTGACCTTGTCATTACTAGCCAGCAGCCTTACTTGTGAGCAAGACATACTGTGCACATTGTTACTCTGAGAACCTGAGCACAATATTTAAAAGAAGAAGAAATTGAGGAGGATGGAGCCACTCTCTGATACAAACACAGCAGTTTCTGAATGCAAAGCTCTCTGGATATCCATCTGAGCCAAACAAGTGTGTAGAAGATTTCAAAGATCAACAAAAGGAACCTGAACAAATTAATAATCTTCTCCTTCAGAAAATTAAACTTCACTCTGCTAAATTAGTTGACCTTCAGTGTTTGCCCTGGGGTGATCGAGGTAAGACTGGAGAGTTGGTTGGAAGAAAAGGGTTGAAAGTAGGTTGAAGCAAGATGACTAGCGGAGTGGATTATTTACAAGAGTGTTTGTTTAGGTGTCTTTAAAGAGATGAGAGGACGAAAGGCAGGTCTGCAATACAAGAAAGCTTTCATTGTGTACCTTTTTTATTTATACTTTGGCCACAGCAAATTAGCTGATTAAACTGAAATCTGTGGAAAGGAAGTGTGTAAACCGAACAGTGACACAAATGATGCTGCACTGGCTTAGAAACTGCCTCTCTCCAGTTAAACATTGTCTTTAAAGACATATAGGGCTTTGTTTTTAATAATTGCTCAACTAAATTATACAGTAAAACCTGTGCTCAGTCTCTGCCTGCTTAACACATGGGGAATTTGAGCAGCACATGATTTTAAACAATGCCAATTAACCTGGTTGTTGTAAGCAAGGGCAACTTGTATAGAGCTAGGGTAAGTTACTTTTTGGGCTACAGGTCAGAATCCTCCACCTATGGCTAAGTGGGAGATTCTCAGAGCTGTAGTCCAAAAAAGTAACTTTTTCAAGCTCTGGATCAGAAGTATGTTCTACTAAGAGTGCATTCGTGTGCAAATTTTCCAGGCTACAAGAATTATAGGCTTCACAGGGCATTCTCACCCTTGTTAAATTCAAGCTAGTTTGAATGGTCTTCCCGTACTTTATATTTAATAGAATGCTGTGAGGTAGGTTGGGATGAGAGCTAAGGACTAACCTAAGGTCGAGTTCACAGATGGTGAGGGATTGGAAACTGGGGCCAAAACTGCATTGCAGAAATAATGCAGTTTGATATTGCTTTAACTGCCATGACTCCATGCTATGGAATCCTGGGATTTGTAGTTTGGTGGGGCACCAGCTCTGTCAGAGAAGTCTAAATAGCTCACAAAACTCCAATAATTGTATAGCATTGAGGCATGGTAATTAAAGTAGTGTTGAAATGCATTACTTCTACATTGCAGATTCAGTCTGGGTCTTCCCAGTCCAATTATCAATCCCTTACATGCTGCCCTTCAGATATTGTTGGACAGCCATTCCCAGCAGTCCTAACCAGCATACCCAATAGTAAGGAATGATGGGAGTGACAGTTTTCCAACATCTGGAGAAACAAAAGATTCCCACCCTGACACTACACTATACTGGAAGTCACATCCTACTAATGGCCAAACTCTGTGTCATTTTGAAGGGGTGTGAGTCCATCCTCATCTCGGTTTTCATTTTCATGACTTCATTGTATTTATGGTTGTTTTACAGTGTAAATCTTTTAAAATTATTGTTGTACAGTCCTCCCTCCATTCTCACCATCTTTGGACTTGCGCCTCTCACTTATGTGCGATGGACAAACGGAAGGAGATTGAATGGGGCATAGGGTGTAGGAATGTAACCCATGATCCATAATAATAATAATAATAATAATAATAATAATAATAATAATAATAATAGGATTTATTTATATGCCGCCCCATCACTGGGAATCCTTGTACTTCCATTGTGCATTGGAAGTATTCCACTGGGTGCTCCCAAATGTCTATGTATCGTAGATCAGGGTAAGACACTCTTTTCAGGATGGTGGGCCATCCTGAAGAACACTTTGAGGTGGCACAAATGGATGCAGATGACTCTCTCTCTCTCTCTCTCTCTCTCTAACACACACACACACTATCAAGATCAGGATTGCCTGGGAAGGTAGAAGAGTAGTATGAAAGCCTCACCCTCCCTCAAATGGCCTGTAAAAGCATCTTTTGCCTGGGCAGAGTAACAAGAAAAAGTAATGGATAATGGTACAGAAGAAAATAAAGCAGCAATCTTACTAATCACTACTTTGAAGGGCAGGGAAGACTGTCATTGGAGACCCAGCATGGTGCAGTGGACTATGACTTTGGAGACCAGAGTTCAAATCCCTGCTTGGCTATGGAAACCCACTAGGTGACCTTGGGCAAGTCACACTCTCTTAGCCTCAGAGGAAGAGGAAAGTAAACTCCCTCTGAACAAATCTTGCCAAGAAAACACTGTGATAGGTTTGTGTTAGAGTTGCCATAAGTTGGAAATGACTTCAAGACACACAACAACATCAACATCAACAATGAATGTCATTTTGCATTTGTTGCTCCCAAAGCTAATTTGTTACAGGAACACTATTGTTTGTGGTGTGTTATGGCCAAATTTACTGTTGGAAAATTATTGCATTTTCTCTCCCCCTCCTCAGATAGATAGGATTTTCCCTGCATGCAAACTCCACTGTCTTCCCTTTTTAAAACATGCTATTTGGTCTTGCTGAATGACAATACCTTTGTAAATTGATCAACAAATCATGTGATTCAGCTAACTTCTTTTAGGAAGTTTTTTTTTTTTTCACATACACACAAATGAAGAGAGATTTTCCTGCTACGCTCCCAGTTTCCTATCTCCATACTCTATCAACTTTCTTCCGAAAGATGGTGAGGTAAAGATTTCTTCTTTTACCTGAACTATTCATTAGATAGGTTAGGATGTAGCCTCTATGCATATGTAGATTCAAGCCATTAATAAAGTTTTGTTTTTAAACTACAAGCTATTTCCGTTGCCTTTGAGCCAGCATCAATCCTTAGAGAGCATTGTTAGATAAAGACATATTTCTGTTGCTTTGCTGATTTAAAAGCCGGAACCTAACAGGCTTGGCTTTGATATTTCTGATATTTTGGATTCCTTAACAAAGGCTGAAGCCTTAGGAAACCTGAATCCTCAACACTTACTAGTAGAATTAGCTTGAGAAGTGGGAATATTTTTTACTACAGAATCATTAGTCACCTGGTAACTTCCTCCCCAAGTCCTAGCTAACACTATAGTACTCAGTTTAGGACTGGCAAGACAACATGGGTGGGGGGAAAGATGTTCAGAAACTTCCCTAGTTACTGGCTTCCCTAAATGATTATTGTGGGGGAGAGAGGCCTGCATTGGTCGATTCCTATTAAGCCTGATTCAGGGACGTAGCTAGGATTTTAGGAAGGGGGAGGGGGGTCCAGACTAAGTGCCACCATTATAATGGGGCTTGAGTGCGGCGGCGCAGCAGCACACACCATTCATTTTTCTAATGGAAGGGGGGGAGGTGCCGACCCACAGATTCCCCCCCCCCCCCCGGCTACATCCCTGCCTGATTTACATTTCTATCCTGTCTTCCCAAACAGTGGAATGAAGCCTTTTCAGCCTCTGATGTATCTAACTCATCCATGCTTGAGTGGCAGGTTCAAATCAATTTGTACTGCTTCTACTTCCATAAATTCTGTTGGTTCCATAAGTTCTCTAAGGAGATCTACCTGGGATTTAGGAAAGCCACAATTGTATTGTAACATCAATACAAAAAAACATTCCTAAGGATTCTGTATGGTGTCATATGGGAAGTGGTCAATGGAGGGGTGACACCGTGAGTTACTGCACCAAGTGATGCCACTGACTGACAACAAGCTCTCCAGGATTTCAGATAGAAGTCTTCTCCAGCCCTAACTGGAGAGGTCAACTGGCTTGAAACTGGTAACTTCCATGTGCAAAGCCAGGACTCTGACAGTGAATTTCATCCCATCCTCTTAATCCCACCAACCAAGAAAGAGCCATTCATGGCTGCTGAAATGGGAGACTTGGTAGTACAAATGTTTCCTGGGCATCTTTCAAGTAGCCTTTGTTCTTCTACTTCCCACTATCTTAGCCCTTCCTGCACTACTCAGGATTGTCTGCATTACTCCAGAGGCAGGCTGGAGTATCCTGGCCTTGCTGCTGCCCCATTCTCTCCCATTACCTTGGCCCCTGTTCCCATGCCATGATGGCTGCCTGCATGGGCATCCCACTGGCCCACCCAATGAGTTTACTGCCCATGCAGGTTGCTCACCTCTGAAGTCAGAAAAAGCTGCCCAGAGATGGTCACATGCTGGGTACCTTGTTCTGACCTCAGAACGAGTGACCTGTGGTGGCAGTGAATGCACTGGGCAACCAGTGGGATGTATGCGCAAACAGCTACCGTAGTGTTGAAACGAATGGTGTCCGATCTTCCCAGAAGATCTGGAGCAACAGGTAAGTTATTTTAATTTGTATTAACCTTGTTATATTCCCAGTTTTGGCATGGGATGTACCAGACATTGTCCTGACTGCTCACACCAGAACCAGAGTTTGGGCCATGCATCATGCAGACGGGATGGCACCAGAATGGGGCAGGGGGGATGGTCTTTTTGGCCCATGCAGTCAAGGCCTTAGCAGACATGCCCATGTTCCTTCCACTGAATTTTTTATGTTAGGAGGAAGGACTCCCAGGGGAGATGTTGAAAAGTGAAATCAACATCTAAAGCAGAAAGTTAACAACTCTCTGAACTCAAAAGCCTAGTTGCCCCTTACAACAGAAATTGACATTAGCTATCAACTGAGATCTAGTGCCTTCGCTCAGGTACCAGCATGAGAACCTGGCTTCAGAGAGATGTATAATCCAATATGTCTAGTTGCACTTTTGGGGGCCTCTTCAATTTGCTTCCAACTGTTGTAAAAAATGTGGGAAGTATCATATTCATTATTCAAACTGATAACATGAGAGGTTCCAATGACATTGTTTGCAAGATTTCTGAATCAATATGTCAAGTAGTGCTGTTTTGTGTCATGTTACATAGCGGTTATATCCTAATCTGACACGATAAGATTACTTGATATATTTGATCCTGAAGCAAGAATTCCTTTGAAATATTTGGCAGGCTTACAACTCATCAGGTATTATTATTATTTTTTATTATGGACACATAGGTCAAGTCTGCAAGCAATTTAATGGCCATACATCTCAGCCCTTGTCAAACTAGTCTTCCCAGCAAGAGTACTGCAGGAAATGTTCTCAGTGGCTTAGTTCTTCCAGATGCTCAGCACCCACAGGCTCCTTGGATTTCAGCGAGATGTTGGGCCATTCAGCACCATATTAAACTTTCATGAGCTTGCTTCGGCTACTACAGTCCATCTTGCAAAATAAACAGATAAGATCGTTCCTTCTTTTTTTATACCCAAGATACAGAACTACCCCATTAGATGGATGATCTAGCTCTGAAATATGACATGGGCCTACAAAGCTCAACAGGAAAACAGCTCCATAGGCTTCTCAGGGAATCAATGATTCTTTTATCTGAAACTTTGGGTCTCAGTTCTGTCAAGAGAAAGAAAATGTAGAGTGTTTATTAGCACTTCATTTCCTTTTTTTAAAAAAATTGGGACTCTAGGCTGCCGTTAAGCTCACCAGTATCAAGAAAATCAAATGCAACTGAAGACACAATGAGGGACCACACTAGACACATGAATAATAGAGCATAAATGCCTCTTATTGATTAAGCAGCTAACAGTAGGCAGGAATATATTGTTATCGAAATTCAGAAGAGTTTTTTGGCTTCCTCTATAAACCAAAACAACCTCTAATGAATGAAAAGAAACTGCGTGTTCGAAGATGAAAATGCAACTGTTGTGCTGTAAGGTGCCTTGGGTCTTTTTTTTTAAAAAAAAAACAAAAACAGGAAAAGGTCTGCTAAAATGGAATGAACCATAAACTGCCACTGAAGCTTACAGCCTCTCATTATAGTTAGCCATTTTAAAAGTGTCAGCAACATTTCCTGTCCCATGCTCCCCTGGGAGGCAGATCCCCCTTTCACCAACTGCTACCTTTGCACTGACCACAGAACTGTTGCATGCATTTGGCCATAGAATAAATTGTGGGTGCTTGCAGTGGCATTCCTAAGGAGTTCTGGGGGGTGCAGACCACACCAGGTGACACCCTAAAGGAAGGTGGCACCACTGTTCCTCAGACATTGCTTTTGGCCAGAAATGGGCTGTGTCGTTCACCTTTGTCCCATTAAAAAAGTGCTGAAGAGATGGTGTGAGTGGGGTGAGGCTCAGTGGGAAGAGAAAGGAGAGGCCCTGTTTTTTAATATGTATATGTATATGTGTGTGTATGTATATATATATATATATATATATATATATATATATATATTCAAATTTAAAATATTTTAAATTTTATTTTTTAAAAATAAATTTTCTTTCTTTTTAAATTTTTTTGAAAAACATATTTTACCAAATTTTCACTTTTACCATATGTAAATACATCTAGGCTATGCATAAGATATTGTAATTTTAAGGTATACTTTTAATTTTGTTTGTGTCATGACTGTTACCGTTACATTCAGTGATATATGAGAATTACAATTTATGAGTAACATTAGTACAAAAAACACTACTAAGGATTTTGCATGGTGTGGTATGGCAGATCAATGGGGAATGACATTGAGCATTGTCAACTAGAAACTCTTCTTCCCCAAGGGACATAAAGCTAAATTGCTAGACCACATACGTCCAGGCAAACCTTCCCAATTTTAGTTTGTAGCATCAGGTAGAAGCTGACAGCCACGCCTGATTTCTACCAAAGACTCCAAAGAGCTGTTACTAGATAATAGATCATACTGGGCCAGATGGACCAACAAGAACTAGTGTGGTGTGGTAGTTAATGTGTTGCACTGGGACCTGGATGATCTTATTGGATGACCATTCGGGTCATTGCTTCTCACATCACAGGGGACATGTCTACATGAGCCAATTAGAATGCTGCCACATCCCCCCGCCAAATCCCCAATTCAATTATGGTGTATCTTAATGATGTGAGGCCAATCCTGCACCAAATCTACTCTATCCCTCCCTTAAACTAGTGTAAAAGAATCAATTTTTGCTCCATATTTTGCAGGAAAAGCTAGAACACTCCATATTAATGCTGGGCAGCTCTTTACACACAAGTCCCACTGTGCTTCTATGTGCCACCATTGCAAGTGCAAATCACTCCCTCTGAGGTCACAACAATGCACCCAGCCATTGCATCAATGCTGGGTGACTTGTTTCTGACCTCAGAGGGATTGATGCATGCCAGTGATAATGGCGCTGGGTGGCACAGTGGGACAGTGGCATCACTGTGGAGTGCAGAGGTAACGGAGAATCCAGGGCAGCTCTAGGGCCAGAATACCCAGGCCAGGGTAGACACGCCCAGGGTTGTAAAAATAAAAATGAGGAGGAGAACCATATTGGAAGAAAGGCAGGATAGAAGCATCTCTAGTAGGTAAAGTACATAATTGTCTGACATGGGATGAGGCAGCTTCCTAGATCCCTACAAGATCTGTAGATGCCTTGTGCCTAGAAATCTGGGCCTGACTTTTAGAAGACACCATGTTGGCTTTCTAAGACTATTAAAACATTTTTAAAAATAAATAAAGCCATCCCCGACTCACATGAAGCCTGATTAATCTGATTTGGGTGTTGTTGTTTATAATAGCCAGTGGAGGCTATTTAAAACACAGCCATAGACCTCCGATATCTGTGGCATTCCCAAGGTTTACTCCTCATTATTTTCCAAGAGACAGAAGTTGATCGGGCTATCTCTTGAGTCATGCTCATGCCTCCCTCCAGATAACAACATACTTGGATACATTTATCACTTGAACTCTGCAGCTGCTCCTGACACCTTGTTGCACAGGTCTTTCCTAGCAGATAGATCATATGTAGCTGATACCATGATATAAATATGTGTAACTTCAGCCACAGGTGTGACTTTTGGGACTGTCTCCAGCTTTCTAAGAACTGCTTTCCTTGACCTGACAAAAGTCCCCCAGGCCAACAGTGACCAGCCAGACATCTCTGGAAACACATAAGCAGATCATTCAAACACTAGCCACCTCTCATTGTTTCTCTCTAACATCTGGTTCCCTTCACAGACATATAATCTTTGAACTAGTGCAAAGATTGTGTCTGGAAGGGAGCATAGACAGGCCTGTGTGTGTCTATATATGTGCCTTCAAGTCGCTTGTCAACATATGGTGACCCTATGAATTTCACAGAGTTTTCTTAGAAACGGAATATTCAAAGGTGATGTTGCCACCTCTGAAATATAGCCTAAAGCACCTAGTATTCATTGGCAGTCCCCCTCCAAGTACTAACCAGGGTGGGACCTGCTTAGCTTCCAAGATCAAATGGAATATGCTGCTTTTAGGGTATTTAGGGTCTACAGGCAGGTCCACTCCTCTATTTACTTACTCATTGGGGTCAATGGAATGTACATATGTGTTGACTTACCAGGCTCCTATTGATTCAGTGAGTCTAATTTAAGGCCAGAATAGAATTCTATTACATCAATAAAATGATTAGTATAAAATAAAGAAATTGAGAGCCACTTGAGGGAGCAGCTATTACAGCCCAAACAATCCAGAGGATATGACAATGTCATCACAACATAATACGATTGTATTCAGGAAGGTAAGATTAAAGAAGTCTTCATCTGATACCAATATTACATAAGGATGGGTACCAGGCAAGCCTTTCTGGGAAGGGTGTTTCCTAAATGAGAGGTTGTGGTTGAGACAAATGGCTTCTATTCCTCCCCGTGATATTTCAGTTCACAGGGGCCCACCACTGATGATCTCGGGGTATGAGCAGATGCATATGGAATGTATACCTGGGGGATATGAGAGCAGATACTGTAACCCTAAGCCCATGTAAGCCTTTAAAAATGAAATATACTACTTTGAACTGAGCCTAGAATTGGACTGGGAGTAGAGCTTGTACATAACAAGTTGCAACTAATATAGTTACCTGTCACTAGTTAACTGAAGTGTGTAACAAGGATATTATTCTTGTTCTTATGGAATTGCACTATATTTTCAGTGGAATTATTAATTTTCTAGTTACTTTAACTTTTATTTTAAGGTAGTTTTACAGGGATTTTTAGCAGAATGGCAGCAGGATTCACTGCATAGCTTCCTAACTACTGTACTAAGCATTCATAACTTCCCAGTATGATACCAGCCAATATAGACCTGAATTATAGCCATATGCTATAGCAAATCCATTTTTCATGCTTTCTCCATAGGCAGACTCACCTGCAATGCACTGTAAGAATCTAAAAGGGAGTTGACCAGACATTGATCAATAAAGCTATTGGCAGTTGCTTATACTGCACTGAAATATTGTACAGTTTTTAATTTGTTTAAAAATAAGATTTTAATTGGTTTTAATTTTGTTGTTAGTTAATGCTGTTTTAATCTTAATTCTGTATATTTTAAAACGTTGTTGTTGTTGATGATGTTAAGTGTCATCATGTTGACTTCGACTTATGGTGACCTCATAAATGAGAGACCTCCAGGTTATTTTGGATTGTCTCATCATAGGATTTTTTGTGGTAAAAGATCATCAAAAGCAGGTTTCCTATGCCTTCCCCTTCACAGTACTAACAAGCATTAGCTATGGTGCCACTGTTGTTGTTTCTGAGAGATCCTGTGCCAGTGTCTCCTCCATTCCTGCTGCTGCTCAGTAGCTGTTTAGCACATTCATTCTGGCTTCTCAAAAAAAGCCTGTCTGATGTGAGAGGCCCTAGCAATAGCACTGTGACCACCAGCATGACCTCTTTCCTGTAGCACATGCAATCCCACCATCACAGGATAGCTACATATTTTTTTATTTTTAAACAATATATTTTTTATTATATTCTCTGTCTTTTTGTAAGCTTCCTTAAGTCCTAGCCTGGGAGAAAGCTGGGATATAAATGAAGGGATGGGTGATAGATGGATTGAGGCACAATTTGAATATAAATTTTTAAAATTCAGAATTTGAGTAGGAAAACTTTAGTACACATTCACAGGTGAGCCCTGCTATGTTCAGTCAGGCTCACTCTCATTAAATAGTGGGAAAAGGAATGTTGCCATAGACTTAATGCCATCTTTTGATTAATTTGATTTTGATAGGAATGCAACGGCTATTACGAATAGCTATTACAAATCACCAATGCCCATTCTCTGTTTAAAAATGCTATTAAGATGTTTTCAACCATTAAATGGACAAGATCCTTAGAAGTGTTAGGAAGACAACCTGCTCTCTCGATCCCTGTCCCTCTTGGCTAGCAGCTCAGGGGGGCGCGGGTGTAACCACTATGTTACGCCGCATAATTAATTCATCTTTTAGGGAAGGGAGTTTTCCATCCAGCTTAAAATTGGCCATTGTAAAACCGCTGATAAAAAAGCCCTCCCTAGACCCCCTGATTTATAACAATTATCGGCCTATTTCACTACTGCCTTTCTTGGGGAAGGTGATCGAGAGGGCGGTTGCCATTCAGCTTCAATCGGTCTTGGATGATACTGATTTTCTAGACCCATTTCAAACTGGCTTCTGGGCGGGCTATGGAGTTGAGACTGCCATGGTCGCCTTGGTCAATGATCTCCGTCTGGGCATGGACAGGGGTAGCGTGTCCCTGTTAGTGCTCTTAGACATCTCAGCAGCTTTCAATACCATTGAACATGGTATCCTTCTGGAATGCCTGAGGGAGTTGGGAATTGGGGGCACTGCACTCCAGTGGTTCCATTCCTACCTCTCGGGTCGATTCCAGTTGGTGCAGCTGGGGGACGTGTGCTCTGATAAGAGGGCCCTTACATCTGGTGTCCCTCAAAAAGCCATTCTGTCCCCCATGCTATTTAACGTTTACATGAAACTGTTGGGAGAGATCATCCGGAGACACGGGGCGCAGTGTTATCAGTACGCTGATGACACCCAAATATGTTTCTCTGTGTCTCCGACTGATGCAGTGACCAGGGATGGCATCTCTCCTCTAGACGCCTGTCTGGAGTCAGTAATGGGCTGGATGAGGGAAAACAGACTCAGACTGAATCCAGAGAAAACGGAAGTACTTGTGATAGGATCCCCAGGTCCTGGTTTGGAGATTTGTCCACCTGTACTAAATGGGGTCACGCTTCCCCTGAAGGACTCTGGTCGCAGTCTGGGGGTGCTCCTGGACTCCTCGCTCCACCTTACATCTCAGGTGGATGCGACAGTCAGGAGTACCTGTTATCAGCTTCGGTTGATACCTGTGACCCTACCTGGGCCGGGGGGACCTTGAAACAGTGGTACATGCTCTGGTAACTTCTTGGTTGGATTTCTGTAATGCGCTCTACATGGGGCAACCCTTGTACCAAACCCGGAAGCTTCAATTAGTGCAGAACATGGCAGCCAGACTGGTCACTGGATGTTCCAGGTCCAGCCATATAACACCTGTTCTGCAAGATCTACATTGGCTGCCTATTCGCTTCCGGGCGCAATAGAAGGTGTTGGTTATAACCTATAAACCCCTAAATGGCTTGGGCCCAGGGTACTTGGAGGACCGTCTCTCCCCATATAATCCGCCCCGCACACTCAGGTCAGCCGGGAAGCAACTTCTGAGGGTTCCTCCTTCAAAACACTCTACGACTGCACAGAGGGCGTTTTCAATCTCAGCCCCGCAGTTATGGAACTCGCTTCCTGAAGAGCTCCGCTCGGCCCCCTCCCTCGACCAATTCAGGAAGAGACTCAAAACCTTTCTCTTCGAACAAACTTTCCCCCAGATGTTGTAACGCTTCTTTCCCCCCCCCCCTTGCATCTGCACTTTGGCTAGTTTTTGTATGGTTTTTAATCTGTGTTTTTAATTCTTTGGTTTTAATGTTTAACATTGTATTGTTTTTGATTGTCATTTGTTGTTGCCATGATGCTGTAACCCGCCTTGATCTCAAGGAAAGGCGGGCTATAAATAAATGATTTATCTATTATTATTATTATTATTATTATTATTATTATTATTATTATTATTACTGTTATTAAATATTATATAAGTCTAACCTAGTATTTTGTGCCAACCATTCAATAGGAGGTGAAGAAAGGGCAGCCTTAGGTTTGGATGCAGTTCCCAAAACTGTCTTCCCAGCCCTCAACCCCTCCAGATTGGAGATGGGAAAGCTAGTACAAAAAGATGGATGCATTGAGTTAAACGTAAACAGACTTTTTTCTTTTTTAAAAAAAGGAGGTTTTAACTGTTACATTTATTCTAAATTCCACTGTAAGTTAACAGTCTACACAAAATGAAGCTGAAAAATGCCAACTGTGAGTGTACCCTGCCTCCCTCTCTCCATTTGACTCTGTCTTGAGTTTTGGAAAGAAACAGCTGTATATTTCATTTTTAAAGGCTTACATGGGCTTAGGGTTACAAAGAAGAGAAACCCTGCTCCCCAAGAAACCTTTATTACAGGTTGATTTAAAAACTTTTGACCTTGGAATTAACTCATCTATAATACCTATAATTATGAATGAAAATAAACAAAGTTCCCTATAGCTACTTGTGTTTGCAGTGGTTTGAATTTTGTAACCTAAACAGTGTAACTCCCTAAAAATGAGAGACTTTGCAATTTTTGCAAAACACCAAGAGAAGTAGCCTATGGGTAATGGACCAGCTGGGAAATGTGAATTGTGCTGGATCTTTAGTACACCCCTCTTTTAATTAATTAATTAATAACTTAGAGTTCAGTTAATGCCAACATTCTACCTTAAGTCAACCAATCAGGTTAAAATAAATTTAATGAAGTTTCCCCATTTCATTAGAAAATTTCTAACTTAACTGAGTTTAATTAGTTAGTTCCTATCACTGCTCCAGACTCACTCTTTTTCTGGCCAAAAACAAGGGTGAATTGCCTCTCCTTGAAGCCTTCAGGAGGGGCAATTAACCTTTTCAATAGTTAACATTAAAAAACAAACAGTTTTTCTAAGCCAGATGTGAATGTCTGGCCCCTTCCAATTTGTTTGGGTGTGCAGCATTACTGAACACTCCCCAGGGCAGAATATGGGCTCCCAGGCATGTCCCAGTTGCCTACCCCTGCATGAAATGCTAACAAATATGTGGTTTGCAAATATTTTTAATGCAGTTTGTTTTCCAGTTCCAGAGTCTGGATTCTTTCGAAGTTTATTGTGGGGTTTTCAAGGAAGGGAAAAAAGCTTTCCTGTGCCTATTGAGAACCCCCTCTAGATCCTGTGCATCACAGAGGAATGTTAAATTTATGAACTGAGTGTACATTCTGTGATATGCAAGGATTATGTTACAGGCACAGAGAATTCACTTGGCTGATTTGAAAATCATCAAAATGGAACAAGCCATAGCAATGTATGGCTTTGCAGCTTCAAGATTAGACTGATGTCCTGATTTGGCAGGGACAACCCCAATTAATCCTCTGCCAACCCACTTATTCAGATATCTTTAAAATGTTCCAGTTTCTCTATCTTTCTCCAGCTTTTCCTTTTCAACCTCAGTTTAGCCTTCATAGGCTACCTTTAAAGAGTTGTTGTGAACTGAGCCTAGTACACCAACATGACTAGATAAAGTTTGAGTGAAAGAAGATGTGACTCTAATTCTGAAACAACTCCATTGAGTCCCAAATGCTGAGCTTTAAATCGATGAATTAGCACAAGCTCTGGATAACTAAAACACCATATTTTCCCACATGTTGTTACTCCTGTATCTACCTCAGAGACTCTCTCTAATAAATACAAGGAGACCCCTCTAATAAAATACAAGAAGAAATTATCTGGGGTTAGGTCTCTTCCAACTCTATGATTCTATGGGAGGATGACCATTAACACATTACAAAGTAAAGAAGACAGACAGAAAGAAAAGCATCACCCAAAAAGAATTCAAACGAGAACAGATTTGCTTAAGATAGCCATGTGTGGATTTATACTTCTACATTCATTAGATACAATGGCCAAACTCCTTTATGGCTGTTACAAATGCATAACCTAGAATTACTCACTCATGACTGTTATGTATTCGTGATTCCTATGTAGACCTAGGTTCCATCTAAACATTAGGAATAACTTCCTGATGGTAAGAGCTGTTCACCAGTGGAAAATGATGCCTCGAAGAATGGAGTCTCCTTCTTTGGAGGTTTTTAAACAAAGAAATTGCCATCTGTCTGAGATAATTTGATTGTGCATTCCTGCATGGCAGGGGGTTGGACTGGGTGATCCTTCTGGACTCTTCCAGCCCTGTGATACTATGATTCTATGAAAGTCCTGCTATCCCCATTTACCAGGCAGTAGCTGTTGAGATTGACAGGTGTCTGTTCTCTTGTCAATTGGGAAGTGGCTGGTTGATATTCCTATCCTTCCTCACACCATGATCTCTAGCATGTGTGAGAGTTGCAACAGGGAGGCTGCTTCTGCCTGTCACACTGAGATCTCTCACAGGAGGGGGTGGAGATGGTAGTCAACTGCTTCTTCAATGATAGGATAACAAGCCTCCATCGATTACAGTGGCAAATGCCCAGTAAGTGGGGATTGCAGGTTTGAGGGCTGGGTTGGGATTCACTACATAGCACCAAAGCTTACACATATTTATCTCCCAAACAAGATTTCTGCCTATCACTAGAACTGAAATAGAATTACTATATTATGTCACCATAGCTGGGACAAAGGCTGTGATGAGGTGACTTATATGCTTGTTGAGTCAGTTGTTCCGGTGCTCACCAGGGATGGAGAACTTCAAGGCCCTTTCAAGACATTGGCTAGCAATCTGTTTTGCAGTTATGAGATTGTAAACTGGACTTACACTCTCGTAACTGCTAGGGGTTCATGTTTATGGTTGTGAACTATCCAATGTGAATCAAAATCCTATCACTACAGTCTGGCAGCACCCCAGCCAAAGTGTTTATGAGGTGCTGGAAATTTGGGCACTGGGAAATGAACCCTGCAGTGCTCTCTAGGTCATAAGAGCAGCTTGAGACAAGACGTTATAGCAGCTGCCTGTTCTCAATATGATCCACAACTGGAAAAACACTGCAGATCTCATTTCCCAGTGTCCTGATCTCATGCACCTCAGAAATGCATTGGCTGGGATGCTGCTAGGATTCAAATACATAGGTTTTTGGGTGGTGGCATTGTCAGAGCTTACAATGATGACAGAGCTCTGTTGTTGCAGCTATGTTGATGAAGTAGTATCTTGGCCATTATTTCATTATAGTAGTGTATCAGAGGTGCAAATTGCTCAGCCTTCCAGATGTTGTAAAACTGCAACTCCCAGCATTGCTCACCATTTGCTATGCTAGCTAAAGCTGAAAGGAATTGTAGTTCACTCTCACAGAATTCCAACCCTGCCCTTACCTTTAAACCAGACTTGAACTTCAAATCAAGGCTGCCTCCAAATACTGGACCTTCCACTGAGAACTTTGCTAACAGAAATTGTCCACCTTAGTATGGGAAATGGTATTGGAATTATCGCTCCCAGAAGAAGTTCCTTCGTTCCTTCCTTCCTTCCTTCCTTCCTTCCTTCCTTGTTGGCATTCTGAGACAAGGATTGCCCACACTGTTTTGGAGTTTATAGTATTTGAAGCAGGCCTGGCTCTACTATCAGGCAAGCTGAGACAGAGGAAATCTGTTGTCCTTGTGAAGACAACAAAAGGCTGGTGTTGTGTTTTTAGTCCCAGGGATGAGGGAGAGTTGCTTTTGAAATCTTCTGCCTCGTATGCCAAAACAATATGTCTACTCTTCAGTACTACCCATATTGATATTATGGGTGTTGGTGCTCCATCTCATTCAGCAAAATATCTTGGGCCATCCCCAGTTTAGGTTGAGCTTCCTGAGTGGGGAGAAGATTGCTCTTCCATTGTTGGAGGGACATTTCCCTTTTGCTGGTCTTCAGCTTGATAGGACTCCTGCTCCTCTGGTTTTTGCTTTTCAGTTTGCTGGATTAAAAAAATGGCACACATTAATCCTATTATCTGTCATAAAGAGCTTTTACGAAATAGTGGGATACATATATTTTCCAATTAATCAATCAATTTGCAAATGAAATGTTTCAGGGGATGCTGGTTGAGGAAGTATATTTCAGCAATAAACCTATCTTGTTCTCCCCACCAGTCCTTTCCAAGTTGTTTCTCTCACAGGATACAGAAGTAGGCTGCAAGGACATCTTCCATCACAGGAGAACTGGGACATGCTTTCAGCTAATGAGTTAATCCCACCTCCTCATTCTTTGAGTTACCTGTCGTGCATAATATAGGTTAACATCTAGTATTGGATAGCAAAGAAGCAAAAAATAACAAATAAGGAAATTGCTTATGAGCAACTTCCTTTTTTCCAGGATTCCAGAGAGACCCAAGGCAATTAAAAATGGCGAGAGGTAATTAAACCTTGCTGTGTGCAAGGTACAAATGTATGTGGTGGGCAGGGTTGTCATCCCAACATAGCCAATCAGTAGTAGAAAGAGGAATATGATACATATAAAATCCTAGAATCATAGAACTGGAGGAGACCACAGGGGCCATCCAGTCCAACCCCCTGCCAAGCAGGCGTAGACCATCAAAGCACTCCAGAAAGATGGCCGTCCAGCCTCTGTTTAAAAACCTCCAAAGGAAGCATACATGTCCGAGAAAAGGCAAGATTGGAAGCCCCAGCTTTTGTTCCTGTACAAACCAATTTTATTTTGTACATCTATATTATGTTTTTCACATCCCAAAGTATTCTCAGGGAACTCCTCTCATTACTTTTCATTCCCACTCCCCAATTCAATTTAAATTATTGCAATATTTCCCAAAATAAAGTGCACCTCTCCAGAGCTGCCTGTTTATGGAACTAGCTAAGATATCTGCTGCCAAGAAACAAGGCAATTCTCTGAAGATGCCAGCCACAGATGTTGGTGAAACGTCAAGAAGAAACTCTTCTAGAACATGGCCACATAGCCTGAAAACCCCACAAAAAACTAAACATGGCAATTGTTTCCAGGACCCAGATTCAATTGAGATCAAGTGAGCAAAAGAGGAATTGTAGCAATAAAGAAACTGGTCCTCATGCTTAACTAGTGTAATATTGCTAAAGTACTTTAACACTTTGACTATGACTCCTGAATAATAACTAAAAGGGGTTCAATGGAAATTGGTGAGAATTACTTTCTGAAACATTGCCTGAGTCTTGATGTGACACATGTTCACTGAGGGGTGGGGTGGTTAGGATGTTTCAAAAAAGAGTTTGGACACAGAACCATGAACATGCAAGTAAAATTAAAGCAAAAAGAACTGGAAATTCTCAATACCTCCAGGGAGCTTGTAGATGCATCATAGATGAATTGATATTTGCATTATCTCATGGTATTAGCTGCACTGGAGATAGAAAAGATAGGTAGCTGGCCCTGGATATATACTGGGGACCTTTTAGTTCTGCATCTCCTGGTTGGTGGACTAGATTTCTGTAGCATACTCTGTGCTGTACCTTTTGGATTACTGTAATGTGCTCTAAGTGGGGCTGTCTTTGAAAAGTCTGTTGGCCAAAAGAGCTGCAGCCAGGTTGTTGACTAGAGATGGCTATAGCACACTACTCCCTTCTTGCGACAGCAACTACACCAATAAGAACATTAAGACACCCCACTTTTAGAATTCTAGGACTGTGTTAAAATCCCTTGAAGTTCAGACTTGCTGACCGCAAGCTCTGTGAGGTTTGTAGAGGACTAAGTCAGCTTAGTAGTGGCTGATGGTGGCTTTCATGTCAGTGAAGTTGTAAATCTCCTCTGGACTGTATTCTGGACTTTCAAATAGTTGCCGCAGGTGCTGAACACTATCCCCCAAATAGTCTCAATGCCTTGAGAAATTCAGACTAAAACCTCGAATGGAGGCATCACCTCATTGACACAGCAGCCAGCAGCCATAACTGGACCAGCCTGTCTCTGTTTTCATGCCTTGTGTGTATAGCGAAGCTGTTCTGAAAGTCTCTTAATTACAAGAGCCTTAAACTTTTGTAAATTGTGGTGCAAAGCAATGTTACAGTTAGCAGATGGCATGATTTTTAGCATCTGGGTTTTTCCCCTCATATCATCCGACTCCATTTGCTGCTAACTAGATCTCATTTAGTGCTGACTGTGCTGTTATCATGATGAAATTGTTCAAAGTTAAATATCCTAATCCAAGGGTAGGCAACCTTTTTGAGCTGGGGCCCGGGTTGCTGTCCCTCAGACAACTGGGGAGCCGAAGCCAATAAATAAATAATTAAATATTTTCTTTTTAAAAAAATTAAATAAATAAATAAACCGGGACAAATGTAGGACAACATTTTCAAATGGTGGACACTTTTTTAAAAAAAGTGGAGGACATGCAAAAAATTTTGCTTTTTTTTTTAAAAAATGTTAATATAAATGCATGTTTCTGAGGCGTCTATAGACAATTGCCCTCCTTGCCCCTGCGCGCAAGAGGCCAAAGGCCCCGACGGCAATCGGTGGCAGGACCAGGCTGGGGCTGGTCCCAAGGCCTTGCCGGGCCTCATCCGGCCTATGGGCCGCAGGTTGCCTACCCCTGTCCTAATCCTTTAGCTGTGTGTTTTTTCTGACTGAACTTAATATTGGAGCGGTACAAACCGCTGAAAAATGGCAACCTGCCAGCACCTGTTTTTCCACTGGAGGGAAGCCACAGCCACCAAACTGCGCGGCTTCCCTCCGGCAGAAAAATAACCTGTGAAAAGCAGGTTCTTTTTACGCTGCAAGGTTGGTGTAACAAGTGTGCACTGGTGCACTCATTACATAAGTGCCACACGTATACAGGGCATCGTCACTATTACACCCTCGTCACGTGCTAGGGTTGCGGGACGTTTGGGCGCTCCACCCCAAGGCAACCGTAGCACGTGACGAGGGTATCACAGAGAGCCCATATGTACCGGGCCATTAATTCCTGTTGTTAACTCTCTAGACTGCTCTTTTTAGTGGCTGGGTTTTAAAAATAGAGTTGGTTTTACTTTGCCTTCTTCTGAGGCTTAGAAAGTGCAGCTTGGCGAAGGTCACCCAGTAGGTTTCCATGGCTGAACAGGGATTTGAACCCTAGTCTCCAGATTCATAGTCCAATGCTCAAACCATCACACAACATCTATGTAACTATTTAACTATTTTTTAGAAATAGTTTTTAAATTGTTATTGTTTAACATGAGGTTTTTGGATGAAAAGTAGCTTACAATCATACAGATACTAATAGACAAATGTACATACATACACAAATGTCAAGGTTCAATTCCTTGCTTGGCCATGAAACCCACTGGGTAATCTTGGGCAAGTCACATGCTCTCAGCCTAATGGGAAAGCAATGGCAAATATACTCTGAATAAATCATCCCAAGATAGGTTCATGTTAGGGTAACCATAAGTCGGAAATGAATTAACAACAACAACAACAACAACAACAACATACATACATACATACATAAACACAAGGTGCTAAAGAGCCATAACTCAGTGGCAGAGCCCCTGTTTTGAATAGATGAGTTACCAGGTTTGATGCCTGGTATCTTCAGGACTGGGAAAATTCATATCTGAAATGCTGGAGAGATGCTGCCAGTTAGGATCAACAATATTGTTCTAGAGATGGTCTAATGGTCTGATGTGGTATGAGGCAGCTGGATGTAGAAAATGGATGAAGATGCACATTTGATGAAAATGCAAGAGCCAAAAGGATTGCATCCTCATGTGGACATGTGTCTAAATGCAAATTTGACTTTTGCCCATATTTCCCAATCCAGTGAGAGGCAACAGCCATCCAAGGTTGCTTATGCATGCCATTCTCCTTCGTAGAACTGGTGGTGAGAACAAAGAAGAGGGTACATTGAGGAACAGAATTACCACTGCCAGAAAACACACATCTCTTATGCCTTCCATTACTTTGCACAACACATTGCTGCATGCCTGAATCCCTCCTCCCACCCCTCCCCCCCCTTTTTTTAAAAAAAATCCACCCATGCCATGTTGAAGTAAGAAAATGTACAGCACAGCGAAAGCCTTATGAAGCAGCCTACTGGTGAGGATACAATAATTGCTCATTTCCTGATCATTAATCCAGACATCGCACAATCAGTCAAAGGAATCCATTTTCCTTTGCAGCTATTTTGGAGACTGCTGCCCTATTGTCACCAGTGCAAGGGACCCTTGACTCAGCAGCCCATGTCTTTCTTTAATTAGAGCCTGTGATAACCTGTGGTCAAGCTTGGTTTGCCAATGGCCATCTATCATAGTGCCTGAACTCCCTGGCATCAATCTTTGATACAGAGACAGCTGGAATGGGAGCACCACTGGGGACAGGGGAGGGCATATTGTGCATAAATGGAAATTGCTGTGCATTGGCCACTGCTGGCTGCAGTCAGGCCCAGTCTCTGTGCCATTCCTGCTCCCTAATTTGCTTTTGACCCCAATGTCAAAAATGAAGGAGACACTTAGAATGCAGAGGGTCAATAGTAGATTTGGAGACTTCCAAGTTCTCTGTTTCTAACGATGCATAAAACAAAATACACTGGAAACCATGTTGGCAAGCCTACTAAAAATAAGTGGCAACCCATAGTGTTATTCCAGTCAGCCAAAGAGTAGCAAAAGAGTATGTTTTGGGGGGTTTTCAGAACTTGCCATCAGACTGGATGTTCAGCAAAATGGCAGGTGAGGGTAGAAGAAAAGATATTTGATGTATGTGGCATGAACAATCAAGCCAGATTTTTATTTGTTGGTATGTGCCTTCAAGTCAACTCTGATTTATGCTGACTTTAGTCTAGGGTTTTCATGGCAAGATTTATTCCAAGTTGGTTTGTTCACCCTTGTCACACTCTGAGAGAATGTGACTTGCCCAAGGCTACCCACTGGGTTTCCTTGGCTAAGTGGAGATTCAAACCCTGAGTTCTAATTCAGTGCTCAAACCACTACATTATGCTAACTCTGTTTCTCTTCATTTCTAATTCCTTTTAGTTCAGTATCAAACCTGATATTTTCAGTACACAAAGCCTTGCTCTCTGTGATTTTGGGGATGGGTCATTATTTTCTCATTGTGTGGATGTTGAAATATTTAACAATACTAAAATCAATTCTATGGTCAGGTTTCAATTGGCAGAACAGGGAGTTCCAGCTGTGAAATCTCTGTGGATATGACTTTTAGGTGCCACAAAGGGACACAGGCAGAGGGGAAGGAAAGAAGGTTCTGATGTGCTAGAACCCAAACACCAACTCTATATTGGATTTAGGCCTGTTCTCAGCCAGAAGTGAACATTTGTGATCTATGAACGCACTGCACTCCTAGTCGCTATAACTGGTATCTTTGTTTGATTTTATTCTTACTGATAATTAGTTATGATACATTGGTGGATTTAAATGGGATCCTGGCAAAAGAAAGGCCAAACATGAATAATAAGAGGACTATCGTCTTGGGACAGTGACCAGTTCTGTTTATAGTAGATAACTAAAGCCCACTTTATCTGTTTGCCTCAGTCCTCCATCATCATTGTCACCCCAGTCTAAGATCTCACCACTCCTTTGCCTCAATCTTTCTTTCCCCATATACCTCTCTATCATTGTTGTCCATCCGAGTGCTCAGCTTTTGCTCTCCTGTACTGCCTGTCTCAACAGCAATTGAACTTGAATTGTGTGAGGTTAGTTTCCTATTTCCTTCCTTCCTCTCTTGCAACTATTTTGTGAGCAGGCATAATGTTAATGATGTTTGACTTGTTAATCATTGTTGGAATTAATTGAAACTTTGTTAACACTATGTTTTGTCATTTCCTTCAGCCATAAATGTGATAAGATCAAAGACTAAAATTAGCTGGTTGTCATTAACCAAAAACTAAGCAAATTAGTATAAATACATTAAAATGAATATGTTATTTCCAAGCTTTCACCAGCCCACATATTTGTCTAGTGGATTACTTGTCAACTCAGTAGATATAAATTTCATATATGCGAGTACTGCTAACCTATCTGCTATGTAGCCATACCATAGCTCATGAAGACATATCACACTATGATCTAATTTGTGATTTAAACACTAGCAACCACATGCAATTACAATAGATTCATGATTGGGAGTTGGAAAGCAAACAGTTAACAGCATTGGGGACTGTCTTAAAGTTACCAAGATAGGGAGTTACTTTGTTAGGGGAATTGGTTAGTTGTTCTCCATAGCTGACCTACAATGCCTAGAAAAGAATTGGTTATTCTTCCTACTGGGAACAAGGTCTTTCCTCTGTCCCTAACCTCGAGATATTAGGCTACAGTTCCTATCATTCCTCAGCATCAACTTGCTGGCTAGGACTGATTAAGATTGCAGTCCAGCACCAAGTTGCCTACTCCTGTCAAATGGCAGGGGGATGTGGTGAAGTGGTTTGCGGGTTGGACTATGACTCTGGAGACCAGGGTTTGAATCCCTGTTCAGCCATAGAAACCAACTAGGTGACCTTGGGCACATCACACTCTCTCAGCCTCAGAAGAAGACAAAGTGTAGTGGAGTCTCAGAGTGTAGTGGAGTCTCCCTCTGAGTCCTTGGAGTGTAGTGGAGTCTCCCTCCTTGGAGGTCTTCAAACGGAGGCTGGATGGCCATCTGTCGGGGATGCTTTGATTTGGATTTCCTGCATGGCAGGGGGATGGCCCTTGTGGTCTCTTCCAACTCTATGATTCTATGATTCAAAGGTAAACCTCCTCTGAACAAATCTTGCCAACAAAACCCTGGGATAACCATGTTGCCGTAAGTCAGAAAAGACTTAAAGGCAAACAACAAAAACAACAACAACAGGATGCCTTAAGGGACTCACTTCCTTGCAAGTGACTCTGTGCTGAGGACATTCTTTGATGTCCGCTTGCAGGAACTAACTTTTGTAAAAGTTACACAGGTAACTACTAGGCAGTGTCCTGATTTGCAGGCCATTGTTCCAGCTACATCTCCATGGCACATACATTATCTCCTCTTTGGTGCCAAGGTAAATGGGTTCTCCCATACCTTTGATGGCAAATAATACCTGCCTGATAATTATTTTATTACTGTTCCCTTCTGGGGTTTGGGATACAAACTTGAAGGTGCTTTTTAAAATGTGTTGCTTGTATTTTTGAAACTAAAGTGTACTATACCACCTTGAAAGCCAGTGTTAATGGCAGTGTGCTACATTAAAAACAATAACCATTAATTCAGGCTACAATCTCATACTGACTTATCTGGGAATAAGTCCCATTAGGTAACTTCTGAATCAGCATGTAGTAAATTCACAGTTGGATGCAAAGGAAGAGGATGGAATGATGATCTGAAAGAAAAGGGACAAACAAGTCTATCAGATTAAGTGTTAGGAAATCTCCCTACCTCTGCTTGAAAAAAATGCAGAGAAAATGTTTGGCAACTGCTTGTGCGTGATTATAAGGCAGAGCTTGAATAAGCATTTGTCAAAGACTGAATAAGTCTACAGAGTCCCACTATGGTGCCAATGTTTGGGTATCTTGACCAGAGAGCAGTCCCTTGCAGTCCTACAGTTCTTTCAGGCGACAGGCCTTGAATTCAAACCTATTAATAAGAATCCCAGCTTATAGTGTTGGCATACACATTCTTATTCAAGGAGGGGACTTTGGTGTATGTCCCATCTGCTCAAGGATATTAAAAAGAAGAGACCATCCAACTCAAGCAAAGTTATTTTTCAGCATCTAGGGATGAAGCATTGCAAAAAGGACACTAAAGCTACAGTGAATTACATTTAATAATCCATCCAGGGTTGTCAGATCAGTGTGCATTCTTTATAAATCACCCAGTCCAGAGAGGAATTCTTCCAGCCAGGTTGCTGCAAGTTTCAGATAAGGATATATCTCCTTGTGGGGAAAAGAAAACAGAGCTATATACAGGATCTTTACTGAACCATTTAGCCTAAAAGTTATTGTAATGCTCCAGGCAGAAATTCTAAACAGAGATCAAAGCTGCCATTATAGAAGAAGAACCTTACAGATAAGAAGTTCAGAAGCACCAGCATTTTCTGGTTTTGCCATTTGCACTTTTGGAAGGAATATATATCAACATTCACATTTTGAAATCTAAAATTTTAAAACTCATTGGGCTGGCACAATGAATTCCTTCTTCCCATCTGCCCACCCGCTCCCCTTGTAGCCCCATGTTATACCCTTCAAATCTAGTCTGAAAGCTCTGTGCAAAGACTTTGGAGGTTCAAGGGGGTGAGAGAGGAGAAAAACAGGGAAAGTCCTGTGGCGCTAGTCGGGGTCTGCTCATTGATGAATATTGCCTAAATTCAAATTGTTATATCTTCTTGTTATCTCTAGATTGTTTGGGTTTGACAGACTTTACCATTTCTTGTGGGATAAAGCCTGTCCACAACCACAAACATAGCCATATTGCATGATTGGTGGGTGTGATTCAGAGCCTGTGCTCAATTGAAACATCACCATTATCGAATTCTCTTGTCAAGGATGTCCAGCAAGCTAACTCCATTAAATGACACTTGAATACCTTTCCCATTTTCTGACTGATTCTGTGGTTCTGTGCTTTACTATCTTTTTTAATGTCATGTCTAGCATTTTATTTGCTTTTCACATTTCTATTTTCTTGTAAGATGCTTTGGAATATTAGTTTGAAAAGCCAGGTAAAAATAACTTTTAAAAATCAACAAGACAACAAAATGGAAAACAATAAAAACAGAAAAGCTGGCTTCAAATGGATTACTGGTCTTGCAGCTGGATATTTCAGAAAGCCTCAGCAATAAGAACCTAAGTAGACAGAGGTCATATATACCATACTATCTCAAAATGGTACCAGCACATTAATAATGGTTTGCTACAGTCTCAGGGAAAGAGAGATCCAAAGGCACATATACAAATAGACTTGACTTTGAATCCAATTTCCAATTTGGTTCATAGTGGTTTCACTGTCATAGCTTTTGATGAGCCAAGCCAAAGTGTAGTTGTGTTAGAGTGGCAGGTCTCTTCATGAGAAGGGCCCTCATTCTTTTAAGAAGGGGCTCTCAGAATCCTTTGGTTGAATTCTTCCATATGAATTAAGCAGTTTTCAGACTGGTTTAAACATGTACTATGGAAGCACATCTCTATTTTAAACATTGCTCTGAGGTGGTTATGTGCTTGAGGTGTTAACGGCTATGCAGTGGGGGGGGGATACACATTAATCATCTCAAATGCTCAGCAATGTACACGAAGCAGTAGTTATGACTAAATGTAATCAGCTTGGATAGGTGTTCCAGTGGCCCTCCAGAGAACAAATACACAAAATCACCTCATTTGAAAGCTTTGCCCAATGATATAAACCGGCTGTGGCACAGTTCATATCTTAAACTGACAGAGTGATGTGGATTATTGCAAGGACAATGGCCTGCATATGTCAACCAATTTGCAAAATAATTTATGTCACCTTATCCTTTATGATTGTTTTTGCAGAGGACATAAACGGTGTCACCAATATTAAATGGACTTCTTTTAGAAAGCCTAGCTCAGCTTTCCCTCCCCTCCTCCTCCTCCCCAAACAGGCCAAGTCTGCAAAGCCATCTGCACAGAGACAAACATGCATATGGCCGTCATTTGTCCAACGCTTTACACAATGTGAAGGTTTTTTTCCCCCCAACTTGAAACGCCGGCCCATGTGGCAGATGATGTATGTGTTTCTTCAGGCCTGTGATTACCAGCACAGAGTTGCTGTGTGGTGCTCTTCACCTCATCAGTTCCACAAGCTGCACTCCAAGGTGTGTGAAGCATTTGTAGCAAGATGGCTTCTGACATGTAGCCAGGCTGAGGCGTTCTGCTGTGAATATTTGACTCCAGATTTTCTCCCAATCGAGGTCAGATTCTGACCTGCTGAAATTAGAGTGTGCGTGCGCACGCCCGTGGTGGGCCAGCGGTGAGATTTAACACCACAGAAGAACAGCAATTTCCAACCCAGAATGAATGCCTTCGAAAGAAAGGATAGCAAAGGGCACTCAGGGTTGTCTGGCGTCTCTTCAAAGGCCCCTTAACACTATAAGGAGAAAAGGAAGATTAATCTGGGATGATATGCAACTTTTGAAAAGTGGATGAACAATTGAAGGGGTGGAGGGGAGAAATCAATCTGGTTTCTGCCAAGTGTGTCACCTCCTAGCCTTCCAAACCCAAATGACTTTTAAACCATTTTTATTATTATGTTTTGAATGGTATATTCTAACATTGGATCTGCATTAACTATTTTGTATGGCCTTCTATGCTGTGCTTTCAAGGCTGGCAAGAATTCAAGATTTCTACTGGCACAACATGGCAACCTATGGGAGGTTGTGATAAACACAAGATGCACCATGAACTGGCAGCTTTGGAAGATTCAGTGTGGGCTCTAGCATATGGCAAGAAATATCCCCCTCGCCCATTATTAGAGGTCAGTAGGACAGCCTTTTTAAAAGACCATCTTCGATCAATGGCATACAAAAAATAAATGAAAAAACAATGAACACATTTCACTTTGCCAAATCTTAATATTTGAACATCTGATTGAGAATTTTACATAGCTGGGAGCCTGTGTGCTCTAGTGGTTTGAGTGTTGGACTAGGACATTGGGAGACCAGAGTTCGAATCCCCACTTGGCCCTGCAAACCTATCTTGTGACCTTGGGCAAGTCACACTCAGCTTCAGAGGATAGCAAAGGGGACCCCCCCACTGAATAAATTCTGCCAAGTAAATAAATCAGAAATTACCTGAACACACACAACAGCAAAGCTTTAGAACTGGGTTACTGAGGTAAGAAGCAAATTGGAAAAGAATGGAACCCTCTATGTCATTCCATTTTTCATCCAGGAAAAAGTGTATGGTGAGGAAAATACCCACAAGTATGTGTTCTTTGAATGTTTAGTCAGATCCACTAATCTAACTGTGGATTAGACTAAAGATGTATCCCATCAAATACGTAACACCATAGTGCCATAATAGTTCATCTCCATCAAGTAACTACACTTTAGCTAATTCTAGACACTTTGGGATACAAAAAGCAGTGTAATAATGCAACCTTAAAGGACAACAAAGTTGAACCCAAGCCATCCCCTTGCCTGAGAAGCCAAAACACAGCCTTCTGTGCAACCTCTAAAGTCTAAACTATTCTGTTGCTTTCAGATGTTGTGGTGGTGGACTTTGTCCCATTGCCAGTGCTAAAGGAGATCCAGCTGCCAGCCAAGTTGGCTTGTGTATTAGGAAAAGAGGCTGTCATTTTGTCCTTTGCCTCAGACAGCAAAATATCTTGGGTAGCCCTGAAGTAGCACCTCACCCCACACAATCTTGTTCAGGCATTCTGGAGGAGACTGTACTTTCAAAGCAAAGTTGCTTGGAGGGTATGCAGGACAGGGTCTGTTTGGCTATGCTCTGATAAGCAATGTTGGAACTTTCTCTGATGCTTTGCTCCTAGGTTAAAACTGGTATTTGACTTGAATATATGATGTGTGCATATGTGTTGCATGCACATTCTCTTCTTTTGCCATCCTCAAACTTTTTGGGGGGAGTAAATTTATTGATTTTTATTGTATTTTGATTTTAGTGTATTGCATTTTATTTTAAATTTTGGTGCTGGCCACTTCAGTGGTCCCATCATCAAGACGGAGAGAGTACCTTTGATGAACACACAGAAATTTGAAACTGAAGTGAAATGCTTCCTCTTCCTATTATTTCAGCCTTTATTATAACTCAGGATATGCTAGAGCAGATAAGAATCCCCATACTGTGGGAGCAGAAAACCTGTGACCTTTCAGCATTGCTGAATTCTGATCCCATCAGCTCCAGCCAAGACTCCTAGTCAGGGATGACAGGAGTTGTAGTCCATCAAGCTTAGCAAAAACTCTGTATTGCTTGACAGTGGCTAAGTGAAAGAAAGAAGTTGCTTTCTTCACCAAACACATTACATAAGAAATGGGAAATTCAAATAACACACACATATCAAACACACACCTCCAGAAACCTTACAGGCAAAATACTGAAATGCCTTTGGAATTCAGATGATATCTCTTGCTCTCAAGCAGGTTTTTATCATATGTAGGTGTGTTGTTAAGATGGTAGGGGTTTCAACTCAACCTGAAGGTCAAATTTCACACAGATCCTTGGAGGCCATGTTCCAGTGGTAGCTAGAGCCAAATATACAGAAAGGTAGGACTAAAATGTTAGGCTATATGAGCTTAAAGCTTTTCCTGCCAGTAACTAAGGCTTAGAAGAAGCATCTCATCCTATTAAAATTGGGGGGGGGGAGAGATACAAAATTTGGGAAACCACCAAAGTCATGAGGAAGGAAAAATGGCCATTTGGGGAATCTCAGAGGGTTGGACAAAGACCTTGAAGAGAGGGAGACCCAGCCCCAGATCTTGAGGTTCTCAACACCTCTGTTAATAATGCAGTGCTCAAGCAAACTTTCTCAAGAATATGCCTATTGGAACACTTCAACCTCTCTTGCTCTTTCTGCATTGCAAAAAATTTAAAGATAAAAATAAAAATGTGAAGAATCTGCCAGAGTGATAAAGGATGAACAGCGGTGTGGAGCAGAAGAGGGCTCTAGTGCAGACACAACCCAGGGCTACTTTACTTTGTGACAGCTACAAAACTATATTGACAATAAGCACTCTGCATACGCTGAGAGCTTATGAACATACTTAGAGGACCATTCACTGCTTTTCAACATCGTCCATTTATTCGAGACAATTGCTCAGATGCCTCTTAATTAACTATTAATCATTATGTGGTTTGCTGTCAAGAGAATTGCTGTCTATACAAGAGGCTTTTTTTCAGGTGGTGTTTACAGGACAAAAGTAGACATCATGGAGCCACATCCCATGTGTTAAAACAAGGGTTCTGCCACATCCTCTAAGGCAGACAGGAGAGGCATGGGAGATGGGACCATCTTCCAGTTGCCTATTTCCACTTTGGTAGGGCTCATTCACCCCAGCAATAGTTATTTAAGATCTCAATGACTTTGGAGAGGTGCAATTGTGTGAGGGGTGGCAGTTACGAAAACCTCAGGCAAGAAAAGAATTCAGCACTCCCATTCTCCTTGCCCCTGCCATATTTTAAGAGGTACTACTTTTATGCTACTCAGACTTGATGAGAATTCTAGACAATTGGCACTCTTGGCATTATTTGAAATGGTCAGTAGACTAAATCAATAATTTGATCTGATCTGATCTGGTAATTTTGTTTGCATTTCATTCTTAAAGTTAGTTTATTGGACCACAACCCACGAAATTACCTTAGCCAGCATCTAGTTCAGATAAACAATTTTCTATTTAGTTCTCTTGCCACTGCATCTACTTTGCCCTTCAAAGATCCCAGACACACTGCAGAAATAATCCAGTCTGAGATCGCGTTAACTGCCCTGGCTCAATGCTAGGAAATCCTAGGAATGGTAATTTCTTGTGGTAAAAGAACTTGCTGACAGAGAAAGCTAAATGTCTCACAAACACTCCAGTTCCCAGATCTCCTTAGCATTGAGCCAGGGCGGTTAAAGCACTCTCAAACCAAATGATTTCTGCAGTGCGTTTGGGGCTTAAATTACTATTCCAAGTTGCACCCACAACCTCTAAATCAGGCATGGGAATCAGGCAGGGCTTGCCCCCAATGTAATTCATCACATTCCTATTGGTTATGCTGACTAAGCCTGCTGGGAACTACAGTCCTACATTCGGAAGACCACATAAACCCCACTCCTGCTCTACATCTGGTATACTCATAGCCAAGTTGTAGCCCTCCAGATGTTATCTGAAACCCTCATCATTCTTTCCCACTGGCTAGTCTGATTAGGGTTGATGGGTGTAGAAATCCAAAGTGATCAAATGACTACAGCTTGTCCACCAGTGTCTTAAAGAGTATGGAAACACCATGGTTTTCTATAATCCTGAAACAGTGGTTGGCATATGAAGGAACTGTGGATCAAGAAGCCCGTTTCATGAATACTAGTATTTACTGCACTATATAACCCCATGATAGGTTCACTTTAGAGTTGTTGTAGACAGAAAATGACTTGAAGACACACAACAACTAGTCACTGGGGTCAGATTCAGCTAGTGGAGAGAGAAGAATGAGTCTGATACCTTTTGTGAGTAAAGCTACCACCGCAGACGGTTTGGAATGGGATCACTATCCTACATGGGCTGGTTGCCAAATGGCAGCACAGAGAAAAATTGTCCCAGCTATTTCAGAGAAATAGACTTAACGGAGCCATAAAGAGCAATCCTATGGCCAGCATCCTAGGGGTAAGCCCTGCTGAACTTGGTGGCGCTGACTTTTGAATAGCCATGCAACTGGACTTGAATGGAAGCTTTTTTGTATTAGCAAAGTGCACTTCAAAATCATGTTTTTAATGTAGACATTTGTCTTGCCTTCAGACCTCATGTAGTCCAGTGGGATTTTGCACCTGATTTATATTCTCCCTTTTGAAAGCAATCTACAAGGAATGTATGTTACTTCTTTCTGTTTCCTTTTGCAAACAGATATTCTGCACAAGACATCTGGATTCTAAAAGGGAAAACACAACCAGATCAAATTTAAGCATAATTTACTTATTTAAACAATATTTACAATTTTTTATACTAAAAACAATCCCAAAGTAATTCCCAGCTATGCCCAACTGCTCCTCCCAACTTTACAGCACATCACAGGCGGGAATCCTGGAGCTCTCCAGATGTTGGACTGCAACTCCCAGCAGTCTTCACTCTTGACTATGCTGACTAGGGCTACAGATACTGTTCAGGCTGCACGATTCCCTAACCCTGCTGTAATCTGTAAAACATATCAAGATCATAGCAAAACAAGGTTGCAGAATCCATGCTGATTGTCAGAGAAAGTGGGCAAAAAGGTTGTTGTTGTTTTTTAAATAGCTTCAGAAGCTCACTATAGTTGATGCCTTCCAAATGACTGTGAAGAGGGGTATTCAAGAAGGGATCCCTGCAAAATGTCCCCTGTGGTGTGTGGAGAGCATTTCCCCCGTTTGGTGGCCCACTGCCCAAAGGAGTAAAAACAAATGTTAGAAAAAGCATTCAAAAACATTTTTTTTTTGCCCCAAAATGCCTTCTAAGGGCCCACAAAGGCCCCAGATCATAGTGAGAATCCTTCTATGTCTTCTAAGGGATATTTGGAGGCAAAATTGTATTTGTTTGTTTTTGCAGGAGCAAGTGAGGTGGTGAGTGTGGCCCTCCTGGGTCTCCTTGGAGGCTTATAGAGTCCCCTAGCCTTCCACAGTTGCCCACTTCTGCTCTATAAGTCGAGGCATAACTGGCAAGGGCCCCTCCAAAAAATTTAAAGATCTAAGGCAAAGTAGATCTTTTAGTTGTTTCGAGAGCCCTACTCCCATTGGCCCCAATCAGAACAGCCAAAAGCAAGGGGCACTCAATGATGGGAATTCCTGTTCAACATCTGAAGGACCCACCTTTGCCCATGCCTGATCTAATGGGCCTTCATAGGCAAAGATGGTTGAAAGCTGTTGGCTTATAATTTCCCATGAAACCTTTATGAGCTTTGGTGCTTCCACTGTAATCCTAAAATGTTTCTGGAGCAGCCCAGTTTAACAGAGTTGCATATATTCCCTTGTGGTTTTTTTTTTCTTTAGAAGATTGCATCCTAAAACTGGGGATGTGTGTCGTTAACAGCAGCTTCTAGTGTAAGATCAGATAAACACCACTTTCTTAGAAACAATTCATTAATCAGAGAAATGATCTTTGCTTGTGTATAGATAATTTACCTAATTTGGGATGGTTCAGGCCTGCTGCTTTACTTGTGTGAAGATTACAATTTCTTTGCCTGCTAAGTGATAAATAGCAGCTAACATGACTGATCTTATAGGTATTTCAACATGAAAAAGCACCTTGAAATTAACAACAGAATGATAATAGTGGAGAGAACACCACACGATTTATAAGAAATAAAATAAAAATGCCAGCCATCCCATTTGGTCATGCCAGATTCCTATAGAACAGAAAGGGTGGGCAGAAGGAAAGAAATGAAGCATTTTCAGGTAGACCAGGCTTATACAGTACTTAGATGTTATTAAGTACAGGTTAGGAAGAGATCATGAATTACTACCATCCAAAATTAGAATAAAACTGAAGAAGGACTCCAAATCATTCATCAAAATATGGCCTGAAGAAAATTCCAACAGAATTTAAAGAAAATATAAGGAACAGATTTGTACTATTAAACCTAGGTGGTATCCAGACCGGCGCAAAGCGCTGGCCTGGATACGTGCTAGGGTTGCCTCAGGGTGTCCTTTACAGCTGCCCTGCAACTCTAGCACGTACCTGCAGCGTTGTAATGGCGGTGCCCTGTCTATATGGGCGCTGCCATTATGACGTCACGGCCGCGCCGCCTCCAAATGGAGCAGCGCGGGCATGATGCACACACGCCGCTGGAGGGCGCTTGTGGTGCCCTTTCAGCGGTGCCAGAAGGAGCTCCGTTTTGGAGCTCCTTTCACCGTTTGTGTTGCTGGCGCAGGCTTTACACAGCTGCACCAGTGACACAAAAGAGAAAGGGGCCAAGCGGCCCCTTTCTCTGCCTCCCCCCCCCCACTGGTTGGGGTGTCCTTGGGGCATGAAGCCCCAAGGACACTCCTTCCCAGGCCACGGGGAAGCTGTGTTTTGTCGCTTCCTCGAGGCCAGGAAAAGCGGCGGATCGGGGCCTCCGGGGCTGCCGCTGTAGCAGTTCAAGCCCTGATCCACTGGGGAAAGGGGCGAGTGCAGGCCGCCCCAAAGGGGAGGTCTGTACCCCACCCTCATTGACCGGAAACCAGAAGAATGGTTTTTAAAATATTCAGAAAGATGATGCCTGTGGACAAAGAGAAAGAGTAGAAACAATGGATGGCAGACAACACACGTCAAGCAGTTAAAGAAAGATGAGAAGCAAAAGTAAAGAGAGACAGTGATAGAATCAGAACCATGAATGCTACTGTTCAAAGATTAGTACACAAGGATAAAGAGATTTACTATAGCAATCATTGCAACAAAACAGAAGCCAACAACAACAAAAAAGGAAGAAGAAGAGACCTATTCCACAAGATCTGGGAATTCAAATGGAAATTTAAACCAAAGGTAGGGATGCTCTACAATCAGAAGAGGAACATAATACACAACCACAATGAAATAAAAAATGATGGAAGCAATACACAGAAGAACTATATTAAAAAATCTGAAACAATGAATGACACATGGGAAGCTTACAAAGATGAATCCCAGATTTTGGAAAACTAAGCGAAAGCAGCACTCAAAGCAACTGGGAAGAATAAATCACCAGGAAAAGATGAAATACCAATAGAACTGCTACAATTTTAGTTCACTTCTAACTAAAATCTGCCAATAAATGTGGAAAACAAAACAGTGGCCCACAGACTGGAAGCGAGGAATAGGAATGCTACTACATTTGATTTTCTTGATGTGTAAACTGTACTTAGGACAACATGCTGCCCTCAGAACTGAATGCGGAGGAACAGAATGGTCCCCAATTGACAAAGGGGTCAGGCAGGGCTGCTTACTATCACCCTGTTTATTCAATCTGTATGTAGAAAATATTGTACACACAACAGGTTTAGAGGAAGGAGGAGTGAGGATCAGAAGAAGGAACATTAACAACATTAGGCATGTAGACAACATCATACTACTAGCAGAAAACAACAAAGGCCTGGAACAATTGCTAAAGAGAGACAAACAAGAAAGTGCTAAGGGAGACTTAATGCTGAATATTAACAAACAAAAATAATGATGGTGGAAGAACTACATGAATTCATCCTAGATGAGAAAAAACTAGAAACAGTCAAACATTTCCCATACCTTGGATCAATTATTAGAAAGGAGACTGCAGTTAAGAAATCAGAAGACAAGCAGGACAGGAAAGGAAAGCTACAAAAGAACTAGACAAGATCCTAAAATGCAAAGACATAACACTGAATATTAAAGTTACGGTCATCCAAACATTGTATTCCTCATTATCATGTATGGACATGAGAGAAGAAAGCTGATAGAAAGAAAATCAACTTATTTGAGATGTAGTGTTGGAGAAGAGTGCTAAGGATACCATGGACAACAAAAAAGACAAATAAATGAGTCCTAGAACAGATCAAGCCTGAACTCTCCCTGGAAGCCAAGATGACTAAATTGAGGCTGCCGTACTTTGGCCACATCATGAGAAAGCATGACTCATTAGAAAGGTAATGCTAGGAAAGAAGGCAGTAGAAAGAATCATAGAATCATAGAGCTGGAAGAGACTGCAAGGGCCATCCAGTCCAACCCTTCGCCATGCAGGAACTCTCAATCAAAGTATCCCTGATAGATGGCCATCCAGCCTCTGTTTAAAGACCTCCAAAGAAGGAGACTCCACCACACTCCAAGGAAGTGTGTTCCACTGTTGAACAGCCCTTACTGTCAGGAAGTTCCTCCTAATGTTGAGATGGAATCTCTTTTCCTGGAGCTTGCATTCCTTTATTCTGGGTCCTAGTCTCTGGAGCAGCAGAAAACAAGCTGGCTCCCTCCTCAATATGACGTCCCTTCAGATATTTAATTAAATAGGGCTATCATATCACCTCTAAACCTTCTTTTCTCCAGACCAAACATCTCCAGCTCCCTAAAGTCGTTCCTCATAGGACATGTTTCCAGACCCTTTACCATTTTGGTCACCCTCCTTTGGCAATGCTCCCTTTCTCAACATCCTTTTTGAATTGTGGTGCCCAGAAACTGGACACAATATTCCAAGTGGGGCCTGACCAAAGCAGAATGAGTATAATTACTACTTCCCTTGATCTAGAACACACTATACAGTCGGCCCTTCTTATACACAGATTTTTTTATACACGGATTCAGCATCCACGGTTTGAAAATGTTCCAAAAAAGTATAAATTTCAAATATCAAACCTTGATTTTCCATTTTTTTATTAGGGGGGGATTTTGCTGTGTCATTATATTTAATGGGACTTGAGCATACACTGATATTGTTATCCACGGGGGATCTTGGAACCAAACCCGAGCGTATAACAAGGGCCCATTGTACTTCTATTGATGCAGCCTAAAATTGCATTGGCCTTGTTAGCTGCCACATCGCACTGTTGACTCATGTTCAATTTGTGGTCTACTTGAACTTCTAGATCCCTTTCACACATAGTTTCATTCAGCCAGCTGTCACCCATCCTATATCTGTGTATTTCATTTTTCCGCTCTAAGTGCAGTACCTTACATTTCTCCGTGTTGAAATTCATTTTATTAGCTTTGGCCTAGCTTTCTAATCTATTAAGGTCATTTTGAATTTTGTTTGTTTGTTTGTTTGTTTTATTTATATACCGCTATTCCAAAGATCATAGCGGTGAACAGCAAGTAAGCTAATTAGCAAGTAAGCTAATTTTGAATTTTGGTCCTGTCCTCTGGGGTATTAGCTACTCCTCCTAGTTTGGTGTCATCTGAAAATTTGATAATTATGTCCCCAATTCTTTCATCCAAGTCATTGATAAAGATGTTGAATAGCACAGAACCCTGTGGGACCCCACTGGTCACTTCTCTCCAGGAAGAAAAGGAGCCATTGTTGAGCAGACAATAAAGGGATGAAGACGGCAGGCCAGATGGTTAGGCTCAATCAGAGAGGCCATGGGCCTGAGCCTACAGGACCTGAGCAGAGCGGTAGAGGATAGGGGGGCTTGGAGATGTCTCATTCATGGGGTCGCCATGAGTCGAGGTCAAGTTCAGGGCTCTTAACAAGAACAGCAACAAGGAAGAGACCTGTCCATGCTACTGAGTTTTAAATCTTGACAGTCCCTGGTTATAAACATTTGAAATTAAACCTTATCTCTTACTGTTATACAATTTCAGTTTAACTATCCCGTAACTTTGGTCCAAAACACACTGCAGAAATAATCCAGTTTGAGACCGCTTTAACTGTCCTGGCTCAATGCTAGGGAATTCTGGAAACTGCAGTTTTGTGAGACATTTAGCCTTCTCTGTCAGAGAGCACTGGTGCCACAATAAACTACAATTCCCAGGATTCTGTAACACTGAGCCAGGGCAGTTAAAGTTATTACTGCAGTATGGTTTGGACCTGTGAAGATTTATATTACGTATTATTGCATCTTTATTGAACTGCATAATCCCCCATTTTAGAAAAGTTACTTTGGAGGACCACAGTACCAGCATCCCCTGCCGGCATGGTCAGTAGCCATCCTGGCTCAGGGGTTCTGGGACCTGCCATCCAAACTGTACCAAATGCACAGTACTGTCCCTCTCTATGCATTTTTCTTCTCTATCTTTGAAGCTGAGCACATCCAGTGTACCTTGGAATGATGAGTAAATTATGACCGTTTGGCTCTAATGTATGTTATGTAACATGTCTATTTAAATTCACTTCACCTCTACAATACAACTATCCCAACTTATTGTTTAGACTATGTGCTAGTGTGATTACAATATATCTTCACCTACAATAATAATAACTGCCAATACCAGGCAAAAGAACAGGGAAACATGTGGCCATCCAGATGTTGATGGATTACAACTTCAATCAAATTGCCATCATAGTCAAGGATTGGGAAAACAAGTTCTTCTTCCCCAGCTGTAAAAGTTTAATAGTAAACCCCCCTGCACTTTTTTAAAGGCAGCTTAAAAGACCATTTAAAAGCAAGCAACCCCTATTTTGCACAACTGTCTTGCAAATACAGGATGGTCTTGAAAATATGGTGCTGGGGCTGAAATGTAATATTTTCCAGGTGGCCTTTTTAACAGGAAATTCTACTACATCTGGAAGGGCAATCAGCCCTGGAACTTGGAAGGGTCCTTCACCGCCCATTTTTTTCCTGCTCCAAATCCCCTTCCCCCCTATGCTTTTCATCTCTGCAAACTTCCAAGGATTATCTTGCAAACATGCATTTGGTGGGGAATCAGATGGTAATTGTTTGAGAGAAGATAAAACAGGGAGCAAAAGGAAAGAGAAAGAATTCAGTGCCATACTCCTACTTCTCTAGGGCTAAGCATCCTTCTGGCAGCATCCTCTCCTCCTTAAAATTGGATTAATACTGCATGAGACTTACAACTTAAAAACTGACATGAGCATTTCTCAAACTGCAACACCCATCCAAGAGTTTTGTTTTTTAAAAAAAATAGAGCAATGAGGTCAGGCTGATTGTTGTTGTTGTGTGCCTTCAAGTAGTTTCTGACTTATGGCCCAAAGGTAAACTTATCATGGGGTTTTCTTGCCAATATTTGTTCAGAGGAAGTTTGCCACTGTCTTCTCCTGAGGCTTGCCGAAAGACACCCTGTGGGTTTCATGGCTGAGCTGAAAACTGAACCCTGGTCTCTCAAGAGCAATTTTTGTTGCTCTGTCCATTCACGTTGTTTCTGACATGACGACCCTAAGGCAAACCTATCATGGGGTTTTCTGGGGCTGGGAGTGTGTGACACACCTAAGATCACTCAGTGGGTTTCCATGGCTGAGCAGGAAATTGAACCTTGATCTCCAAACTTGTAGTCCAATGCTCAAATCACTACACACTGGCTCTCCAGGAGCAATTTACTACAGAGTAAATGTAGAAAAGAAAATGACAGAACACCACTTCTTGGCATCTACAGCCCTCAGTTGAAATGACTCAAATTTATAATCATCCTGGCCCTTGATACTTATCAACCTAAACTACAGTATTGCTTACTACCAACCACAAACAACATAATAAGGCACCGGAACTAGATTTGCAGTAAATGTAGATGTCAATTCTGTCTCCATATGTCCTCAAGACACCACCCTGAGAAAATTTATTGTTATGTTACTCACAGTATTCAGGGATTCACTCGCTCGCTCATCCTACAGTGTTACATATGTGGTCATTCTGTGCTCTACATAAGGCATATAAGGCAGCACTCTTTGTGAATAAAAGGACATGCACCTGACATCAGAAGTTATAATATTGAAAAACCAATGGGAGAAACTTAAAGCTTCTCGGACACTCTATTTCTGAATGCAAAATAGTCACTGCAGAGCAAAGAAACTTCCAAGGGAGATTAGAGTGAGATATTGCTAACATTACAACTTTCTAGTCTATCACCAGATGTTTGATTGGGACAATTGTTTCTTATCACCCTGTTGATATTAACTGGCTCACCTACTGCCAGGATGTTTGTTTCAACAGCAAGTATCTGCTGAACGGCCAGTGTCAAGAATGCAGTTGTTACTGCCATTAATTTCTGCTTTTGAATTTCCTCTGATCTCACTGCCTACAGACCCACCCATGAGTTCCCTATTTAATCTTCAGATCAAAAGAGACAACTAGCTAGGTTTTGCTTGCTACAAATATACACAAAACTGTTTAAAATTGTCCATCACACGGTATTGTTATACTGTACTAGGACTGCCAGCAAATTCATTTTAAAAACTGATCAAATGACCTTAATGAATTAAGATGAATGTCTTTTTTAAACACAAGAATGGAAGGTACTTCAGATCCTTAGCTTAAATGAGAGATGAATTTAATAAATATTGATACAATATGTACATAGCTATTCCCATTCTTTCAGCCTCTCCTCAGCCACCCATAGCGTTCATTTTGAGAAGCAGCCTGAAATATTAGCAATACATATTCTTCCATTGTGGAGTAGTCTGTTTCCTCAATCAGTTTTGCCAGTGTGATATACCCAAACGCTGGGAATGATCTTCCCCTTTTTATTGCACCTTCCAGAATGCCCCAGCCAATATGGCTAGATTTCTTTGGCTGCATCCACTTTACAGAAATAATCCAGTTTGACACCACTGTTAACTGCCATGACTCAATGCTATGGAATTCTGGGAACTGTAATTCTGTGACATTTAGCCTTCTCTGTCAGACAGCTCTGGTGCAAAAACCAACTATAGTTCCCAAAATTCCATAGGACTGAGCCATGACAGTTAAAGTGGTATGAAACTGGATTATTTCTGCAGTGCAGATGCAGCCTCAGAGAGATCCTGGGAACTGAAGTGAAATAAGGTAAGCTCTTGGGACATTACACTACCTGTGTACAGCTTTCCCAATCTCCTGAATGAATGAATGAATGAATTTTAGTCTATAGCATGGCCAGTAGTCATAGGTAATGGGAAGTGAAGTCAAACGTCTGGAGATTAGGGAAAGCTGTCCAACTATGGCCTGGGACAGACCGCCTGACAGCGGCCTACTTTCCTCCAGAGGAAAGCTGCTGCCACACACTGTGCGGCTTCCCTCCGGAGGAAAAAGAACCCAGAAAAAGCAGGTTCTTTTTCCGCCACAGGGCGGTTGTAACGAGTGCACCAATGGCAGACTTGTTACGTAAGCGATGTGCGGTGACATGCAGACGCCATGTGCCGCTTACGTCACAATGGCAGCACCTATGTACATGGGGGCGCCACCATTGTAATGTCGCCGCCGTGGCATATTAGGCTTAGGGACCGTGCAGTTGCTACGTGGTCCCTAACCCTAAAATTGGCGCCAGCATGGTACAAAAGGACAGTATGTACCACGCCTATACCTCTTATAGGCTCAACCTAACAAGAAACAAACAGATGGCATATTCTAACTGAAGGTTAACATTGAAGCCTAGGATTCAATGCTTTAAAATCACATGGACCTACTAGGAAAGAGACATGGGATATTCTCCACACAGCTTCTTCTCTCTTCCTCCCAAGAACCTGTAAAAGCTGTAGTGAGGGGGAAGAAAGGCAAGACTATTAGCATGGGTCAGAAGGTAAGAAAGAAGGAACCTCTCCTGCAGTGAAAGGAAGAATCTGATTAATAGCTCAGTGGTTCTAAATCACAGCTTAAACCTTTAATTGCTTAATTACACTGATGACTTGATTAAAGATTCCAGTTCTGAATATATATTGTTTCCGCTGCTGTTCTTCTATAATGGTCATATTATATGCAGCTTCCAGACTTTGGTATATTGGAGTTTGCTTATGTTTCAAACCTAATCTTCCAGACTGAGAAACCGTAACCCTTTAAAACAAGACACACACATTCAAGACAAGATAATTGTATTAGTTTTTAGAATGCCACTTCCTCTGAATTAAAAACTTTGAAGGAGTGTAATAAGTACTTAGTCTTATCATTTGAACAAATATTCCTGATTCTTAATCTAATTTAAATGGAATATCCTGATAACTCAATTAGAGCAATGGAAAGAAGGTAATTGGAATAAGGGTGGGGAGAAGAAGATAGTTAAGTTTACAAAAAATATTTATCTGAACTACTCTTGATAGTCTTGCAGCTCATCTTACTTTACTTATTGAATTTGCAATGTAATTCACTCATCTCCATATCCTTAAGTGCAGGCTGAGTGGCTTGAATAGCTTCATACACGCTTTATTTGTTTATAATAGATCAGTATCTCCTGTTTCTGGATAGCTGGAATTTATAATCTGAAAGGGACTTCTAAACAGAGTTAATGCATGTTGTCAGGCTTTAAGAAGTTAAAAGGTTGACTGGATCCTGCTGAACAAGACTTCAAATCATTTCTGTTGCAAACTGGTATTCAAGAGATTGCTGATGGTTCAAGCAAGAAACAAATCACTGTCACTACTAGAAAAGCAATAACAGCCCTGCGCAGCATACCATGTAACAGCTGGCCATGCTTTATGAAATGGGAAATCATTTTCTGGTCACTTCCACGTGGGATTTCATGCTGTTCCAGAATAAGGAACCCATTAATAGCATGTACAGGGCAAAAGAGATCACTGGAATCTCTTTTCAGATGGTTGGAGTGGGGTTTCTAAAAAGAGAGTGCAGGCCAGGATGGTCCAGGTCTGTGTGGGATCCCTCCAAGGGTTACACACAATTGACAAGTCTGCCAACCCTGCCCTACTGAAATCACAAGAACAGGGATCCCTGACAATCACATACAGCAGTTCCTCCATATATTATTTTTTCCATGGAGCTTCCCTTGTTTCCACTGATTCCTTTAAGTACTGCAAGTTACTTTTGGTTGGCTTTTGTTCGCATGACAAAACTGATCAGTTGATCAAGCTGACATGAGAAAAGAATGAGAGGAAAAAGGCAGGAGACAAAGTGTTTTGAGTAAGTTTTGATGACTCTCTCGGCATCAAGGACACTTTTCACAAATTATTTTTAAACCTAAACATCCTGAGGTAAGACATAGTTTACATCAAGACTATGAAACATTTGACTATTCAGATATTCTGAAATGGTACACCCGGACATTCCAGTTAGCATGGCTAATGGTCGGGGATTCTGGCAGTTACAATCTGAGTCTGGAGGGCCAAAGATTCTCCATCTCTCATTTACATTGTCAGCTAAAAACAGCAATTTTTAGAACAGAGGCATGGAGCTTTTGGGACCCCGAGGTCCCTCAAATCCCTCAGACCCACCACCCATCTCCAATTTTAAATAAATGTTGTTCAGGGTGATTTGCAGGCTATTTTTATTTTATTTTTTTTTTGCCATCTGAAATCTCCCAAAATCCACCTTAAAATGTCAGTTTGCTTCCCCTAAACCCCCCCCCCCCCTTAAATCTCTCAAACATACTCATACCCATACACCATCAGTTCAAAGTCCTAGAAAATGGGGGCTGAAATTGACATCATGTCACGTTGGGGATGCTGAAATGTACTGCTGCAGCTCAGGGTGCAAAAGAAAAATGCTCCCCCCCCCATCTGTTTCATGTGCAGTTGCCCACCTCTGCTTTCGAAGACAGGCTAATCAGTTCTTCTCTTCATGTTATATAGAAAGTTACTAAAATGTCAGGGAGGGCAGACATTTTTGTATAACTCATAAGTGCTCAAACCCATGCGCCAGAATAGCTGCAATGGTTTCAAGGCTGGAAGGGTAGGCAACAGGTGGGCCTTTGGTTGTTGCTGTCTTGTAATTCACTGAATCCTAGTCAGCATTGCCAGTGGTGAAGGATTAGAAGCCAGAAGGGGAAAAGGCTGGTGGTAAGTTTTATTGTATATCCACCCTGAGATCTTTTGGTGTAAGACAGGATATATATATTTCAATAAATAAATGCATACATAAAAAGATACTGTCTACCCTGATATAAGACAGAAAGCAAGAGCAATATCAAAATCACAGTGGCATATTTATTCAAACTGAGTAGGGGGGGGAAAGTCCTTTTTGATTCTATGTAGGGCTGGTTAGATTCAGAAGTCTGAATAATTCCTTTCTGGATATCTATAAGTGTTTACTCAGATTGATAGTTCAAGAGAAAGCAGTGCAACATTTTGAGGACCTTAGAGAATGCAAAAAGGTTTGTTTGTGGTTTTTTTGGAAAGATTGAGAAAAGGTATCTGTAGAGTTATCATAAGTTTTATTGTTATTACAACCTGAAATAATGCTGCATCAAGGACACTTAACAGTAATATTATAATGGCATGCAGTCTACAATTATGAAAACTCTAATAATTTCACTTTAAATAGAATGTGAATTTGAGCAGAGATTACCCTGGGCTAGAACAGTTTGGCAGTTTGAAACAAAGTGTACATCAAGCTCAGTTATCAAAGCCACAGCTAGTATCTTCTAAACAATACAAAAATCAAAGACATCCATTTCATAATTTCTGCTACCATAAAGCATTCAGCTCCTTAATGTCTGCCTCAGTGTTGGAGATGGAAGTCTTGCCGAAATATCTTTATTATGGCCCTCAAAGTAGTGTTGCTCTATTCTTCTGCAAAATGCAATGAGGTTGCTGTAGCCTTTCACTTTTTCAGACAGTTCATCACTGATCAGCTCGGTAGTAAGGATTGTGAACAGATGGCCAAATACCAAGGCATCTAATTCAGTTGGCCTAGGAATAAAGAAAAATTACTATCTTGAAAAGAAACAGATCAACTTTTGCATATAACACTAAGCATCAGTATATAAGTGATGGCGAACATTTTAGAGACTGAGTGCCCAAACCACAACCCAAAACCCACTTAACTATTGCAAAGTGCCACGTCCCTCTGGCTTTCTACGAACAATCTCTGGCAAACTCTGTGCTGGGGTAATGGCATGTGTACCCACGGAGAGGGCTCTGAGTGCCACCTCTGGCACTAGTACCATAGGTTCGCCACCACTGGATGGGTTTCTTTATACAGTGGGCCCTTCCTTTACACGGGGATCCGTTCTGGACTCTCCAGTGTAAGGGGAATTCCGTGTATGCTTGCACCCCATTGAAAACAATGGCCCTCTTGTGGTGCACACAGCATTAGCTTAATTGTTGTGCACCTTCAGCGTAAGCTTGAACCTGCGTATGGCGCACCCGCGTATGATGTTGGCGCACTGTATAGGCTGCTGGACAGCCATTTTAAGGAGAACATTCTAATGATCACCATAATGTGAGAACTGCCCTTACAAAAGTTGGTTGGGTTTTCTCTTCTTGAATGCTCTGAGGTTCCAACACTGATACAGGAGCACAAAATGGTTTCCCACACTCTGCTCACTGCCTGACGTAATGGCAGAATGAGGCCAGGGGAAGGCAAGACAGACAGCGGAGGCAGGCTGGGTGGTATATTAAGCAGCAGCAGCTAGTTTTAACTCTTGCACCTTCTTGTTCTCCAAGTCTTTCCCCTTTATTATAAAGACAGAAAGGTGGGCAACATTCACAGAAAAAAATGTGTAGGTAAGGTTAAGGGGTGGGGTGGCAAAACCCCCAATTTTTTTTTCTTTTTAAGGACAGGGTGGATAGGAATGATATTGGTGGGACAAATCAATTTAAGGAGAATTGATCAGGAAGCTGTTTAGGGTTGAAAGAATCAAAAGCATCTAAAATAAATTAAAACACACACAACAATAAAAAAATAAATTCCCCCTGCAGCCAGACAACAAAGGATTTTGTTATCAACCACTGCTTGGTTTGTATGTATGGTGTGGTGTGGTGTATGATAGTATGGTACAGTAATAGACTGCCGATTGCCAGCAGCACTTTTGCATACTGATATATCTGCATCTCATGAACAAAAGCAATACAGAAACTTCTAACCTCACAGCTCATTTGCTGTTAGCCTTACCCTAAACCCTCAGAAGGTGTAATATGTAATGAGATAAATAAATAAATCCAGATCTTAAAAGGTCTGTAGAAACCAGTTTGGAAACTAATATAAGCAGAATTCCTCATATCTTAGATCTGAAAAGCAATAGAGTATTTTGTTTTTTGATCACACTGAAACTCTTTTCCTGACTTCTGAAATTAATATTGCCATAGTCTGTTCAACAGACTGAAGTGTAGACAATCAAATGAACTTTTATACAGACACCTTAACATTTCCCCACTTGTTAGCTCTTCCACTAATTCACATTCCAAGGCACTGCTGCAGTGTGAACAAAAAACAGGGGAGCAAGACACTAGGAATGTCTCCCTATCTTTTAGAAAAGTAGATGATGCTTTCCTCTTCCTAAACAGCCAATTCCTTAATTTAAATGTAGAAGTCACTTACTTCTTATTGAAGAAATACAGTTGTGTCCCAAGTCTTTGAGAAAGGGCTTGACAACACTGATCTACATCTTCTATCACCTAAACAGCATGTAGATAGAAAGAGCAAAAATTCAATTAATAGTGGCTGCCTGCAGAATGCATACTCATTCATATTCATACTCATATGCTCAAGGGTTCAAAATAAATTGTAGATATTGGTACAGAAAAATGTTACAGATTGATACTGACATGTCACTCCAAACAGCTTCTAGCATAGAAAAATTACCCCCACACCACTCAGTCCATGGCTGACTCTACTGCTGATCAGAGTGAAGCACCTGCCTCAGGCAACAGGTGCTAAAAGATGAAGAGTGGATAGATTTGTACAAGAGAGATGGCATGCTTTGTCCACCCTCCATGATCTCTCTGTCCTCAGGTGTGGCTACCAATACGTTTAGTATGTTACCAGTACTAAAATAAGATTCAATTCCAGTTCAGCTGACTTCTGAACATAGAAAGAAGAATGCTTCTGAAATGGATCGGTCTTCTTTTCCCCAAATATACTTCTGCTTTTTGCTTTTTAATCTGGTAAAAACATTACACTGACAATATGAAATAATTCTCACATATGTTTTTTCAGGAATAAACAATACAATCCGTGTGCTACTACAGATCATATATGGAGGGCAGTATATAAAGGGCCCAACATCTTACTCTCTGCTACACCTATTAGTTAGGAGGCCCTTCATGATGGCTGCTGTTAGGAGGAAAACCAATGATGCTCAAACTAAATCAAAGGCAATTATACAGGGGCTTATTTTCCATGAACCCCACCCCATGGTTACACACACACACACACACACACACACACACCTTGAACATGCTAAATCATCTTGTTTTCCTTTAGATTCTCCTTCAAAATCGTGACAAGAAGTAATATTGTGTGACTTCCTGATAATATTTTAATAGAGAAATGGGGGAAAACAAGATATTTGTAAGGAAGTAGCATTCTTGAAGTTTGCATGTTTACTTGCATTTGGAAAGAATTCAGGTGTAATTTTCAAGCACTTTTCATTTGAAAATAAATATTAAAAAATAATAAAATGGAGGGTAACCAGGCTTTAGGAGACTTGTTGGAGGCTTCAGGAGCCACAGAAGTTAGAATGCCCAACCAGCTATTAATGCAATCCACCTGCAGGTCTTTGCCTGGACCGCAACTAGAGATGTTGTACTGGCTCTATGTAAACATTTAAAATACTTATTAAAACTGGGAAAACTGAAATATTCTAAATTCAATTGTTCCGTTTTTTTATAAGGACTTCCATGGGCACCATGGGAAGCTCATGGGCACCTTATTGTCTTCTTAATGATTTTATGTCAAACATTCATATCTCCCATTCAGATGTTCCACAGCATGATTTCATGTTTGGTTGACCTTTTTGGACAGGAGACATGTGTGTATGAAATTCAAAAAAATCTTACAAACTTGGGTGGAGGGCAGGCACCTTCTCAAATTACCAACAGCATACCTAACCAAAAGAATACTTCTTCTGGCCTTGCCATCCGGCCTCCCTAAAGGAATTGAACCCTTCCCACAAGGCATCTAACTCCATCCTGGCCTCTGAGGGGGAGAGAGGGTGGGCCAATGCCATCAGGCCTATCCTTAAGATACAGAGCCCTCCATCTGTCCATCTGCCTTGGTCCAGGCCTCAGAGGGAGAGAAGAATGCTCGACCTGATCCTCTTCCCCTCCCCCCCCACCATTCCATTCTCCTTTTGTGTCGTGTCTTCTTAGAGTGTAAGCCTGAAGGCAGAGAACCGTCTAATTAAAAGATTTTATGTACAGTGCTGTGTAAATTTACAGCGCTATATATATAAAGCTTAATAATAATAATAATAATAATAATAATAATAATAATAATAATAATCACTTTCTAACACAAAATTTATGGAGTGTGTTCCACTGTTGAACAGCTCACACTGTCAGGAAGTTCCTCCTATTGTTGAGGTGGAATTCCTTATCTAAGCATTTAAACAAAGGCTGGATGGCCATCTTTCATGGGTACTTTGATTGTGAGTTACTGCATTGCAGGGGGTTGGACTGGATGGCCCTTGTGGTCTCTTCCAACTCTATGATTCTAAATCCCGTCATCCCTCACCACTGGCCATGCTGCCCAAGGCTGATAGGAATTTCACCCCAGTATCGCTGAGTCAAGGGTTGCCCATAGCTGCTTTAAAAGTCCTTTCTCAACCAATCTACCAAGCTGTTGGGGCTACAGTGTCTGCCAACAACCACCACTGATCATGCCAATTGAGCTGACTAGAACTGCAGCCCAGAAAAACTACTATAGAATGAGAACTGGGATGGGCAAGAATGTTTATGAATGAGTAGATCACATCTGGAAGAGTTTCCTTCAATTCTCTTATTATATTTAAATGAATGTATAAAATATCCAAAAGGCATCAAGTTCAACTCTGGTTAGTACTGGTTAGAGAACCAGGTGCTGTAGGCTGTATTTCAGAGGAAGGAACTGAGTATTCCTTGCCTAAGAAAACCCTGTGCAATTTATGGGGCAACCATAAGTCGATAGGCAACTTGAAGTCACATACATTCTTTCACACACATAAGCACACACACACAGATGTAACAATGAATTCTTTAATATGTGACCATGTTTCTATGTGTATTTAGGCAATACAAATAATCACATGCAAAAAAAGCAGCAACCTTGTCTAATTTTTAGATTTTTGATATCATTTTATACAGACACAATTCAAGGTTGTAGCATTAGTGACAGACCTGATCAAGTGATTTGTTGCCCCATCCAATAGCTTTCATTTTACGACGGACTTCCCATTGCTTCTGATAGGCCAAAATATGGTTCAAGGGCCAAGGGTAAGGAGATCCATATCTTGGGTGAGTAATCTTTAAGAGAGGAAAAACACCTACTCATGTTATTGCACAGTTGAGAATAAAGCTATGTTTTACAAAATGATTCAGGCTGCTATGTTTTTATTGTCATGGCATAGCTCTGTACACTAGTCTGTGCAATTATTCATAAACTGCAGCTAAAGAAAAATCAGAACACATGCCTTTAAAATTATATGAAAAACATTTCTGCTCTGCAAACAGTATATCCAGTAATGACATGGAGCTCTTCCTCAAAACGTATATGCAAGCAAAATTAAAGCAAAAAATGGTATCATCAGTGGTATAAACCTCTATGTTTCATTTATGAGGAGGGACTTGCAATTGTGAGCAAAAGTGTTTTCTCATTAAAATTTAATTAAGATAAATGCTGCGGAATCACTCACCTCCTGGACTGTAGCATCGTCACACCACTGGAGATAGAGCTAGAAACCAGAAGAATACAAAAACTTCCGTTAAGATATAAGGTTACAGAGACAGCTAGTTATTCCTTACAGCTTTGTCTTCTTTCTCTCCCAAAGAAGACATTAAGAATAATATTTAGAATACAGAAAGGTGGTTGCCAGTTATGTAATGGAACAAGCACAAGATCCCACTTGACCAGACAAAACCAAAACCAAAATCTCATTTGAGTCTGAGTATGCAAAACAGAAATATGCTGTGTCTTGAGCCTTTAGCCCACCTTATATTTTATTTTTAAGGCTGGTATCACTTGTAGTATTGCAAAGAAAGCAGCATTCATCCCCACCCAAGTATCAATTATTTCCCAAGAATGAAGAATTAGCAGTGTTTTGCTATACCTCTGCTGTCAAAAGCATATTATTGACTAATTCCATGTAGGCTTTCATCTCAGCTTTTTGGACTTCATCCAGCCCATCACTAAGTGAATGGCCCTAAGGCAAAAAAAAGAAAAGGGGGTGGGGACGAAAATTATCAGTTTGGTTTACCTCCCTCCAAAGCCCATGGAATATTGGGCTTTGGCTCACTCAAAAAATTCACTACATCATAATATTACACATTAAAAGCAGATCTGTTGAACACAACGACAATTATAGTTCCACAAAGAAAAATAAAACAAATACTGAAATGTAATACTTTAAGCAGAAAAACATAAGGGATATAAGAGACAGTACTGCAAATAACAACATATTGCAAATATTGTTTTGGCTTTTCCGTTGAAAAGCTTTTTTAATGCTTTTTTAAACAAAAGTACATTGCAGTGATAAAAATAAAAATACAACGCACAGAAACAATAGCCTGAATAATGATTACCTGGCACTGTAAGATTTAAACAAAGTGAATCCCTGCTCCAAAAGCAGTTGACTGCAGAAGCCTAACCCAGCCAATATGGCTGAAAGCTGCATGCAGAAATCTTTTAGGCTTGAAGGCAAATTCCAGAAGGCTATTTGGTTTCTGGGACACTTTTGTTTCTACACTGCCAAGCTGCCTGAAGAACAGTCTGCAAAACGGAAGGGGACAGCTTGAGAGTGGCATATGTGCCACTAGAAAAGGAATTTATAGTTTGTTTATTTTTTATTGTAAATTTATTGTTAATTTGTTTACTCATACAAAGCCAATTAAGAATTCTGTTGGCCATTGTTATGGAAGCTCTTAAGTAGGGGCACAGGCACTAAGATATACAGTTTCTAGACCTACCTTAGTCTACAGATTTTAACAAAATCAGACATCATTCAATACTTTTTTTCTTTTTCAGCAGGCATTCTAACACATTCTCTTGTCAAAAACAGCTATGTTGAATTATTTTCAACAGAAAACAGAAAGGCATTATTGTGTCTGTCTTTCAGGTTTCCAACTCAGAAGGAGATCCCACAGAACTTCTAGACATTTTTGCACCAATCTCAAAAATGTTGGGTTCTTGTTTTTACATGAGAATGTCTGTTTTGGTTTTCAGTAGGTCTGAGAAGTGAATCCACCCTTTCTGGGCCCTCCCATGTCCACACATTCAGAGTACTGCACGAGTATTTCAAAGCAAGTGAACCTCTTCTAGGGATCACAGGCTCCAAACTGACAAGAAAGGGCATATGGGCTAACTTGAAAATGTAACTTTTTTAGATTGTAAGCCTGAGGGTAGGGAAATATCTAATTAACAAATTGTAAGCCGCTCTGATAGCCTTGGCCGAAGATATCAGATTATCCATCTGCAGATGTGTGTCTGCAAACTCTCCTTGTATCCCTCCTCCTCGTGCAAAACTGAATCCAGTCCTAGAGCTCATTAATAAATTATTTTCTTTATGAGCCATTAAAAGATGCCTTACCATGCAAAATAAATTATTCTGTCCTGTCTTCCAAAGTTCTGATTCTACTTTATTAAGTCACAGCATGATTTCATAGACACAAACTTAATTAGTACAACTGCTGAACAGATATTTTAAGCAATTTGCACCTTACCTTGGCTTTTACAAATTGAACAATGGGGCCAAGTTCGGAAACTACTTGACTTCCTACGTGAATAAAAGGCACTTTTCCTGGGGTGGGGAGACAAATAGTGCTTAAAAGAAAATACTGTTGTACTTTAAAGAAATTTTAAAACTTGTTACCAAATCAAGAATATAATTTGACCTTCTGATTTATTACTCTAACCAAATGTATATACAGCGAACCCGTTATCTGCTGGAGTTTGGTTCCAGGACCAAACAAAATCCTTGGATGCTCAAGTCCCATTAAACACAATGGCATAGTAACATGGTGTCTCTTATATAAAATGGAAAAATCAAGGTTTGCTATTTGGAATTTATACTTTTTAGGAGTATTTTCACGCCATGGATGCTTAGATCTGTGGATAAAAAATCCATGGATAAGGAGGGCTGACTGTACTGTATTTCATATTTTTTAAAAAGCTCCCAAAGTGGTCTGGGGAAAATTTATCTGAATTTAAGTGCAGTTTAACTGTTACACTGAAATTGTGAGACTTCAACAGAGACAAATATAAACACCTTCACCAGAAAATCTGCATTCAGAGCTGCATTTGTTTCAGCTAGAGATTGAAAAAGTTACATTTTGGACTCCAACTGGTTTCCACACAGCTATGGTGAAGCAAAATGTAAAAACAAATTGTGATCAGTTATACGACATAATAGAATTGCTTGGTTCCTTCAGCACTGAGAATCTCGCTGACACATTTATTCAGAGGAACCAGACAGAGTGACCACACACAACTCACCCTACCCCTCTGCAGACCTGATCACCAGTTGTAGGGAATTGTGGTCAGCACTTAAGATTGGTCAGACTCCAAGTTATAGTTTATGCTTACTTAGCTTATGCATAAAACCAACATTGACACTATTCGTGGAGGAAAATCTGGGTCACATCACACTACCATTTTCCTGCCTGCCTCTTCCCGTTGTGTATTAAATCAAAGAGACCGGACTTCCCTGCAGTACTCTTTCAGGGTAACCTATGGACCTCCAAGTAGTGTTTGACCACTATTCCTGACATGCCTCACCATTCACTATCCTGGCTGAGGCTGATTGGAGCTGCAATGCAATGACATTTGGGGGGGGGGGGGGCACAGGTTCCCCACGCACGCTTTAAAAATATAAAATATCATGCACAATACCCATATGGGAAGTGGTAAATTTTAACATATTTGCTTTCTTTTTGTAATTGGAAGCCTACATCATCAACTGACTACATGTTTCCATTTTGACAGCTGTCACTGTACTCTTTTGAATGCGATTTCAAACCAGATATACCTAATATAGTAAAATTAAACCAAAAATTAGGAGAGAGTATCACTTGATGACCAGAATAGCAGCTACATTTCTTGTTGATGTCCTATGCATGCCTAGGTTCCCCTACAGAAGAGAGGACATTTTTGGTCTGATGTCAAATGGCTGCTGCATTGAGTCCAAGGCTGTGGTAGCAGAGTTGCACCTCTGTGACCACTGAGCGATACATCTATGTACATTTGAATGCAAATCTGGGTGTGTTACAGTTGCTCAGTGTTACCGTTTAACGCAAGGGCTACACAGCACAATCAGTGTGCAACTCTCAATGTTGAGACTTATGTCAAAAAGGGAAAAAAAGAGGATCCCAACAATTATCGTCCAGTTAGTCTGACATCAATACCAGGAAAGATTCTGGAGCAGATCATTAAACAAAGGGTCTGTGAACATCTAGAAAGCAATTCCATAATCACAAAAACTCAACATGGGTTTCAGAGAAACAAGTCATGCCAGACAAATCTAATCTCTTTCTTTGATAAAATTACCAGCTTGGTAGATGAAGGGAATGCTGTGGATATAGTATATCTTGATTTCAGTAAGGCCTTTGACAAGGTTTCCCATGACATTCTTGCAAAGAAGCTTGTAAAATGTGAACTAGACAAGGTAACTGTTACATGGATTTGTAACTGGTTGACTGGCCGAACCCAAAGGGTGCTCAACAATGGCTCCTTTTCATCCTGGAGAGAAGTGACCAGTGGGGTCCCACAGGGCTCTGTCCTGGGCCCAGTGCTATTCAACATCTTTATCAATGACCTGGATGACAGAATTGGGAGCACACTTATCAAATTTGCAGATGACACCAAATTAGGAGGAATAGCTAATACCCCAGAGGACAGGATCAAGATCCATAATGACCTGAATAGACTAGAAAGCTGGACCAAAGCTAACAAAATGAAATTCAACACGGAGAAATGTAAGGTATTGCACTTAGGGCGGAAAAATAAAATGCACAGATATAGGATGGGTGACACCTGGCTGAATGAAACTACGTGTGAAAGGGATCTAGGAGTCCAAGTAGACCACAAGTTGAACATGAGTGAACAGTGTGATGTGGCAGCTAAAAAGGCCAATGCAATTTTAGGCTGCATCAATAAAAGTATAGTGTCTAGATCAAGAGAAGTAATAGTGCCACTGTATTCTGCTTTGGTCAGGCCCCACCTGGAATATTGTGACCAGTTCTGGGCACCACAATTCAAAAAGGACATTGAGAAACTGGAGCGTGTCCAAAGGAGGGCAACTAAAATGGTGAAGGGTCTGGAATCCATGCCCTATGAGGAACGACTTAGGGAGCTGGGGATGTTTAGCCTGGAGAAAAGAAGGTTAAGAGGTGATATAATAGCCCTGTTTAAATATTTGAAAGGATGTCATGTTGAAGAGGGAGCAAGCTTGTTTTCTGCTGCTCCAGAGAACAGGACCCGGAACAATGGATGCAAGCTACAGGAAAAGAGATTCCACCTGAACATTAGGAGGAACTTCCTGACAGTAAGGGCTGTTCGACAGTGGAATGCACTCCCTCGGAGGGTGATAGAGTCTCCTTCCTTGGAGGTCTTTAAACAGAGGCTGGATGGCCATCTGTCAGGGATGCTTTGATTTGGATTTCCTGCATGGCAGGGGGTTGGACTGGATGGCCTTACTGGTCTCTTCCAACTCTACGATTCTATGATTCTATGATTCTATGGTGTAGTGTCTTGGCCTATAACTCTTCAATTATCTATTGAAACTACACTTGGTTAGCTTTAGCAGTGTTATGTCAGCTTCATGAAAGATATGTAAAGATGCAGTGGATGCTTCAATACAGATAAAAACAGATATATGACTTAAGAATCTGTTAGCTCCACCTAAAGTATAATTCAGAGCTAGTCTACATATAAGTATATTATGCAAATTGGTGTGGATTTTCTCACATTTGCACTGACAATTAATTGTCTTCACTTTCCTGCGCAAATTCACACCTATTTGCATCTATTCATCCTCCGTCTGCCAAAAATGTGCAGCCAAGCAATCCACACAAAGCAAATGGATGGCCATACATGCAATAATGCACATTTGGGCATTTGGGGACAAAGAATGGGAAAAGGGGTCCTGATGGCCACAATAATGGCCTGGAGGGGGCAGCATGAGGCCCATGGGCTCTACTCTGCCCACTCCTACCAAGAGTCAAAGGCTGTAATCCTGAGACCTCTTTCTTGTAGTACATTCATCTCCTCAGTGAAGGGCTTTGTATCACTGGTGGTTGGTGGTTTTCATGTCAGTAGGTTGGTGAATCTGAAGTTTTAAAGCAACCCGGGGGGGGGGGGGGTGTTCAGCACTTTAGATAGTGCCTTTAATTTTGCACTACAACCTGAAGCAGATTTACCACCCAACTACTGGGAGACACTGCTTTAAATTAATAGGTATAAAAGTAAAGTCACTTTCATCAATAGAGAAATACTGTTGAAGAAAAGAGGAGAACTTATAGCAGTTTTAAAGGATTATCAAACAGGTAAACTCCATGGTCCACAGCATTACTCAGGATCACTGCCAATCTCAGACACTCAACAAAGTAATCGTAAGCAAGAAGCAACGTATCCACACAATGACGTGCATTGCAAAAGGCACCCGGGGTCTTTTGAACTTCCAGACCTCTCAATGGTTTTATCGATCCAGACTTTACTTCCACAGAGCTGCTATATAAAGAATGATCTTTTGGTGCTCTTGCAACAGGAGTCAGCATTTCAGTGCTCTCAGAAGGTTCTTAACAGATGGCAAGAATGAAAGTAGAGCCAACCATGCTGCTCTTGCATACAAAATCCCAGAGAGGGGGGAAATGCTTCTGCAACTATGGGTTTCACTTCATGCAATTAGAGCCGTTATCCTAGGCATACTGCTCTCAAGCAAGACCCACTAAATCCAGTCAAATATATTTCTGAGTAAATACACATAAAACTATATTTGAAAATTAATAAGACTTTTCCAAGTTTAATAAAGTTAGACAGGAGAAAATGCTAATAACCAGCCTATAAAACCAAGAGAATATTGACTTAAAATTGCAATTTTATTTGTTTCCATTATTTGTTTGTTTTCTCAAAACACAATGGCCTGGATAGGTGATGAGTAAGTAGGATAGATCCATCATATTATTAGTTCACTTTTAGATTATTTTCCTAAAGAGGAACAGATTAAATCCAAGTATTTTTTTAGAAAACAGGTAGGCATGCCAAAATGATAAATGGAAAGGATTCGGCACCACTATTTCAGTAAATCCAGTCCTTACTTCTTCACACAAAGCATGCTTTAGTCCACAGATGGGGAACACATAGCCCCCAAATGTGGCTGAGCTACTTATTCCCATCATTCCTCATTACTGGAAGAATGGGAATTGGAGTTGACAACATCTGGAGAGTCACATGTTCTCACTGCTGTTGCATTAGCCTATAGTTGTCCACTATTAGTCAGTTCAAATGACAAGGAGTCACTGAGGTTGTTGAAGTTGACATATCTAGTTTCTTGCAGTGAGCAAAGGGTGTAGCCATGTGCATGAGGGTATGTGTCTAGGTATTTCCATTCTCTAGTTATATAATAAAGTTCAAGTAATATGGTAACCTCCCCCTCCCAGATATGATCCCTGGAAAAGTTACTTTTTTGGACTATGCTCCCACAACCTGCCATCAGCATGATCAGCAGCTCTGCTGGCTAGGGCAATCGGGGAGCTGTAATCCAAATAATTCTTCCAGGCTTTAACCTTAGGAAACTAATGAACAATGTCATTTAAGTACAGTTAGCCCTTCTTATACACGGATTTCTTATACATGGATTCAAGCATCCACAGCTTGAAAATGTTATATATATCAAACCTTGATTTTCCATTTTTATAAGGGACACCATTTTGCTATGTCATTATATTTAATGGGACTTGAGCATCCACAGATTTTGTTATCCACGGGGATCTTGGAACCAAACCCCATTGTACAGTACTAAGTACATAAATCAATGGTACTTGAATCCACACAACAGTTCCATAAATACACAAAATTACCCCCAAGTGAACTAGAAGGGGAATGGGATTGGGGATTCTGACAGCAGAACTGAAAGGGCGATGTGGAACTGTGGCTTCGCTTTCCACAGGCCCTCTTCTCCAGCCACTTTTCCCAGGTGAACATGGATACTGTAAGTGATCTTTGTTAAGAGAAAAAGGATTGGCAAAAAGAGGCTGCAGAGATCTTTAGTCACGAGTAGTGAAGGTCTAGTTTCTCTCCTTCTGATGTGCAAATATGGCTTCCCCACTACATTTCCTAATCTAATACAAAGGAAGACAACAGATGAAAAACATCCCGAATCTCTCTTACATGATGAGTGGGACAGTTCCATAATTAAACACACAGAACAGCTGTCATCATACCTACCTCGCAGCTGAAACTGTTCCATTTTAACCCACTGTACTGCAAGTGATCCTAAATGCTTTAGTGTATTACATCTCTTCTTTGCAGAAAACAAATTTGTACAGTAACAAGAAGCAAGCTCACATACAGCAACTCTGACTGATCTCCAAGATGAAATATTGTTGTCATGGTTTCTGATCACAGGTGTGTAATGCAAATGATTGCTACACTTACCAGATGGGGACATATATTCTGCATTTGCCGTACAAACCACTTGGACTGGCAGATTGCACATTTGTAAAAAGGCCTGAAAAAGAAGATTTTTTTTTTAAAAAAAGGTTATACTTATTATCTGAAAATAAAATAAATATTTCTAAAAGTGCTGGAATTATAAACCTCAAGACAGTGAAATATCTGTATTACCCAGCTACAGGATAAATGACACAAAATCTTGTGGCACTTTAAACACTAAAGAAGTTTTATTTGGTGCCTGAAGGCACCTGGAGTCCAGAAAAGCTTAGGCCAAATAAAATGTACTAGTTTGTTTGTCAAGCAGCTTTACTTGTACATGAGAGAGAGATACCTGTAGCCCTCCAAATCATGGGGGATTCCAATGCCCAGCAGCCCTAGCCAATGCAGTAGATGGTGACAGATGCTCCAAACTACAGCATAACAATATCTGAAGGGGCCACAAGGTGTGTGTTTCCCTTTGAAGTGGACAGCCTGAGATTTGGGTGTCATAAAGGGGAAGCAAACTCTTGGTTACTTAATTTGTGATTATTGGATTTTTACTGCCATGGAGTCGTTAAGAGATGTCTATGGGGTTTTCTGCTTCTTGTGCCAAGACCATTTGGCTGGTTTTGAATACTGTTTGGGGATGGGTGGGTGCTATTTGATATAGTCTGGCTCTGGCAAAATAATGTCTGCCAGTTGAGCTGGTCCACAAACGCATACGCAGTAGCAGAAAACCAAAACCAAATATTTTGGAAAACAAAGGCTGCTGAAATAAAGCAGTTTGGCACCACTTTAACTGCCATGGCTCAATGCAATGGAATTCTGGGATTTGTAGTTTTGTGATATATTTAGCCTTCCCAGTTAGAAAGCTCACCAAACTACAAATCCCAGAACCCCACAGCACTGAGAAATGGCAAGTAAAATGGTGTCAAACTGCTTTATTTCTACAGTGAGGCAGCAGCCAAAATCAACCAAATTCTTTACAGCTACACATTATTAGTCTTAAAAATAAACTGGTTTGAATACTACCGCAGTAAGATAATATTGTTAAACAAAGCTCCGTACGATGCCTTTATGAAAACACATGGAAAGAAAAGAGATTTGTACTTCCCATCACAAAACACACACACACACACAGGGATAGCTACATTGACAATTGAAGAATTATTCTCCAGTGTAATGGGGAAAATATGCCTGGAAATTATAATGCATGAATAAATGTACAAAATCTTCCAGTTTTCCTATCAAGCAGTGGCAGACACTGTAAACTGAAAAGTCTGTCTGAAATTATAAATGAAAACTGTTCAGGATCTTCTTGGCATGACAGATAGTATTCCTAATGCAGTTATGGTAATAGGCACATTTGTAGTTTAACATAAATTAAGAGTTTAATTGTATTTGTGACTCCTTTAAACAAAGTAACACATTCTTTTGTACCTGTAAATGTAATTTATTGCAAAGCCAGGTTCATTTTCCAAAACAATCTGTTCTACACTGCACTGGAATGCTGCTATAATGGTATAATGTAATTCCTCCTGCAGAATGTGAGAAAGAGTAGACTCACTAGTAGCACAGAGGAGGTTTTGAAGATAAATGAAGATGCTATTCATTCAGGGGTAATTTCATCTTAGAACCATATGAAAGATGTTTCACTCAGACACAGTAGATGCCTGGCTTGGGATTTCAGTCTATTTTCAGCTACAATGTAATGTTGTTAAATTGATTATGTAGATACTGTATTTCTAATCATGAAGAATTCCAGCTATTATTCTGCTTAAAAATGGATTGTCAGGCTTTCATTCAATGGCTCAACCTCTCTCCAGGCTGGAGCAAAGAGCAGCTTTTAGTTCACAAAATTGAAATTATAGATTTACATTAAAAGAGTCACCAATTAGTAAAACTCAAGACCAAACAACCTGTAAAGTTGCTTTTTTAAAAAATGTGGTGGCATAAACAGCCCTCTTTTCCATGCTTAATAAAAAGCAGACCAAAGATCTGAGGTTTTTTTTAACCGTCTCCATGTTTCTTGGTTGCAATGCTTTCTTCTGCCACACCAAGGAGGCCTCCAGGGGCAGATCTCTCTCTCTCCAGGAGGAATCTACAATATCCTATGGTTCTTCAGCCCCCTACACGGAGCACAGGCTGCTTCCCTAAAATGTCATGGAGTGTATTCTATTTTCACAAGGGGCAAAAAGTTCACAGAAAGGTCTAAAGCTCATATATAATTTTTTTAACTGCCAGTTATTAGGAAAACAAGGTAGAAGTGGATAATATTGGTACTAAATATGAGCCCTCGCTTAAATAAAAAAATACTTTCTAAATGGAAAGTTCCTGAAGCATTATCAAGAGAAAAGCTAGATAGGAATAATGGACAACTGTGTGAACAGACACATTTAAGATTTGAAAAAGCAGGTCAACAGCAAATCTACTGAAAATAGAATGTATTCATTAGATACTGCAAATGATTTACTATTTAAGGGATTTATGTTTCATGTTTCTAATTTATGAAAGAAAATGTTTTAGGTGACTTTAAATACCTATATACCTCCAAGATTTAAAACAAATGACCTAAATTCAACTGTTACCCCAGCTAGAGAAAAGCTATTAAATCAATGGAAACTTGCAATGTTTGCACTTAAGTAAGTTCCATTTACTCAGTGGATCTACACCTGAAGGGACAAGCAATTGGATTTAAGCCATAGAGCAGAAAATGAAGCCTGCTACCACCTCCTTACACAATTTCAGACCTAACCCCAAATATAAGAAAGAGACTCTTGCTGTAGGAGCAAACATTAAGAGCACATCTCTGTAATGGCAATTAAAGTCGTATTAGGGAAATATTTCTGCTCACATTGAGTCTTCCTTATATTCAGTTCCAAAATCCAAATGTTCACATGGCTGAGACAGTGACACCTTTGTTTTATAATTCAATGAATTCTGATAATTCAGTGAACACAAACTTTGTGTCATGCACAAAGTTATTTAAAATACTGTGTATTAAATTACCTTCAGGCTATATGTATAAGGTATACATAAACATTAATGAATTTCATGTTTACATTTGGGTCTCATCTCCAACATATTTCATTATATATATGCTAATATTCCAAAATCTGAAAAAATCCCAAATCTAAAACATGTCTGGTCCCAAGCATTTCAGATAAGGGAGATTCAACCTGTATCCCCTTGTACATGTAAGAGGGTTAAGAATAATGCTACTATTTCTCTCTAATCTTTTTATCTTTACTATTGAGTCATGGACATGTTCAGTCAGTAAATGTATCTATAATATTTCTGTATAGCTACTCCCAACTAGAGTACACTTATTCAATTAACTACTGAATGGTAAATCAGCACATATGTAAATCCCACTGATTCAATGTGTTTATTCTAATTAGGACTAAGCAATAGAATTCAGGCCTATGAGTGACTGAAATAGCCAACTACCTATGGGAAACTTAATCATACAGCAAAAGTATAGATTTCTGTAATTTTCATGATACAACTGAAAGTACACTAAGGGCCAGAACAGAATGGCAAGAAGGGGCAGCTTGAAAATTGGGGTTGCTGCAAACACACGCCATGGCCCCAATCTAACTTGAACCCAGCCCAAACAGGAGAAGAAAAGATCAGCTTTTATTTGGGCCTGGAAAGGACCAGCTTTCCCAGCCCCACCACAACCCCAGGGTGGTTCAAGATGCTCCAGTGGCACACAGTATGTAAACGTTTTGACAGGAGCGTTTTGAAGCTGCCCACGTTTGGGCAGCCAGTCTGCTTCTGGGCATATTGGAGTATGCAGCATGTAAACACCGCACTTTCAAGATGCCTGGAAGGCATCTTTAACAAGCCATCTATTCTGGCCCTGTATACAAGTTTTAAGCACATCATTGGGGAACAGGCTAGGTATGTCTAAAATAAATATCTGATTACTGAAACTAAAGTGCACACACACAAGGGACTGACAATTTACTGAACACTACACAACATGGTCATTAATGACCTAATAGTGTTGCATTAATTCTATTACCCATTTTGTGAGGAAATCTGAAGAGATGGTATTTCACCACATGTACATAATATTTCAATAATATAACAGGCAAGGAAATATTTAAAGATTGTGGGCAACCTCCTTGATTGCTCTCAAACTCATGCCCAACTGGTAATTGGAAGTCTAGGCTGGCTCCCTTCTTGCTGTCCTTCTGCCAGTAAGTGAATAACTTTTTAATCCTAGCAGACCATGGGATCTCACTGTTTTACAAGAAAAGGGCTTTTGTTAATGTTCTCCATTGCTTTTACTCTTTGACTTTAATTTTGAATGATTTTAATTCTACAGATAGAATTTGAGAGCCAGTGTGGTGTAATGGTTTGAGCACTGGACTATGGGGCGAAACAGACAGTCCACCAGGAGTGGCCAGAGGCCACTCCGGCCACAATCATACTGATCATACTGGGACCATAGCGACTGCACAGCCTGCTTCCAAAGCGGGCTGCTGCCATGGTCCCAAGCCAGTCACCACCAGGAGTCAGATCATTCCAGCTCCTTTTGATCCCACCCAATGGACTGGATCACAGTGCTAGAGCAGCTTCAAGCCTCTTTTGGGGTGTGTGTCATCTGAACGCCATACCCTCAAATAGGCCAGAAGCTGCTTCCTTCGGCCTGTGCATTTTGGGCCTAAGACTCTGAAGACCAGGGTATAAATCCCTGCTCCACCATGGAGACCCACTAGATGACCCTCTCTCAACATCAGAGGAAAGCAGTGGCAAAAACCCCTCAGAATGAATCTTGCCAAGAAAACCCCATAATAGGTTCGCCACAAATCAGAAATGACTCCAAGGCATACAACAAGACAGTTTAATATTATTTTAAGCAGAACTTTTTGTATGTTTTTAGTTACATGTGTTTTTCTTTGTTTTTCTTTTTATCTTGCAAGCTGCCTTGAGCTCCCACTTTAAAAAACAGGAGGGTATAAAAAAGAAAGAGAATATGCAGGGTATAAATAAACAGGGTGTCCCTCCAGATGTTTTGGACTGGAATTGCCATCAGCGCCAGACAGATGTGAGTTGTGATCTAACACATCTGGACAGTCCTGGACTAGGGAAGGCACATAAGAACTCTCAGGCACAGCAGCTTCCTCAAGTTCCACTTTCGCAGGGACTCTGGACTTATTTATGGATCAAGCATCTAGTCTATGTATATGTCCCAATAGGTGTGTGGGCAACTACACTAGATGTAGTAGACGATTTTCACACCAAGCCCTTCCAGTGGGCTACAAGAACATGTTAGGTCTGATTTAGAAGTGACATGGTATAACTTCAGGGTTAAGGATAAACGATAAAAACATAACTGACAAGTTAAAACAGAATTAAAAGACTGAAAACTATGCGCAATAGCATTTGAAAAAATCAATGTGGCTCAAAGGTTCTGATGAATAGCCATGCTTCTCCTTGGTACATAAATGAAATCAGTCAGTCCTCTGAGGGGAGGGCATTCCACAATTGGGGTGCCATGGCTGACAAAGCCCTTTCCCACATCTCCAACAGATTGTATTGATTTCAATGTGTCCCCAAGCATAGCAGAGCTCAATCCTTGGCAAGCACATATAGAAAGAGGCGTCCCCTCAAGTATCAAATCCCAAGTCATTTAGGGCTTTAAATGTCATCACAAGCACATTGGATTCAGACTTGAGATATATTGGCAGCCAGTGCAACTGTTTCAGGATTGGCATTATATATTAATGTGATATAGTGATTAGAGTGTCAGACTAGGACACTGGTAGACCAGGATGTTCAGCATGCACACACACAAAGAAAAGAGAACCTGTTTCAAGGAGATTATTGGAGAGAGAGAAAATAGGAAAGAGTGTGATGGGTGAGGCATTCAGTCTGGCCCCATTTGAGAATGAAGACTGGGTGAACAGTTGCACAGCTTTTCAGGAGGGATGCATTGACTATTATGGGTTAATTGTACATTTTCACAGTGGTAGTACTTTGCATCATAGCAGAAGGAAGGATTTCTCAAAAGACTGGATACAGCTGAAAGCCAATTTATCACTACCACTGCTAGTATTATCACACAGGACCAAAGAACCCAGTGGAACCAAAATAAAGTGTGTGCTATTTCAAGCAACACCTGCATCACTGCCACTGAGCCAAAGGGAAATATTTGGGGGGGGGGGGGAGAAATGGAGAAGAAACAGGCAACATAAAAATATACTGAAGAAGGTCTTACACACTGGTTTCTTTTGTTTGTATACTTCCTTTACTATTTTCTTTAAATGGTCATCTGTGTCTACTTACTGTATTTCATCTTATTATTTATACCACCGTGGAAGGGAGGATATTATCCCACACTAGCTTACAATAAAATTTAGAATATAGTAATAAATAGAATTAAATCTAAAAATCAGTTAACAACAAAGCAGCAAAGCAAAATATTTCTACAATGTCCATACTTAAAACATGAAATCTTTAAAAGCCTCAAAACAATAGAAGTTTTAACCAGCCACCTAAAAGATAGTAAAGTGAATGCTAGCAAATTCTTTGGAAAAGCTGCACCACAACTGAGATATCACAAATGAAAAGGTTCCCTCCTTGATTGCTAACCGCCTTGATTCTGTTGATTAAGAACCACCACCATTAAGGTTCTTAACATGTGATCAGGATGATAAAGGAACAGGTGGTCCTTAATAAATATATTGGAAGAACTTCACAGGTCAAAACCAGCACTTTCAACTGTGTCTGAAAAACATTATTAGGAAATAAATAAAGAAATTATTAGGAAATAAAACTGCCATATTAAATTAAATTTTAAAAACAAAATAAATGGACACCACAAGATGCAATTCTACCCCAACTAGAATCATGGCTCCCAAATTCTGAACCAGCTGCAGCTTCCTTTACGGCTGATGCAAAACAATGATCCAACCAGTTACAGATTATGGATTACCAACAGGTAAAGTACAAGGTAGTCTTCATCAGAAAGGTTAAAGAGTTGTTATTCTATTAAGTACTGCTTAAAATATTTAGTAAACCAATGGACCAATGCACTCCTTAGAAAACAGCTCTTTTAAAAAGAAGAAATAACTAGTGCATTCCTTATTACAGATTCTTATGAACTGATACCATCACCTTACATCAAAGAAAATTGTTCTATAAAGTTTAAAATCAGATATGTTGTGAAGTCATTTTTATAGTCATGGCTACTATCAGCTGTCAAAACAAAGAAAATTGAAGAAAAATAAGATTTGTAATATATTACGGTTAATTTATCATCTAAGTGACATGTGTAGAACAACAGGTTTGAAATAAACTAAATCCTCCTTTGAAATAAAAATTTGCTTTTTAATGTTCTTATGATAATGATTACAGTCTCCAGTAACTTTGCTATAATACAGATAGAAATAAAGATTAAAAATATAATAGTTCCTTCTTCTCTATTAAGTGAATACTTACAATGACTATACAATAAAAATACAATATGGGCTCCATCCTGCATCAGGCAGGAAGACATATCTTAATGCAAAGGGATTTCCACTTACTCTCCTCACCTATGCACCCCTCCTTCTTCTCATATCTGTAGAGGTTCATTCTCCAAATTTCTGGAAAAGCTTTGCAAAATTTATAAAACACAGAATCCACTCTATCAGTGGTGTCCATTCTGCTGGTGGCACCATCAACAACAATTTTATTTATATCCTCCCTTGTTCCAGAAACCTGGGCTCAAGAAAATTTATCAATTAAATTAAATTAAAATAAAATATAAAAACAAAATAAATGGACACCACAAGATGCAATTCTATGCAAGCAATTGCTCACCAGAATACTGTAACAGTCCTAATCTCATCCACAGGATCAAGATTATCAGTTAGAAATGGTCCCATAAAAAAATAATTTCATAGACTTTCATTGGTATTGTAAATACAGTGGTTCTTTCCTTTATGCAGGGGATCCATTCCAGCCCCCCCCCCCCCCCCCCCCCCCGCACACGTAAGGCAAATAGTGTGTATGCTTGAGCCCCATTGAAAATAACAGGGCTCGTGCATGTCACGGACGCACACACCATTGCCATTTCCATTGCGCAGCTTTCAGCATAAGCTGAAAGCCGTGTATGACATGGGCACATTGTATTTGCACAATATAATCCTATCACAATCGCCTAGGAATAAAAACTCATAACTACAGAAAGGACAGTTAGACTGTGCTAATATTCTTATACATTCGCTTTTTTTAAAAAAATCTACTCAGTCCTTTCTTTCAAAACAGTAGGCATGTTCATCTCCTGCAGAATTAAAAAAGAGGAAGAGGGAGAAGAAAAAGAAATATGGCAGCACCTTTAAGCTTAACTGGTTTTTATTTTCACATAGCCTTAGTGTACTTCGTCAAATGAAGTACGGAGCGATAATAAATGTTCAGTTCATATTTACATATTTCTGAGAGTGGAATGGAATGTAACAGGAACCAAAAAGATGCAAATGCCCATGAACTATTTATGAAAAAATAGGCCAAAAATACAAAATGACAGAACATCCCTAGTGGTCACCTTCAGTCCATTCAAATGAACCAACTACAAGCTACAGCCAATTCTGGAGAATAACACAGCCCTCCCAAAAGATATGGGAGGCAGACTTTTATTGGCCTAAATCTTAAAAAAATACAACAAGATAGATTTTATGGATGGTAAGGCAGAGACAAGACCTTGCCACAAACACAGATGCCAACCCTGTCCCCACATCTACTCTGGGAGCAATATTGCAGGGGTCAATAACCTCACTCACAACATCAGACGTACATTTGCTTGCTCTTCCTCCAATGCAATATATGCTATCCTAGGCCAGCAATGCTCCCCTACATGCTACAGTGGACAAACAGTACAATCTCTATGCTAGAGAATAAACAGACACAAATCCGACATTAGAAATGGCAATACACAAAAACAGTTGCAAAACATTTCAGCTTTCCAGGATATACAGTAAAGAATTTACAGGTTGTAGTCCTTTAACAAGGAAATTACAAATGAGTACTAGTAAGAGAAAGTGCTGAACAGAATTATATTCACAAATTCCAGTCCATTAGCAGAAGTATGACCAAAGCCAATGTCTTCACGGCACACTATCTATAGCAATACAAGAGTCCTCACTACTGTACATGTAACAAAAGGAATCCTCTCAGAGAGCGTTCTGAACTCAGGAAAACTGACTTTCTATAAGCAGATTTATTGCTTTCACACATCAACACTAACTGACCACTGTACAGATCTGAAAGACCTGTTTCACCTCAAACCATCCTATGAAAAGTTAGGGCAAGGGTCATAATTTCCATCTTTCTGGATCCACTCGGTACTGCGCTGGAAGAAGTAGGTTTATCTCCATGAAAACTCATGCGAAAATAAAAACCATTTAGTCTGAAAGGTGCTGCCACATTTCTTTTTCCTTCTTTTCCTTCCCCTTCCTTCCTCTTTTTTATCCATCCTTGGTTTCACTCAGGATTTTTAATTTAAATTTTAGAGCATTTTAACATAGAATACATGTATGTGTGTGTGTGCCTTCAAGTCACCTGTTCACTTATGGCAAACCCATGTTTAAGTGGCTTGCTATTTATTGCCTTTGTCTGAAATATAGTCTACAGCATCAGGTACTCCCTGATGGTTCCCCCATCCAAGTACTAATCAGGGATAACCCTGCTTAGCTTTCAAGTTCAGAAGAGATTTGGTGTCTTTAGGGTATTTTGGTAATAGAAAACATACATAACAATAGCAACAGAACGTACAGTACATTTGTATAACACTTATCAGTGCACTTAAGCACTCCCTATGTGGTTTACAATGTGTTAAGCTAATTGCTCCCAACAAGCTGGGTACTCATTTTAGCAACCTACGGAAGGATGCAAAGCTGAGTGGACCCTGGAGCCCTTCCTGGGATCAAACTCACAACCTTATGGCTGTGAACAGCTGCAGTACCAGTATTTAACCACTGTACCACCAGGGTTCCCTATATGCCTGCAATTATGACAAAGTGTACAACTGTCACAATTTTGATTTTTTTTACATTATATATGGCTTTACTAATCTACATACCTCTCCTTCCTTTTTACTTAAGAAAAAACCCTTAAAAGTGAAAACCTATACATGACTACTCAGAAGTCAGCCCCACTGGATTAAGTGAGGCTCACTCGCAGTTAAGTAGATAGAAAGAGGACTGCAACCAAATCCCCTTTTCAGGCTACAACTTATCTGTCACGTTTCTGCTCTTTACACCTATATGCTGTTGTCTTGTCCTATTTCTCATCACACAGAATGCTGAAAATCAGCATGAACAATTCTCCAATTTTCAATTTTTGGGATCGGGGCAGGTTGCAACTTTCTCCCAATTCAAGCTGACATCTCCCACGAGTTTGCCACTAAATCTACTGTATAAGTTTCTCCTCTTTACAGAGCCCAGGCATTTTACACCTTTCAACCTTAAAACCTCAGGAAAGTGATGTTGTTTCTTCAGAAAAAAACAGAACTGAAAAATCTTCCAGAAAATCTTCCAGTGCTCTAAATAATAGAGTACAGTCGCCCCTCCAAGTCCACAGACTTGAGATGCGTGGACTTGAAAATCCATGGAGGGGCAACCACCATTAATGTTACTGGGCTGCGTGCCACAGGCACATGCTCCTTTCAAGCCTATGAGGCTTGAATATGTGCAGGTTTTGGAAGACATGGGGGGGGGGGCGGAATGGATCCCCCACAAGTTCCAAGGGCCAACAGTATATACATTTTCACAAAACAACATTCCTTAATATAATTTTGTGCTTTTTCTCCACTAATATAAGCTTTCATATACAAAGTTTTTCATTCAGAGAGAAAATTCTGAGACTTATGAAGACCAAAGCATATGGTTTATATTTTGATTTTGGTTCACTTCCTGACAAGAATCCTGTTGGGAGCCTTATGCATGCATAGGGTCCCCTACGATAAGCAGCTGGACATATTTGCCCAGTGCAAAATGCATGCATCCACTTCAAGGCTGCAGCAACAGGGTTGGGCATGTGGCCTCATTGCATACAGATGCATGGGTGAATTCAGATGCATATTCAGTTGCTTAACTTTGCCATTCAACATACGAATTCTGTAACACAATCAGTGCATAAATCCACATGTTGAGATTTATGTTATACAACCCTGATGCAGAATCTTGGCTTCTGATTTAGGAAGGATGAATCTGTCACATTCCCACTGAAATGAGAACTAAATGGAATCCTTTTCCATCACTATTCACAAAATGCTTGGAACCAGAGGTGTTTTGGATTTGTAGCTTTTTTGGAATACATGCTTAAACATAATGAGATATTTTAGAGATGGAACTCCAAGTCTAAACGTTAAGTTTATGTTTTGTACACAACTTATACACATAGCCTGAAGATAATTTTATACACAATATTTTTAATAATTTTTGCATGAAACAAAGTTTGTGTATATTGAATCATCAATCATCAGAATCATCAGACAACAAAAGTGTCACTATCTTATGTAGGCAATTTTGGAATTCTGGATAAGAAGGACTCAACCTCTACAATAGACTATTTTTTATCCTGCTGCTCTTCCCTAAAAAAACTATAATTTTGTGGATTATTAACTCAAAAAATACTAACAAATCTTCAAAGATTCTGGTGTGGGGGAGTACAGGGACGTAGCCAGGATTTTAGGAAGGGGGGGTCCAGACTAAGTGCCACCATTATATTGGGGCTTGGGTGTGGTGGCGCAGCAGCACGCACCATTCATTTTTCTAACGGAAGGTGGGGGTCCGGACCACAAGAACACCCCCCCCTTGGCTATGTCCCTGGGGAGTAGCAATTACCCAACCACCCCAATGTGCCAAGGTTGGCACCATATTTGTGCCCATTGGCTACAACTGTTGCTTTCTTTTTTGGAAACTTCCTAGGGAAAGTCTAAAGTAAAGAGGAAAAGAATCTAAGGTCCAAAACACACTGCAGAAATAATCCAATTTGAGGCTGCTTTAACTATCCTGGATCGATGCTAGGGAATTCTGGGAACTATCATTTTCTGAGACATTTAGCCTTCTCTGTCAGAGATCTTTGCTGCCACCATAAACTACAAATCCCAGGATTCAATAGGATGGAGCCAGTATTAAAGCAGTCTCAAATTGGATTAATTTTGCAGTGTGTTTTGGACCTAAATAATATTTTCCCCACATTCCCATTAAGCTTCTTGAAAGAAAACTGGGAACACAAACACTGCCAGAATAAAATGACTCAGAGTTAAACCCTCACTGAAGCATAAAACTCCAATTTCAATGGAATTAATGAAATTTTCAGCCAACCCGGTAAATCCTATGAAATTGATAGGGTCATCATAAGTCGACAGGCTACCTGAAGGCACAGGTGTGCATGTACGTACACACACACACACACACACACACACACACACACAGAAGGTCCCCAGTCTCATGCAACAAAGGCTCCCAATTTACAGTGTCCAGATGTTGTTGCATTTACATGTATCAGAAGCCCAAGATGGCCTAATGAAGTCTCTTCTAGACCAACCCTCTGTTATGCAATAATGCATAACTAAAGCACTTCTGAAAGATGCTCATCCAACCTCTCTTTAGAGACTTCCAAAGAAAGAGAGTCCTTCCTTCAAATCAATCTATTTCACTGGTGAACAATTCTTTCAGTAAGAAATGTTTAATTGGAATTTTTCTTGTAATTTGAATTCATTGGTTCATATTCCAGTCTCTGGAAGAGCAGAAAACAAGTTTGCTCCATTTTCTACATAACATCCCTTCAGATATTGAAAGAAAGCTATCATGTCATCTTTCAGTATTCTCTTCTCCAAGCTAAAAATTGTAAGCCGCTCTGATAGCCTTTAGGGCTGAAGGTTGGGGTATAAATACAATAAATAAACCAACTCCTTAAGCCATTTCTCAAAGGGTTTGTTCTGACCCATAAACATCTTGGTTGCCATTCTCTGGACATGTTCCAGCTTCCTGAATTGTGGTGGCCAGAATGGAACATTATATTCAAGGTGAGGTCTTACCAAAAGCAGAACAGAGTGGCACTACTAACTACTTCCTTTGATCTGGACACTGTACTCCTGTTGATGCAACCCAGAACTGTCCAAGAACATCTAGGGACTCATGGTTGAAATCTAAGATATATTAATAGGTGGGAAACGGCTGTAGCACATATGTAGAGCACATTCTTTAAATGCAGAAGATCTCAGATTCAATTCCCGAAATCACCAGGTACCGTTGGGATAGACTCCTCTGCAAAAAGCCAGATTGCTGTTCCCAATCAGTTCAACATAAGTGGGTAAGAGGAATCAATAGTCCCATTAAGTATAAAAAGTACCCTACATTCCTAAGCAGAAAAATGACTCTGTTTTACCTGAACAGCAAGACAGGCAGCATTATCAGAAAGCAGAATTTGTTCCTCTGTAAAATAAAATAATAAAGAAAGTAAGGAATAATTATCAGAAATAGTAATTTCTTCCGCTTTCAATAATTGAAGCTCCTTTAGGGTGTAAAAATAAATGGTGTACAAACTTAAGGAGATAAACTGCTTTAACACGAATCACATGCCCCATTACATTAATACAGTTTCTAAAAGCCTGTGGTCTGAAGGATCAGAAATATTTCTTCTAGATATGCCCTCACAATTTACTGTATCATTCCAACAGTTCTTTTAAAAATCTCAACAAAAACCATGTCTTAAGGTTTTTCCTTTCTTTTTTAATATAAATAAAAAGACAATTACTCATTTCCTAATAGAAATAAAAACCAACAACTTCATAATTTCTCTTGCTAAAAAAGTAAAAGCATTTGGGAACCTACAAAAAAAACAGCTTGCAGTTAATATCGCACACTGTGTCTAGGTCTGTCACACAAAAGAAAGATGACAAGTACACAGCAATAAAAATTCCATGCTTAGAAGACTAGGGCTGCTACCTATTAGTCTTCATTACTTTGCAGTCTTCTGACAACTGTAGCAGGCTGCTGAGCCCCAAATGGGGGCCATAATGTGATCTGATGATATATGAAGAGCTGCTAAAGGGAGCCTGAACCATCCTAGCCTATACATTTTAACAGTTCCTTTTTACCGAGAGCCCACTTTACCACAAGACTTCAAAAATCTGCTGCCTCAGCTATTGGCGCAGTAAATCTGCCAAGTGGGCCTGCAAACCACATCATTTTACACTGCCTACAGCAGCCAATATAATGAGTCAATAATAAACCAAGGACCTTATAGGCCATGAATAGCTGGTTTATATTGGCAGATACAAGTTTAGCAAAGAATAAGAAAAAAAAAAGATGAACCAGATAACTACCACAAAGGATTCTCTTTTTAACAAGGTCTATCTGAACTACCACCACCCTCACCTGTCAGGCTCCCATTATGCTGCTGCATATTTGATGAAGAAATCATGGTTAAACTGCAGAAAATCAAGTACTCACCTTTCAATGGCTGGTACAAGGTTGCATTCTGAGGCCAAGGTTCTGCAGCTGCAGAAGAAGATAAATAGTTTAATTTAGAATGTATAGCATATACATAATTGTTTTAGACAAGAATTTTCTCTCTTTGAATTGACAGTGTCTCCCTGCACCCACCACAACTTTATAAACTATCTCAAGTATCTCCCAGTTTTCTCCTTACACCACCAAGCAGCCAGCTAGAAGAAGAAGCATTCATAATCGTGCTTCAATATTTTTACAAGGCCCATTATGTACTACATGCCATATCCCAAACCCTACCAAGCCATTACTATAGGTTACTCCTCAGGTTTAATTCAGAAGTAATGTCCCGCAGAATATACTATTCCCAATATACTGTTTTCTTTTCTGCCCTCTACACAAGGCCCTATCCTATAATGCAATGAATGAAAAACACTTCCAACAAGTTCATATCCAGTTCCATGTAAGAGGGCACAGTGGTAAGCATCTTTAATTACACAGTCTGCTTTTGCCTTGAAATGTAAAACATTACATTTCAAATATTCACACAGGGCAACATCCAATATGCCATTCAGTAGACTTCCTTTTCTCTCCTCCCCCATGTGCCCCCAATACTCCAGAGCAGATTTGGGAGACATATAGGGGGGCTGCAGTGGGAAGGTAACTTGTTCCACCAAGATCCATTCTGCTGGTAGACATTCACCACTGGCTATAAGACAGTAGCATAAAAACTGGAAGCAGAATATTTTATTTGTTCATATCTTTAATATAAATATTGTACCATCACTTCACAGAAGATTTCAAGCCACATGCTCTCACATATGAGAATACCACAAGAGTCAGCATTCCAATCTGTTTTCAAACTCGCTGCCTTCAGGTAATTATTTCCATGGAGAATTATCTGCCAAGAAACTCCTGTGTGTCTATGACAAACTCCCTGGCTATCTCAGAGGATGTGGGAGGAATGTGTCACAGGAGTGCACACCTGTTTTGTCAGGCCTCCCCATCTCTCATGCTCCCCTGCAGCTGCACACTAAAAGGGAAGAGCAGGAGGAAAAAGCAAAATGCTTTTCAAAAGAAGCTGGTCTGTTATGGCATATCTTCTCCCTAACAGTTTTTGGGGAAAACTTCTGAAAATTCTTCAATGCAGTTTGAAAATGACTGCAATAACTATATAAATGTTAACTATTGCACAACCAATTGATCAACCCATTCTCTATGAAACGAAGTTGCAATCCTACTACACACACATACCTAGGAGCAAGCCCTGTTGAACTCAGTAGAGATGATTTCTTGCCAGACATGCAGAGGCCTGCGTCAATATTCAACTCATGCATCACAGTCATGAACCAGATTCTATAAATATCACCTGAACACATGTTGAGGTTTGTACTTTTTTCAATGTTGAGCTATAGTTATTTGGCACTGTGAAAAAGATCTGTAGATTCAGCAATTCCTTATGAATAACATGCTGAGTGAGATTCTAAACCCAAACGTTTGTTTTAAATAGTTAACCCATGTGTGAAAAGGCTACCTATAAGCTAACTCAAATTTGGACATACACCTGAATTACTGTTTGGCCTTTTGGAATGCATTTTACCTTGTAAGCGATTATACTAATATTAGAATTTACTTCTTAAACAGATTTGGGAGACAGGGGATTCAATAGTCATTAATAGTGATAATAGCCTATTCACAGGCTTACAGCCAAAATAAACTGAGAAATAAAAAGGATGGAAAAACAATCCAAGAAGAGAATCACTGACCAAAATTAAAATTACAGTTACCTGGGAAGATATCCCTCATCAGTGTCAGTGAAAGAGTTCCCTCCAAAGTATACATCAGCTTCAGAAGAAAAGAGATTTTCCTCAAGACTTCAACAAAGGAGGAAAGATTTAAATTTGAACCACCATACTTCACCAGTTAACACAATTTGCATCTTTAAAAGCCTGCAAGATAGATGCAAAAGTGTGGATATCCTCACATTTAACTTGGTTCTAAGTTAAAATTTCAATGAATTAGAAGCAGCCTTTGAAAAAGAGAGGGAGGGACTGAATTATACAAATATTGGGAGGATAGGAAATCTGAAAATAAGATGCTGCCAAAGAAAATGGATGGGGATATCAGACAAGAGATGCAATCTTTAATCTAACCAAGAGATCAGTATCAGAAGAATGCAGAGCTCTAGAATGACTATAAATTAGCTAAAACAAGAGCAATAAAAGCATTTAGAGCTTGTAGCATTATACAAGGATTATGATGAAGAAAGGATCCAGTGCAGTGTAGTGGTTTCAGTGCTGGACTAGGTCAATAGGAGACCAGGATTCGAATCCACCTTTAGCCATGGAAACCCCATTGGGTGATCTTGGGCAAGTCACACTCTCTCAGATTGAGCGGAAGTCAATGGCAAACTCCTATGAACAAATTCTGCCAAGAAATCCCTGTTTGTTGTAGCATTAGAGCTCTCTGACAGAGATGGCTAACGTCTCACAAAACGACAAATCCCAAAATTCCATAGCATTGAGCCATGGCAGTTAAAGTAATACCAAACTGCATTATTTCTGTAGATGCAGCCTTAGTGTTAAAATGCCAGGATGGTTATCACTGCAGTGAGCATTCAATAGAAGTGAACTAGGAAGTACAGTATACAGACATGATTAAGATACAGGTATTTAATAGAAATTGATTGTGGAATGTGGAAATTCAAACATTTGCATCAGTTAGAGGAAGAGGGGTATAAAATACAGTGGTTATTGTATTACTAACTAAGGGGCTGTACACATAGGCCAAAAGGCCCATTTCTCTCCCTAGCCTGATGTCATCCTGCTCAGATTACACAGGCCAACAGCCCCAGACCAAGAATGGGTCGACTGGACACCATTTTGGAAGATCTGGCCTAACTCCAAACCAACCAGTCCATAGCCCAATTCTAAATAACCAGCTATTTGCAACAGAGTTCCCAGAAAACTTGCCGTGACACCCAGTAATTCAGATAGCCACATGCCCTCTTATGTGCCATTGCTGCCATCATCTTTCTTTGCAGGCTCCAGTTGTGGCCTGTGATGTTGGAAGGGGACACCTGGCCACATGGGTGAAGCCAGGCACTCTGTTTTCATCCTTACTGGCCATGGCAGGAGCCTGCAAGGAGAACTGTGGCGGTGACAAGCTAGGTGGTGGCTCCATGGTGTGAGAACAAGGAGACTTCTGAATACCCAAGGTCATCCAGTGGGGTTTCCATGGCCTGTCACCATGCCAAACTAGGTAAGTGCCAAAACTAGGAATGGTCCAGGTCCGTGGACAGGATACAATGGGGTTGGCTCATCATATCCTGACCATGCATTTAGCCCTTAAGAGAAAAAAATAGGTAAGATAAATTTGATTTTGGAAAAGAGGAAACAATTTGAAAAATTGATATTTGGAGAAGATGTTCATTTGATAGCCAAAATATATAAATTATTATTAACATCTGTCTGAAACAAAAGATGAACACGTAAAGAAATGTATGACGAAGTGAGCTAGGTATATAGGCCAGACGATACCATTTGAACAATGGGAGTATGTATGGTTTAAGGGGTTAAAGTCTGCTTGCTGTTATGATTTGAATGGAAAATGTTCAAAATGATAGGAGGCTCTCGACTCCCAATAAACTGGCCACAAATTATAAAAATATAAATAATAGATGTTGGAAGAGTGACAAATATCTGGGATCATTTTAGCATCAATGATGGATGTGTAAAAAAGTTAGTAAGATGATACAAAAGATTGTGAAAGTAGAAATACAGTTTATACCTTAACAGTTCTTCTTAAATTTATTAGACTTTGAAGAGAAAACTGAGAGAACAGAGTCTTATTATGTGATATGTCATAAAGGATGATAGTAGAAGTGGAAGAAAACCCCAAATGTTGAAAAGTGGATCCAAAAATTATTGGATTTGGGTATATCACATAAGCTTACAAGCTGGTTAAAAGGAAATTTAATACAAACTTATGTACATGGCAGCCTTTTATAAATTATGATAAGAAAAGGAGGCAACAAAATAATAGGTTTTAATATGTAAGAAGAACTTCCTTCTGCATAGTAGAAAAGAATATATCTATATCTATCTATCTTAGAAAGAGTGAAAGTTAGAGAGAACTGATTTTATGTAAAAATTAAATACAGTATATGCAGTTAGTGATGTGTGGGAAACTGGGGGGGAAAGGAGGAGGGGAAAGGAGATATTTGTTATGTTAGCGTTTTTTTGTTATTGTGGAACTTTCTTTGTTATGTGTTATAGGTCACTTTTCATTTTTGTTGTTGCCGTCTTTTATGAGAATAAATCTTAATAAAAATTATATTTAAAAAAAGTTTTAAAATTTTTTCACAACTGTTATTGTCAAATCATTACAGATTTTACATAGCATCATGCACCTGAAGAAAGAGGCTGCAGTTCACAAACGCCTATGTCACTTAACATTAGATGGCCACAAGGCTTCTTCTTTTTGCTCAGGCTGTGTGTATGTGCCTTCAAGTTGCCTGTGACAGACCAACCTTTTTCTTTTAGCTCACAATGGTTCCCGAGGCAGTCACTAAAAACAATACAATGATAAAAACATATTTGCAAATGTTAAAAGCACTGTTTTGGCTACCCACTGGAAACTTAAAACAGATGGAGCCAGAGATGGATCATGGCTATTCATTCTGAAAACTGTAAGAGAAGTCGCTGAGGAACCAAATGGAAAACGGAAAAACTGGTTTCTGCCTTCTACAGGAACCAAAGGACCAGTCAGTAAGCCCAGCTTTCTAAAAAGGGCAGAAGCTACCAGGTACCTGGAGTTTTGCACTTCTGAGACAAAGCAAGATGCCTTTATTACAGCAAAACTGAGGTCCAAAGCACACTGCAGAAATAATCCAGTTAGAGACCGCTTTAACTGTCTTGCCTCAATGCTAGGGAATTCTGGGAACTGTAGTTTTGTGAGGTATTTAGCCTTCTCTGTCAGAGAGCTCTGGTGCCACAATAAACTACAATTCATAGGATTCCCTAGCACTGAGCGGTCTCAAACTGGATTGTGTCTGCACTGTGTTTGGACCTCAGTTTTGCTGTAACAAAGGGATCTTGTAGCACCCTTGAGGTAAAGAAATTCATAAGCTTTCACAGACTTCAGTCTACATCAGGGGCACATTGCACTGCCATTACAGGGCAGTTTTCATGCCACATTTCTGCAACAATTGTAAAGCAGATGCCATCTCTTTCAACAGCATCTGTTTGAAAGAGATGATTAATCAGGGGTGAGAAGTAACACTTTACGAGTACCTAAGGAAATTCTGGAAGAGTGGGCTGACCCAACTCATTTTGCTGCTGAGGTGAAAGACAAGGATGTTTTTAGAGATTTTGCAGTTCAGATCCGGGTTGACTGCGGGTCCAATGATGCGGATTCACATCATAACGTGAATGTGTTATCAGATGAGATTCCTTTCTATGGGCACTCGTTCCGTGGCGCTTCCACAGTGATTCCAAAATGAGGGTTCATTTTGGAATCACTGGTGTGGCTCGATCTGATGTGGAAGATCACTCTGATGTCGCCCCCCTTGGCCCCCTGCGTCCTGATCCTTCATCCCCCTCCTCCTCCTTCATGCCATCTCTGGCACCCTGCCACCCATCCCATCATCCCGACTGTTCCTGCATCCCCATCTCATCCTCTCTGCTACCCTGTGACCTATCCCATCATCCTCTGACTGATCCTTGAGCCCGATCCTGGCTCCAGTGACCCCCTGTGACCTATCCCATCATCCTCTGACTGCTCCTTGAGCCTGATCCTGGCTCCAGTGACCCCCTGCAACCTATCCCATCATCCTCTCACTGCTCCTTGAACCCGATCCTGGCTCCAGTGACCCCCTGCGACCTATCCCATCACCCCCTGACTGCTCCTTCAGCCCAATGAAGGATGACAGCTAAGGAGGGGGCAGGGAAGGACGACAGTGTCCAGAGCCCCACTGAGCATGTGCAAGGGTCCCAATTTGAATAGCTGAATCCGCATGGTATGCACCAGTGTGGTAATACAATTTGCACTCACTCCACTTTGCGTGAATCCGCATCATGTGACTTGCCACAGATTTGATTCCCCCTCAGTTCAGAAGAGCAACGGAAGGGCAACCAGGTGTGATAAAAACACATTATAACGTGAATCCGCATCATTGGACCCACAGTCACCCTGTATCTTAGTTGCAGAATCCTCCATGTGATAAACCTCAAGGTCTCCCCTTCCTTTCACATAATGAAGCTGAACAGACTGGCTTGAAGTTAGCTTAGGGGCACAGAGCAGGCTAAACTGGATAGATGTCTTGGTCCTTAAACACCTCACAGTGCTTCCCCACCACCACATCTCAGCATCTGCTGCCTGAGGCAGTTGCCTCACAGCTAGGTCCAGCCCTGGTAGCAAGGAAGGATGAAAGTTTTAAGAGTTTTACTCCAAATCAGATGGCTTTTCTAAGTTACCCTGTACTCTAAGCACACATAGGGCTCTCAAAAGCTGTGATGCAAGTGAAATCTACCACAAGATGTCTTTAACAAGGGAAACAGAAAGGAGCTGAAGTAGAGAAAAACATCTTTCTTTAGAAATTTATATGCTCACATATAAATTTAGAAATTTTAGTCAAAAATTGACTCAAAAAAACTGAGATGACTTATCCATGAGTTAATGTAAATACTATACTTTTACTCTTATCAAATAATGGAACCATCCATTGGTGAAAAGCAAGGGTGTAATCTGTCTTGGAAGCACTGATCCTCTCTACTCTCTTATCTACCCACCCTTTTATATGAATACAAACAATTATTCCTGCTGGAATTTAGTAGGTTGTTTTCCATTGTTTTCCTCTGCTTCATCCTTTGTTGCATATCCCCCTTTTACCCACAACATATCTATGGGTCAATTCAAAATCCATAACTTTGGCCCCAAAACCTGCCCTCAATTTATACATGAAATCGACTTATAGTTGAGTATATGCTGCACATTTTTAAAGATGATACAAAATAGTATTCCTTTGCCATAATATATATGCAGTTTGAGTCTCTCTTATCCAAAATGCTTGGGAACAGAAGAGTTCTGTATTTTGGATTTTTTCGGATTCTGAAATATCTGTATTTGCATATACGTAATAAGAAATAAAGAGACTGGATAGAGACTGAGGATCTGTGAAATAAAAGGAATCCAAACACAGTGCTTGCTACAAGTCCATGCCTCCTGCCATTTCACAGACTCTTGCTTGTCTCTCCAGTTGTGCAAATACAGTACAGAGGTGTAGCTCAAAAACTGGGGGATTTTGGAAGATTGGGGATTTTGGAATAAGGCATACTCAACCTGTACAGATATTACACATTAAAACATGAAAATAAGATCTTTCCTTACGTGTCAAACTGATTCATCATACACTACATGAATGCACAGCCTTGCATTGGCAATACTGATTGTCCTAATATGCCAACACTACCAGCAACCATAGTATGCTTAGAGTTCGAGGTTAAAAGGCATAATGGCCTTAACACCAGGATAGCAACAGAGAACTAATCTGAGCAAATTAACTGGCTGTGAATATAATCAATAAACTTTTCAACTTATACTTGCCATAGAAAGGCAGGATACAAATTACTGTAATAAATAAAAAACTTTTTTAAAAGTTGTTCAACATAATCACCACAACTAATGCGTTAACTACAGTTACGGTAATAACGGCAAAGAAACATTACTCTCCAGATGACCTTGGAACCAGAACTGTAAAAAAATGCTTTCCAACTTTGCAATTCCTCTTTCCATTCTTCACAGTTTACTATACTTGCCTCTTCAGAAAATGTGGATTCCAATATAAAGCATTATGCTACTTTTCAGAACTCACTTACTTCTTCATCAGATAAGGATACTAAAAAAAATAAATCATGGAGTGCAAACAAATGTGACATTGTTGGGATAACACAAGTGTCTATTTGGTGATTTTTACACTGAACTGTGTCAAAATAGTGGCTTTTGGGCTTCACTGGACAGAGTCAGAACAGACGTCCAGGGAAGATACTTTAAGGGCTACAAACTTTGTCCCTGTTGCTCTTCCACTTCGCTTTCAGATATGGGAGCGAAGCTTTCTGCCCCCATGAATACACTCTCACTGCAACGTCCAAACCTGATAACCTCTGCAATTCCAACATCGCTTTTTTCTTCACATGATTTACTTTTTTTAAAACCATCTTTGCCTGCGAAAGCCCCCAGCAAGCTTCAAAAGCAAGGATAAAGTTTTCTGCACCTTTTGGTTGGCCTAACAGCAACAAAATCAATGTGGATTTTGGATTCTGTTTAATGGTCAACACAACTTTGTTGTTGTTGTGCCTTCAAGTCATTTCTGACTTATGGCGACCCTAGCATGAACCTATCACAGGGTTTTCTTGACACGTTTCTTCAGAGGGGGGTTGTTATTGCCATCCTCTGAGCCTGAGAGAGTGTAATTTGCCCAATGACACTCAGTGGGGTTTCATGACTGCCACTCCTGCATTTTTTTCCAGTATAAAGCATGTAACAGTGTATATACACACTGGCAAAGGTTACTTTCTTTAATATTAAACACATTCACAAACATTTGTATTTGTATGTGCATGCAGAAAGTTATCACATCCAAATGTCATAACGGGGGGGGGGGGGATTTCATTGCACTGTTTATTACTTTAACAGTAAAGCTTGCACCCTAGAGAAATAAGGTTTGTCCGTGGTGATGTATTCTTAATTTTTTGAAGGGGCATAATTAGGGTCACCATCAGTTGGAAACTACTTGAAGCCACACAATAACAACGGTATCAGGAATATATCAGATACAAATGCACCACCATTTTTAAGAGAGATAGAACTAAAAAAAAATAGACATATTCTGGATTGAAATAAGGAGTCCTTTCTATCATTTTATTATGAAATGAACATATATGTTTGAATCCTATTGTTAGACCTACCAGTAATTATGATAGCAACTACCGTAATAAACATTTTGTAGAATTATCTATGCCCATAACATGGACAAACACTGGACAAAGAACGTAAGTTCACTAATGATGGAGGGGGGGAGGGGGAGACAGGTACATACATAAATACAGAGATTACCATCTACTACCCACATACACAGCCTCTACAGAGGAACAGATGGGGGGGGGGGGGGTTCCTCCATTGGTCTAAAACAGCAATATAAAAATGTGATTCTAAAAAAACCTGATCTTAGAGAAAGTCCCAGTGAACTTAAACGGGCTTTATTTTCAGCTAAATAGGTACAGGTTTGCACTGTAAGACACAGTCCTAGTTTAGCTCCAAAACAAAATACTCCCTCAGTCAAACAATGCATAGACATATTAATGATGTCCTTCTTGACAGCATCAAATAGCTGTGCCACAACAATATCTACATATCGACTGCATAAATATGACAAGTTTAAGAGGCTGCCCCCTGCCTTGGTAATACGCAAACATTAGGAGTCCACTCCTAATTTCCTGGAAGAAGATACAGACACTGAACACAATGTGACTTACTTTAGAGCAGATGTATACAGGATTATACTATATATTTTTATTGTGTGCAATGAAATCCTAATTATGTATATAGTGGGCCCTTGATATCTGGTTCCAGTAACCTCTTCCCCCATGGATACCAAAATCTGTAGATGCTCAAGCCCCACTAAATACAATGGCATCGTAAAATGGTGTTCCTTATATAAAATAGCAAAATAAAAAAAAATGAAATTTATACTTTTTTGAATATTTTCAAGCCATAGCTACTTGATTCTGTGGATAAAAAATTCCATGGAGGGGGACTATATTAAGAAGTAATCTTCACTGAGTTCAATGGGAGATCTAGGCATGTACAGACAGGAGTGCAACCTTAGCTTGCTTTTCTAACCATTGCCCTTAACACAGAGAATAAAAATCAGTTCAATGGGTGAACACATAGCCCTGGGGGTTTTATGATAATTACTGCCTAGTCAAAAATACCCCGTATTTAGGCCTATTTCTTGGGAAGATGGTGGCTGGCAGTTCCAGAAGCACTTAGAATAAGCAAAATTACTATGCAGTAGTATAAGGATTTATATAAGTATATATACAAGTAGAAAAGTGTAAATTTTTGAGATTTAGTCTAGGTTATAGTAGTTATCTATGATATGGAGGTTATTGAATCAGGGCATAAGATTTATTAAGTTATATTAAGGATCCACAAGAAAATCATGTGAAATAAGTATAAGAGTTAGTTGGAAAAAGTGACATGGAAAATAGGAGGAATTCCAGTAAATGAAAGGAAGTGAGACATCTAAAGTTGTTATAGGAGATTAAGACCAGAAGATTTGGTATTATGTGTTGTTTGGTTTGCTTGTTTTGTTTTCACTGTCTTTTCCCCCCCATTATATGAATGTATGTGTGTATGTATGTATATATGTGTGTGTGTGTGTGTGTGTGTATATATATATATATATAGTTTTGTTTGTTGGTTGGGTTTTTTAGGCTATTTGTTAGTTATTTTGTGTATTAGCTTGTGTATGTTTAATCATTTTGTATGTTTGTGAAATTTTGTAAAGATTTTAATAATAAAAATTATTAAAAAAAAAAAAGAATAAGCAAAATTACTTTGACTCACAGCAGTTTGGTTTCAGGTCCAAGTTTAGCCTTGGTTACCCTGGCAGGCAACCTGTGCCAGGAGAGGGAAAGGACAGATAAGTCCCATTCAATTATTTGGATTTCTCAGCAGTTTTGGATACTATCATAATATTCTTTTCTTTGTGCGTAGACTGCACCTCCCTCCCCCAATGATGTTCAAAAATCTAACAACAGAAAAATGCAACAGTGAAAACAAGGCAAATAAACCACACATTTATATCTGCTTTGCTGACAACCATTTAAGTTACCACACTACAAAGCTGACAAATGTCAGGAATTATTAACGCTTTTATATGTTTTTTATTACCAGATTTTGGGATGAGGCTTATGTAACCTGTGAAAGAATGAAAAAAGGTCATTGAATCCCATTAATGTTATTCTAGTCTGTTGGGAAGGGGCTACTTTCCTGCCTGCCCTGATCTTTTGGGATGCAAGTGAGCTATGGAAATTGGGGGGGGGGGGGGAATGCACTTGTTTCTCAAGCACAGTAAGAAAAAAAAATATTCACTACTATTACTCATGCTTTTCTGAAAAAGTGGCAAAGGTTCATATTACCAAATATTAGTAGTATGAAGGGTTGGGAGATGTCTTAACAAGAGAGGGGAAAAATGAACACACAATATTTTTAATGTACAGCATAACTCCTGCCTCGTGAACAATAGGTGAAGGCATAATTTGTAGAGTAATGGGCACTAATATTACACGCTGCTTCAGTTCTGTCATATTTCCAATCCATCAAGTTGATTAATGCCATAATAACTCCCCACAAACTTATCATTTGTCTAATAATGAAGTCAAACCAAGTTTATCCTTCGGCCACTGGATTCTTTTGGTCTTTTGCTATTATTTGCCCGTCTATCTGCGCCACACTAATACAGGGAGGAAAATTGTGAAAGCCAAGCCTGTGGCTGATACCTTAAATAAAAAACTAGTTTTGCTATACAGGGGAAAGGATCAGAGACATCCTGCAAAAACCTTGTTGCACCCTTGCCATTTCCCAAGCCATGAGAAATTTCAAGGGTAGCACTGATCTGGATTTGGATTCCAGCAAAAGGAGAGGTCACTGGAGAGACTTCTGGCATTATCTGACATCTGCTTTCATTTAACATGTATACCAATGGAGCAAAGGTGAGAGGAGGCAAAACAGCACAGGCAATTGATACGCCTACTGCCTGCATATCAGACTTCCAGAGACACCACTGCACTCCTCTTCTCTGACACATGAACCCTTCAGCTAAAGGGAGGTATGGAATGAGCCACCTTTTCCAAAATAGCTCTCCAAATGATCAGGACTTTTATTTCATAGGCCATATACCTTGCAGCCTCTCTGACAAAAGATATTGGTGAAATGCTTGGCTAATTACTATAAAGGACTGTTAGCCAGTCATTCTGGTCCCCCTTTCCCTTTCTCAGAACTGTTCAAAACAAACTAATATTAAAGCCAAAATATCATCTTGGCCATGGCTTAACAGAGCCTTCAGTAATCCAGTATATACTGCAGCAGAGGCCACATTAGGAAGGGTTCTGCTACCACAACTGCAATCCCCCTTCTCTATATCAGTAACTACGTATAATTGTCATTTAGCAAAATTGTTCTGGATGGTGAATAGCTTCAAATACAAGGTCCTCTTTGTATCTTAAGTTTCCTCTTTCTACCTACAGACTCCACTTTTTATGATCTCAAAGATAAGATGGCACAGATGCTGCACTGTGCATAAAATAAATCCACTTAAAAGTATTCTCTTTCAATCAACCCAGAGATGTCTGTCCTTATCCTTCTGGCCCACTTCACTGCATCATAAGTTGATACTTATAAACAGAACTTAGGAACGTTAATTTTTTGTACCATAATACCTGTGCTAAAATATCAGCAGTAGACATGCTGGCAGGGGAATTTGGGGAGTTGTGCTGAAAAAATTTTCCCCAAGCCCTAGTTATAACTAGTTGTTGTCCACATGAGAAAACTCAGGCATCACAAAGAATGTTTACTCTTCGTCGAGCTGTCCAAGTCCTTTCTTCCTGCTCCCCAGTCCCTTGCTAAACGTCTCCCAGTTGTTGTTGTGTGCCTTCTAGTAGTTTTTGACTTATGGCTAACCTAAGGTTAACCTATAATGGGTTTTTCTTGGCAATATTTGCCCAAAAAGGGTTTACTTTTGCTTTCCTCTGAGCTGAGAGAGTGGAACTTGCCCAAAGTCACCTTGTGGATTTTCATGGCCAAGATGGGACTGAATTGGGTCTCTGGAGTCACAGTCCAACACTCAAACCACTAAACCACTCCAGCGCTCAACACCTCCCTCTTCCCCAGACCCCTGCAAAAACTGCATGTGTTTTGCCAAAACCCTGATCTTCTTTCCTCATAACATTTTATAAATGCCCATGAAGATAACCCATGCTGTTCTGCAAACCAGCTGAAGAAAGATGCTTTGCTTTAACATAAACCTCACACTAAATCCTGAAGTATATATCAAGCATCAGGACTAGTCAGAAATAGTGATGTAAAGGCTTGAAGACAAAACAAAAACTGAGATGCATGCTAGGGAGACTTTTTCCCCCCTTTTCCTCCCAAGGACAAAATTTTCCTTTTTTCCATTGGAAAGAAATCCAGATGAAAATTTCAGAATAAATAATATGCTTTTTAAGATAAGGTTTCACCTGCTTAAGGGTCTGTACCTTGTTAGTTATATTCAGAAGATCATGAGCCCCACATCTGTGTAATTATATAGCTAAACAGTCATTCAATTCACACACAGAGAGACTCCTTAAGAATGGGAAACTACCACTGATTCCACAAATTTCACTCCCAGTTGACCTCTTCCCCCCAGAAATATATTTTTAAATTCAGAAATGTATCAGAGATAAAATATATTTTAAGTTCAAAGCTTCTTCTGCACCACAGAAAATTTTGAAAGCATCTGCCACATCCTTTCCAGTGATTCTCAGGCCTGTTACAGACAACCAAAATAAAGCTGCTTCGGGTCTCTTTGGAGGTATGCTGTTTAAATGATGCATGGGTCCTAAGAATCCGGAAGCTGTACCAAAGCTGCACTCCAGTGCTTAGGAATGGAGTGTGGCTTTGGCGCGACCTCCGGACTCTTAGGACCCATGGATCACTTAAATAGCATACCTCCAAAGAGACCCGAAGCAGCTTTATTTTGGCCTGTCTGTAACAGGCCTCAATCTTTATTTTGGACTACAGCTTCCAGAAGCCACAGCCAGTTTGGCCAACAGTCAGGAATTGCGGGATCTGAAATTTAAATCATCTGGAGCATCAAAGGTTGGGAACCACTGCAGGCTTAAACCAATGGTGAACAAACTGCAATCCTCCAAATGTTGAACTGCAACGCCCAACAGCCAGCAGTTAATGAAGAAGGCTGTGAAATGCAGCCGAACAAAATCTGGGGAATTCACTTTGCACACTCCTGCCCCAGAGAGAGGCACAGGGAGCCTACCACTAACTTGCTGTCCTTTAAATTAGAAAAGTTCATTATAAATCATATTTCTAAAGGCTCACAGAGACATGAAGAGGCTGACAAGTTTGACTGCTTCAAATGCTAAAATACTGTACATAAGCCTTCATTGCTTCAACAAGGCTGCAGTCAATTTGGAACTATAGTTAGAAGAGCTCTCCTCCATTAGTAGTGATCAATAAAGAATGCACAAACACATCCCTTTATGAATTAGCTGCCTCATCGTCATCCAGCATAAATACCTATATGAAGGCACAATCAATTTCAAAATGTACTCAGAGCTCTCTCACAAAATTGACCTTATGCTACTCACCAGAAAGGGTCACGAAAACAAATTCATTGAGCTAGAGATTCAATGGCTCTCCAAAGAACATGACAAAAAATAGACATGCTTATTTAAAAATGAAAAATATATCATTCCACAGTTCAGAAGCTTATGAACACATCCATCATCTTTCCTTACATTAATAAAAGCTAGAGCCCTATGTTCACCTGCTAAGGACTGAGTGCCACTGAACGTTGTTGTTGTTATTGTTGTTGTGTGGCATCAGGTTGTTTCAGAATTATGGCAACCCTAAAGCAAACCTATCATAGGGTTTTCTGGGGCTGAAAGCATGCGACTCACCCAAGGTCACCCAGTGGGTTGCCATGGCCAAGTGGGGATTTGAACCAGATCTCCAGAGTCCTACTGCAACACTCAAACCACTATATCACACTGGCTCTGCTTGGGGGTTGCAAAATAAATCCACAAGAAACCTAACGGCAAGTTATATTTAAAATTCAGCTTGTATCAAAGAGGTATGTGCTCATATTGGAAGTCTTACACTTGTGTAAGTTGAAGTTTTATATCTCTCAAAAAGCAAAAACAAATAAAATAAGCTTTCACAACAGCATTTCAGCTGAGAAGTGCTACTCACTCGTGAGCTTAAGCTTGCCTTTTGCTTCTTAATTTTATTTTGCTTTACATGCCTCTTCTGCATTTTTCCTATAGCAGAAAAACAATGAGTACTTAAGGGTGCAAATCCTTATACACAGTGTACTTCCATGCAGATATGTGCAAGATTTCACTGTATGTCAGGCTCAGCTTCAAGAATGCAAGGCATCTCATGAAGAAGTAATGCATAGACTTAAGCTTGTGTCTTGAAAATATAGAGAATTAAATCATATTGAATTTACAGGGACTTACTTTTGAATAAATATGCTTATGACTGCTTTATAAGCCACAAGTATTTTTATCTGCTGGACAAGATGATGGTACTAAATCATTCTCAGATTATTCTACTTGCTCTTTTCCATTTATTTTCTTCATTTTTTTATTAAGCACTCTTATGGTTGCCAATATTTATCTCATAACATAGTCCCAAAACACAAATCATTACACCACTTGATTACATATTAGAATTGTTACTATTATAGCACAGATGCAGCTCTAGTAGGACTGTGCATTCTACTGGAAAGATGTTGATTCCGGAAGGCTCTTAAATCACTACAGTGGGCCCTTCACATTCACTGGGGTTAGGGGCACATGGCCACTATGAAAAGGAGGAACACCACAAATAAAACAAACACTATTTTTTTTTTTACTTGAGAGAACATGGGTCCTCCAGCACAAATCTATGGTCAACATCTGCCAGAAACTGATCACAGAATTACCCTAGAGGACCTATAAATGTCTAGAGAAGTATTTTCTTTAGGAATCTCTTGGTCCTCCAGCACAACTCTATGACCAACTTCCAGCAGAGTTGCACTGGAGGACCTAGAGATTCTTAGAGGGAACATACAGTATTAATCAAATCTGCATACAATCAGATTCGCAAAAGTCAAAGCTGCAAATGTGGAGGGCTGACTGTATTGCATATTAGAGACCGAGTGCCCAAACTCAGTGGTGTTCCTGCACCGGGTGCCAGTTCCCTCTTTCTCCTTCCTTCCCCTTTCTACCTTCCTATTCATCCTCCTCCTCCATATCCCCCTTCCGTGCCAGTTCCCTCCTCCTCCTTCCTTCCTCCTCCTCTTCTCCCTCTTCCTCCATGCCCTCCCACGCAAAACTCCTCTGAACAAATCTTGCCAAGACACCCTATGATAAGTTTGCCTTAAGGTTACCATAAGTTGGAAACATGTTGAAGACACACAGCAACAAACAACTACAGTTCCCAGAACCCCAATCTCAAGGGGTGGGACCTCCAGCCAGAACGCTGGCGTTGCTGGCCAGCTTCTTGCAGCCCCATTGTCCTGGAGCAAACTGGGCCGAGGAGCCAAGCCGCGCATGCTTAAACAAGGAGCCAGGCCGTGCATACTCATGCTCTGCCACCCGCTCCTTCCACTGGTGGCTGTTGTGCCCTCACGCATGTCAGAAATGGCACGCATGCCATGGGTTCACCAACATGGGGACATTCAGATCTTCACTCCCTGATGTCTCTCCCATGTTATATTACTGCCCACTATCCAGTTCAAAGGAAACTGCCACCATATGTACTGCAATACACACTACACAGCCACTGTCAATGTTTAGAGATGCTCTATAGTACAGTATACACTTGTGAAAAAAGGTTTGCAACTACAGCTGAAGATGGGCTTCGCAGTTTTTTCTAAAGAATTAATTTATCACTGAAAGGCCATGGAAAAATCATAAATAACTTAAAGGTTAGGAATATGTATGACAGACTAAATTGGAAACCTCTTCAGACAGGATTAAACACCTGGGTTGGCACTTCTTCTTCCTTGAGTTACCTGGAAAGGTTTTAAATATAACTACGGATACAAGCAGTTGCCATTTATGGCCACATTTTTCCCACAAGGCTTTGGTCAGAGACATTTTGCAACAAGCCAATTTAATGCATTAGTTTAGCATACACACATTTGTTATTCTGTCTGCCTTGTTAGTTGGAATGTTGTTGGAAAGAATTAGGTTTGTTTGCAAAAGAATTTTGTGTGGCATCCTACATATTTATTTTGAGTACAATCATGGCTCAGGCTAATACATCAACAGGCAGCAGAGGGAATTGTCTTTGCACATCTGTGTACTACTCTGACAGTGAATTTCTAGTGAACCAGCACACAGTGAAAGTCTCATTTTCAAAACAACAATCTTTTTGCCCACTACCAAAGCATAAGATTAAAAGGGGCATCCCTCAATTTTTGTAAATAAATAGCCTTCCAATAACCCCACAAAAAAGTCACTTTGTTTTCTTTACCATTCCTTACAGGAAGAGAAGGAATCCTTAGGAAAATTCTCTCTCCCTTGGATTCACTAATCTATCACTTCTGCAACCATTTTTCTGACCCAACATTATCAGCTGATATTTAAGTTGCTGCTGTAAGAAAGATTAAAGCCTGATACCATCTGAAAACCAAGACGTTAACTTTCAAGTGGTATAGAAAATTCATTTTCTTATCCTGAGAGGTCATTTGTGATACATATATGATTAATCTCTATAAATCCTCATACATGTCTATGGAAGAACAGGCTGCACTGTGGCGGTCTGCCTCAAATAAGATGTTGAACACTACCTTGTGTGACAACACATTTGAAATAAAGGCATACAATTACCATTTATAACAGATTACAGCATGCAGGGAGAAGAACTGTTGCCTTGGTGCGAGAAGCACTGTTGTGCAGAAGTACTACAGCTAAAAACAACAGGATTCTGCAGAGAGGGAAGAAAGCAAATAATGCTTTCATCGTTATCCAGGCAGCATCATTATGAAAGGCCTCTTAACCATTTATAAATGATATGGTCATCATTTTATATTTAATCATTAGTGCATTAGAGCAACAGACTATGGTCAGCATGTTCAAAGAAATGCGGCTTACCTAGTGGAGGGGGCAACACATTTTAGGAATGCAACATTCATAATACAGCTAATGTGCTGCACAGATACAAGCCTGAAAAGTAAGGCTATTATGTTTGGCAGAGACTACAGAGTAGCATTCCATGATTGTTCCCCCTTTGAATGTGTTGGATAGCAAACCCCATCAAACTTGGAAAATGTGAAAGTCAGAAACGAATACATCTGGAGTGGACAGAGCTGGGGAAGATTGCTGTATGCTCCTCCAGAGAGAAGTAGAGAACTTTTTTTAAAGTCAACAACCACACTGAAGCTATGACCAGTATAATCACTGTTGTTGTTGCTGTTGTTGTCTGCCTTCATGTCACTTCTCTTTTATGGCGGCCCTAAGGTGAAACTATCAGGGGGTTTTCTTGGCATGGTTTGTTCATAGGGGGTTTGTCTTTGACTTCCTTTGAAACTGAGAGAGTGAGATTTGCCCAAGGTCACCTAGTGGTTTCCATGGCCAACTGGGGATTCAAGCCCCAGTCCCCAGAGTCACAAGTTAGTGCTCAAACCATTACACCATGTTGGTTCTCAGTGTAATCATAGAACAAGAAAAAAAACTTCTAATACATCTCTACCTATATATAGTATTGTATAATCACCGTAGAGCTCATACAGTGAAGATTAATGTTTTACTGCTGCTATATAACCACAGCAGTTGCAGTTAAATTAGAACTGCATGACAAAGCAATTGTTTTCATGAATAGGACCTTCTATTACTAGCCAATCAAATTTCATTTTTATTATCAGTATAAAAAGTTTCTCGCTTATAACTGAACTACCATGCATACCTAATAAGAAAGCAGGCCTCAAAGAAAAGAGAGGATCAGAAAACAAATCCATTATTGTTTTAAGCAACGAGTGGGCAACCCTGGTTCTCCAGGTGCTCTTAAGACTGCAGCACTCCAAATGAGTTCTTTTATTTTTAATACCACTGGTGCCCTTCAGTGTACCACTTCTTTAGAGCAGTCTTCCTCAACCTATTACCTGCAAGATGTTTTGGAGTGCAATTCCTACTAGTTCCAAACAACCCAGTCAATGATTCCAGCAAACATAGCCAATGGTGAGAGACCAGAGGAACTGAAGGTCAAAATATCTGGAGGGTAGCAAGATAAGGAAAGGTACTTTAAAGCTTAAGCCATCCTTGTCTTGAGCAGGGGGTGATTCTGTGACATCAACATCTTTCCAAGCTTCCAGTTTAGGAACAGGAATCTTTTTCAAGGATCAAGTGACACTGGGGAGGGCAAGAATACATCTTGTATGGAAAAGAAAAAGGAAAGAGATGTGCTGTCTTACAGATTACCATGGCACTGGGTACAGCCCAGTAAGAAATGAGTACAATGAAAGAGAGAGACAGATGTACAGATCTTGCACCCAAGTTCTACAAGTTCTCCTTCTATAACAACAACACAAAAAAATTAGCTATGCAAGTGAAGGGGAAGATTAATGTTGCAAAATTAATGCTTAATTTTAATTGAAAACTCACTGGTAGCAACAGTTCCTCCAGTATATTAAACCTAATTTGCAAGATGTTGAGTTTCTAAAAGCTTTGTACTATTAAAAATGGAAATAAAAGGAATCCATGCAACAACAAAAAAATCTTACTATGAGAAGGAAAAAGGAATCAAAATTACATTTCTCAACCACACAGAAGACCCCCCCCCAAAAGAGGTTGTTTTTGGTTTCCTAAGTCGACTCACAAATAACCAAAAACTACTGAAAGTTACAATAGCAATAGCAGCTTCATTTATATACCGCTTCATACTGCACTAAGCAGTCTCTAAGTCAGTGATGGTGAACCTATGGCACACGTGCCAGAGGTGGCACTCAGAGCCCTCTCTGTGGGCACACATGCTATCGCCCTAGCACAGAGTTTGCCAGAGTTTCTTACTAGAAAGCCATAGGGACATGGCACTTTGCAATAAATAAGTGGGGTCTGGGTTGCAGTTTGGGCACTTGGTCTGTACACAGTTCAACATCGCTGCTTTAAGTGGTTTACAACTGTAAGCTAATTGCCCCCAATAAGCTGGGTACTCATTTTAGCAACCTCGGAAGGATGTTTGGCTGAATCGACCTTGAGCCCCTGGCTAGGATTGAATTCATGTGAGTGAATGGCTGCAGTACTGATATTTAAACACTGCGCCACCAGGGCTCGTTGGCATAATTATTCACCCACATTTTAGCAGAATGATAAATTCTGCCAAATAACAAGAACAAGGTCTTAATGAAAAAGGATTTTTTAAAATGCATGTATCCACAAGTCATTTATTCTCTCATATTACTACTGCCAATGAATACAATAGAATTATTTATTTGTATTGGGTACAAAATTAAACAAGCATCTCAATTATATAATTCCTTTATTTTATTTTTAAAATCTAATCCAACTGGATAGTGGTCATCACTACCAAAATTCTAATGTCACATACACAGGTTGCCTCAGTTATAGAAGACAAAATAGTAGCAATGCCTTCTGGCATTATGATGAAAAAATTGGCCTGAATCAGATAAGCCAAAAGGGGTGCAGACCGGCTGTGTTGGGGGCATAGTGTCTATATAACGCAGGTCTCAAATGCAGCCTGAACTAAAGGTAAAGAACCATCTTGAAAAGGAGCAGGAAATAATAACTCCTTTTCAGAAGCTGGTTTAAAATAGCAGCAGTGGGGTGGATTGGAGACGGTTGCGTGTGGATGCTGCAGCAATGGGACAAGCCGTGCCGGTGCGGCCCCAATCCACCCTTTTTTGGCAGTCTGTTTCACTGCTTAGTCAACTAACTCTATGGATTTGTCCATGTATTTCACAGGAAGTTACTTACTTAAGTCCAGTCAATCAGAACAACTATCAATTTATTATGAACACACTCTTCACTACAGGATCATAGTCTGGTTCACAGAAGCATCTTCACTGCATATAGACTCATCAATAGACCGAACTGCAGAAATAATCCAGTTTGAGACCACTTTAACTGCCCTGGCTCAATACTAAGGAATTCAGGGAACTGTAGTTTTGTGAGACATCTAGCCTTCTCTGTCAGAGAGCTCTGGTGCCATAATAAACTATAATTCCCAGGATTCTCTAGCACTGAGCCAGGGCAGTTAAAGCGGTTTCAAAGTAGATTATTTCTGCAGTGTGTTTTGGATCAATATGGGTCCCATTTTGGGAAAAGGCAAAATATAAATTAAATAAAGATAAAATTTATAAATGAAGCACTACAAAGCAGTGATAGCGCTCTGCTCAAGAGTCAGGCACAACAACTGGGGTAAAGCACTCCTCTGCCGTCAATCACGGAAGAGGAGATGAGTAGCTTCTGCACTGTATGTGTGCATGTGCATCAGTAAACATTAAAAATAAATCAGCAGATAGTTGGGGGGAGGCATTTAGACTTCCCTGCCTTATTCATGATCACTTAGTGGGATGCAAATGGAGGAAGAGAATTGCATGGGGGAGGCAATCAATGAGAGTGTAAACTGACAGGATTGAGAGGTAAACAATAAGGCTATTGGTTGATAGGTTTTGCATGCTGGGAAGAGAAAAGGCACATCCTTTTTGTACTGATTTGAATTTGGGTGCAGGAAATGTGTAGCAGTCAGTACAATTTGAGTGCTGTCTATTTTGGTAGGTATGGCAATAATGGAGGTCACAGCAGACCAGTAAATGTGAGGTGAAACTGATTTTCTTCTTCTATCAGTATAGACAACTTTCTGTCAAGAAAACAGAAGACTACGTGCTGAGGAAGAAACATATTTCAGTTTAAAAGACTAATACAGTTGTTCTTAAACTGATCTGGGGGATTGACAGCTTCCCCACACGCGCATCAGCCAGGAACTGGCAATATATTTGTACCCACTGACTGCAACTGTTTCTTTTGTTTGCTTGCTTGTTTGTTTGTTTGTTTGTTTGTTTTAAACTCATTGTGGACTGCTCCAGTCCACAGACCACCACACTGAGTAAAACTGGAGTAGATTACTTTCTAGATAAAGATCTGTGCTGACACAACATCCATATGCAAAATGTCCAAAGGAATTAAAAAAAACCATAACACCACCACAAAAAATGTCCTCCTCCTTTCTTTCTTCCATCCACCTCATGCCCCATTTTATGCAACACCCAGTTACTCCCCGGTCATATCTTTTACTACCACCCCCTTTAACCTATTCTTAAGAGACTATCCATAAACTAATAAATAAAGTTCTGCCTTTTCAACAGAGGGAGAAAAAACAGCACTGGAAATCAACAAGTGTAACAAGCTCAGACAGTAGGCTAATTTGGATGTACACTGATGGTGCTGTGTAAACAGATGAAAACTACAATACAACTTGCTAAGTCTCTCTTATTCAGTATTCCAAAATCCAGAATATTCAAAAACCAAAACTTTTTTCATGGATGGCTGAGATAGTGCCACCTTTGCTTTCTGATGATTCAATGTGTGCAAACTTTGCTTGATGTACAAAATTATTTAAAATATTGTATAAAATTACTTTCAGGCTATCTTTATAGGATGTATTATGAAACATAAATGAATTTTGTGCTTAGACTTGGTTCCCATCTCAAAGATATTCATTATGTACGTATATGCAAGTACAGGTATTCAAAAATCCAAAACATTTCCAATCCCAAGCATTTTGAATAAAGCAGACTCAACCTGTAATAATAATGGCACCAGATTCCCAGATTATCTGCAATATATTTGCAAAGTGTCCTGGCTCCCACTACTGTATTCAGATTGTGCTTCACAGAGTAACAAGTAACTGTCCCCATTGCCTGGGCCACCAATTTGCACCTGGCTACAACTACACAGGGGACGTGACTAAGACGCCAATTCTGACAATTGTTAGGTTGGAAGGTTGGCAATTCAAAGCCCAAGCACTGCGTAACAGTGAGCTCCCATCACTAGCCCTAGCTTCTGCCAACCTAGCAGTCTGAAAGCATGTAAATGCTTTCCTACTTTGGGTTTTTTTAAACAGAGGCTGGATGGCCATCTGTTGGGGATGCTTTGATTGTGAGTTCCTGCATGGAAGAAGGTTGGACTGGACAGCCCTTGTGGTCTCTTCCAACTCTATGATTCTATGAAATGCAAGTAGATAAATAGGTACCACTTCAATGGGAAAATAAACAAGTGTTTCGTGCAGTCACGCTGGCCACATGACCACTGGGATTGTCTTTGGACAACGCTGGCTCTTCAACTTAGTAACAGAGATGAGCACCACCTCCTACAATCAGTTATGACTAGACATTCATGTCAAGGGTAAACTTTTAACTTTTACAACTACACAGAAAGATATAATTATATTTTATACCTGGCTGCAGTAAGTGAGTTCCAGCCAGGCAGGCTCAAAATGGGGCAGCCTATATTCCCAGGGAGGAAGCCTCTTCGCAAGCCACAAGCCATGGGTGGATTTACGGGGAAAACACAAGGAGCTTCTGCAACCCTGAATTCTGCCTGTACCCCTAACAAGGGATTTAAAGGTAACATGGAAACAGATCAAGAAAAACGTGTTTTTCTGGACTACAGTTCAAAGTGGTTGTGCTGGTTAGAGAATTCAGGGAGATTTACGGTAGTCCAGAAATATTGCTTCTCCGAGCAGTGTGCATGGAGGATACCAAATTATAAGACAACTCTGGTGACCCTACAGTTATTGTTGCATGCTTCCAAGTCATGGTCAACTTATGCAGACAGTAAGGTGAACGGACCACATTTCTTATTTTTTTATTTATTTAATTTCTATGCCACCTTTCTCCCCAAGATGGCTCACAAATAAAATCATTTCAACCTTTACAATAAAAATTTAAAAACAATTAAAAACATCTAGCTAGAAACAGTATAAAATTATATAAAACATACTGAAAGTTAAAAGCCATAACTAGAGCTCATACCCTTTATAAAAGCCTCGCTGACACAATTATATACTAAACGAACTGAAATAAAGCACTGCTTGGATAAAAATGTCTTTGCCTAGCAAGATTTGTTCACATGGCCTGGGCCTTTGCTTTGTCCAAGGTCATTCAATGGCTTTCCATGGCTGAGCAAGGATTTGAACCCTGCTCTCCAGGATTCATTGACAGCCCATGCCACTGTATTTCCCATTTCTGCTTACGGTTGTGAAAGCTGGACAGTGAAGAAATAGGTTGACAGAACAAAAATAAACTCATCTGAAATGTGGTGCTGGAGAAGACTTCTGCAGATACCTTGGACTGCTAAAATGACAAATAAATGGGTCCTAGAGAAAATCAAGCCTGAACTCTCCCTAGAGCCCAAATCATGAGAAGACAGGACTCGCTACAGAAGTCAATAATGTTTGATAAGATAGAAGGCCATAGGAAAAGAGGAACACAACATTCCAGATGGTGAGACATGATAAGTCCGTGGTCCTTATCACACGTGAGACTGGAACTCCAATTCAGAGACAATACTATGGCGGGATACACACCGCCATATAGTACGTATACAATACGTACAAGATGGTGCCGGCCCTTCTACATGGCCGGCGCAATCTTTATGTACTGGACGCATAGCGTCCAGACGTGTCGCGGCGCTAATGACGTAGCAAATGCGCCCTTGGCGCTTCGCTACGTCATCCGTGCGCCGCAGAAAGAAGCTCCGAAATGGAGCTTCTTTTTTGCTCCGCGCGGGAGCCGCGCGGTTTGGATGCTGTGGCTCCCTCGCGGAGCAAATGACGCCGGCGGGGGAACGCCGCAAAGCGGCGGTTTGTATCCCGCCAAAGTGAAGGAGAAGCAGAGTCAATTCGGATCCAAGGCAATTCACGTGAATTATCACACGTGAAGAATGAAACTGTGATGATTCCTGAGTCAAAGCGGAGCAAGTGCACATTATATTATCACACTGGTACATACCATGCAGAGTCAACGATTCAAATTGGGACCCCTGAGCATGCTCAGTGGGGCTCTGAACGCATCATGAACCTTTGCACTTCTGGAGTGAAGAAAGGGGCCACTTCCTGGTTCCAGTTTCACGTGAATGGTAGCCTCACATGAATGATAGGGAATGTCACCTATCCCTACATGCCCTCTGCTTCATCCGAATGTATCACCGGCAAAATTATTATTATTATTATTATTATTATTATTATTATTTTGCAGTGAAATAAAATTTTTATTAAGAATAATAATATTTCCTTAATAATAATAATAATAATAAATTTCTTTCACTGCAAAATAATCAGTGTAGAAGCTGCAGGTCTACTTGGAAGTAAATCCTTTGGATCTGAAGGAGACCCATTTTGGAGGAGTGCAGAAATGATCCTGTTTCTCTTATTCTCCATGCTCCCTAAAGTACCACCTCCCTGAATCCAATCCACTCTCCTTCCCTTTGTAACAGTTGTCTTCTCTTAAGTTGCATCCGCACTGGAGAAATACAGTGGATCCTTGTTATACGCTGGGGTTTGGTTCCAAGATCCCCCGTGTATAACAAAATCCGTGTATGCTCAAGTCCCATTAAATATAATGACATAGTAAAATGGTGTCCCTAATAAAAAATGGAACATCAAGGTAAATTTATACTTTTCTGGAACATTTTCAAACCATGTATGCTTGAATCCGTGTATAAAAAAATCCATGTATAAGAAGGGCCGACTGTAATCCAGTTTGACTCCACTTTAACTGTCCTGGCTGAGTGCTGTGCAATGCTGGGAGTTGGAGTTTGTCATGGGATCCTTGGCTCAAAGCTATGGAATTCTGGCAGTTGGAGTTTGTTGCTCCCCCCAGCCTCCGATGGCCCCCTCCGTTGCTCCCATCTCTCCCCCCAGCCTCCTGCTTCATTCCCTTCATCCCTGTCAGCTACATCCAAACATGCCCTCCGTTCTTGAAGGCGCACCGGAAGCAAATGGAGCAAAATTGCAGTGCAGCATCATAGGAAATGTGGGACCCCCTAAGCCTCTCTGCTCAGGTCATGCAGGTTGAGGCCCATGACCTCCCTGATTGAACCCATTCATCTGGCATACGGTCTTCCTCTCTTTCTACTACCTTCTACCTTTCCTAGCATTATTGACTTTTCTAATGAGTCCTGCCTTCTCATAATGTGACTGAAGTACCCTAACCTAAAGATAGCAAGCCTATCATGGAGTTTTCTTGGCAAGATTTGTTCAGAGGCACTTTGCCATTGCTATCCTCTGAAGCTGATTTTGATTGCCATCTCCTGAGGCTGACATCATGTGACTTGCCCAAGGTCACCCAGTGGGTTTCCATGGCTAAGCTGGGATTCGAACCCTGGTCTCCAGAGTCGTAGTCCAACACTCAAAGCACTATACTGTATTGTAATATAAAAGTATAATTTTAATTTTGCTTGCTGTTTATGTCACAACTATTGCCATGACGTGCAGTGATATATGAGAATTATGATGAGTACAATTAATAGAAAAAGAAATTACTAAGGATTCTAGATGGTGTAGTATAGGAGGTCGTCAATGGGCAGGTGACCACAGTCCTCCTTTTTCAGGACATGCCCTACATTTCAATGTTCTACAGGAAAATTCTAAAACGTCCTCCATTTTGAGCATGACTAAGCAGCATAAAATTACATTTATACATATTGTGAAGTCGAAGGCTTTCATGGCCGGCATCCATGGTTTTTTGTGGGTTTTTTGGCCTATGTGGCCATGTCCTAGAAAATTTTCTTCCTGACATTTTGCCAGCATCTGTGGCTGGCATCTTCAGAGAATTCTCAGCCATACTCAAAATGGAGGACATTTACATTATTTTTAGCTTTTATTTAGACATGATCTCCATTCTGAGTATGGATAAGGAGAATGAATTCACATTTATATGAGTGTTTCTAGCTTTTATTTGGTCATAGCCTCCATTCTGAGCATAGCTAAAGAGCATGAATTTTAATTTATAGGTGTGTCTTTAGCTCTTGTTTGTAATGCCCTCCATTTCTTTCTTGGATGCCCTCTCTATTTTGGGCATGACTAAAAAGCTTTCCTTTAGTCATGTCCTCCATTCTGAGCATGGCTAAGAAGCATGGATTTACACTTATATTGTTTCTTTAGCTTTTATTTAGTTATGTCCTCCATTCTGAGCATGGCTAAGGAGCATGGATTTATATTTATATGAAGTGCTTTTAGCTTTCCTTTAGTCATGTCCTCCATTCTGAGCAGGGCTAAGGAGCATGGATTTATGGTTATATGAAGTGTTTTTAGCTTTCCTTTGGTCATGTGCTCCATTCTGAGCATGGCTAAGGAGCATGGACTGACATTTATGAGTGTCTTGAGCTTTGTCTTTGGTCACGTCCTCCCCTTTTTTCCTGGAAGGGCCTCCATTTAGCAGTGAAGAGGGCCGTCCTGTCTGGTCTCCCTGTCCATGGGGCATGGTGGGGTGGCCCTATGGGTGCCCAGCCCCAGCAGTGAGGCTGGCTGTGCCCCTGCCCGACACACGCTGCAGCGCCCTCACCTGCTATCTGCGTAACGAAGGCCTCGGCCACCAGCGACATGGCTGCCTGGAGGAGGGGGCTGCCTTGCCTTGCCTTTCCTTTCCCCTCCCGTCCTCAAGGAGACGGCGACGAAGGCGGAGGAGGAGGCCTCAGGGCCCGGAGGGAGAAGTGCATCCGGGGCCCGCTCCGCCCCTCAGCCCCAGCCGCCCCCGCCGACTAATCGACGCCCAGGCTGCAAGGCCGGCCTTGTTTGGCAAATGGCAAGGCTTTTCCCGGACACGCCCTCCATTTCAGCCTCCTCCTCCTCCTCCTGCCAGCTTTTCAAAATGCCCTCCCATTCTGAGCATGGCTCAAAAGCATAGCTTTGTCTCTATATGAAAGGCTTTAGCTTTTATTTTGGGACTGCCCTCTTTTTTCTCCCCCCCCCCCAACAAGCCCTCCGTTTCAGCCTCCTGCCAGCTTCAGAATGTCCTCCATCTTGGGCCTGACTAAGCAACATGGATTTATCTTTATATCGAGTGTCTTTAGCGTTTATTTTGGGTGTGTCCTCCTTTTCCCGGACATGTCCTCCGTTTCACCCTTCTGCCAACTTCAGAATGTCCTCCATTTTGAGCATGGCTAAGGAGCATGGATTTACATTTATATTAAGTGTTTTTAGCTTTTATTTGGTCATGTCCTCCATTCTGAGCTTGGCTAAGAAGCATGAATTTATCTTTTTATTAAGTGTTTTTAGCTTTTATTTGGGAATATCCTCCCTTTTTCTTTAATGTCCTCCATTTTGAGTATGGCTAAGAAGCATGGATTTACATTTAGATGAGTGGGGGGGAGTTGCTTTTTTAATATCCTGCATTATAAGCATGGCTAAGAAGCATGAATTTGCCTTTATATTAATTGTTTTATAATGCCCTCTGTTTTTCTTAAAAGCCCTCCATTTTGAGCATGACTAAGATGCACGAATTTTACTATTATATGAGTGTCTTTAGCTTTTATTTTGTAATGTCCTCCATTTTTTTTAATGCCTTCCATTTTGGGCATGACTAAAGAAGCATGAATTTAGATTTCTATGAGTGCAGTTTTATTTCATCGTGTCCTCCATGTTTCTTGGAATGTCCTACATTTTCCCAGTACCTTGTCCTCCTTTGCGGTTAGAAGGACATATCTGGTCACCCTGGCCAAGAGGGCTTCCCAACCTCTGTAGCAACCCCCAGGGTAACCCCAGCAGGATCCACCTGGAGGACCAGAGCAGAGCCCAAGGCTTATGAAATGGCTCTTTCGAATCCCCTGCTCTGCCTTGCAAACCCACTGAGTGACCTTGGGCAAGTCACACTCTCTCAGCCTCAGAGGGCAGCAAAGGCAAACCCCATCAGAACAAATCTTGCCAAGAAAACCCCTGTGGTAAATTAACCTCAGGGCCACCATAAGTCAAAAATATTATTATTATTATTATTATTATTATTATTATTATTAACCTTTATTTATGAAGCGCTGTTATACTCTTTTAGTTAGACGATTCCCACACACACCGCAGAATGAGTGCAGTTTCACACTGCTTTAATTGCTAAGCTGCCTTACTGTGGAATTCTAAGGTTTGTAGTTTTGTGAGGTATTTAACCTTCGATCCCAGGACTCCATAAGATGGAGCTATGGCAGTTAAAGCAATGTCCAATTGCATTCATTTTGCAGTGTGGCAGTAACTAAGCTCTCCCCTTCCTCTTCAGGGTGGTGGGAGTTTGCTTCTAGGATCCAAGGAGTTCATTTACACTAGAAATAATGCAGTTTTACACCGCTTTTAACTGCTACAGAATTATTATGGCACCAGCACACTTTGGCAGGGAAGGCGTTGTAAAACTACAAATCCCAAGATTCAATAGGATGGAGCTACAGCACTTAAAGTACTGTAGTGTAAAACTGCACCTAAGCACTGAAAGGCTCCCAGGATTGTCCTCTCTAACATTCACAGTACTGTATCTGAAGCAAAAACATTCTGAGGAGGTTCCCAAGTCCACATTGGTTGTCATAATTTCAGTGTACGAAGTAAAATTTGCACACCACACATAGGTCACTGTGCAGTTCACACAGAATTAGCCTCCCTGTACTTAACTCCCACAGCTCCTGTCCAGATTTTATTTCAGCATTTCCCCCAACCCTGGTTTCTCACAACAGTCCTCTTTTAGTTGCTGTAGAGCGTTCTGCCTTCCTATCCTTCCCTCCTTATTTTCCAGCTGCTCCAATACTTCTAGGGTCTCAGTCCATCAATGGATATAATAAATGATCACTTGTCAAAGGCTTGCACTTCCTCAGCATTGGTGTAGTGGCTTGAGTATTGGACTGCAATTCTAGAGATCAGAGTTTGAATCCCTACTCAGGTATAAAAACCCACTGGTGATCTTGGGCAAGTCACACTCTCTCAGCCTCAGAGGATGTCAATGGCAAACACCCTCTGAAGAAATTTGCCAAGAAAATCCCATAATAGGTTCACCTTACGGTCGCCATAAGTCAAAAATGACTTGGAGGCACACAACAACAAATTGGGGAGTCAATTGATTTATAATTACTTTATCAAAGCATTAAATATTTGCAGAGGATAATAACTTTACTAAGAAGTAAGGTACAAAACACACTGCAGAAATAATCCTGTTTGAGACTGCTTTAACTGCCCTAGGTTGGAAATTCTGGGAACTGTAGTTTTGCAAGACATTTAGCCTTTTCTGTCAGAGAGCTCTGGTGCCACAACAAACTACAATTCCCAGGATATAATAATAATAATAATAATAATAATAATAATAATAATAATAAAATTTATTTGTATCCCACCCCTCTGAGAACAATCGGGGTGGCTAACAAAGTTAAAAATACAAAACATAAAATCCCTGGTACCCTCCCCTCCTTAAAAAAGTATTAAATCCAATGCAGAATTAAAAAACAAAACAAAAACATACAAGTTAAAACCTGACCAGAAGGTCAACAAAATCACATCAGCAAACAATCAATGGCAGCGGCAGTATCTTATTCCCAGACGTTTTTCTGAGGCCGGGTTCTCTATTCTGAGAAGGCCTGCTGGAAGAGATCCGTCTTAATAGCCTTTTTAAAGCTGTCTAAGGATGTAAGTAGACGGATCTCATCCGGCAGGCCGTTCCACAGTCTTGGGGCGACAATGGAAAATGCCCTCTGGGAGGTAGCCAAGAGCCTAGATTTTTGTGGCTGAAGTAGGCCTCTCCCAGAGGAGCAGAGTGAGCGGGGAGGGGAGAAGGCGGTCCTGGAGATAGTTTGGACCCAAGCCATTTAGGGCTTTAAAGGTGATAACCAACACCTTGTACTGGGCCCGGAAACTAATGGGCAGCCAGTGGAGGGACTTTAGAACCGGGGTAATATGGTCCCTCCTGGATGTTCCAGAAATTACTCTGGCTGCCATATTCTGTACTAGTTGCAGTTTCCGGACCAGGCACGAGGGTAGCCCCACATAGAACACATTATAGAAGTCTAGATGTGAGGTTACCAGCGCTTGCACAACAGTCTCAAGATCCCTTACTTCCAGAAAAGGGCGCAGCTGGCGTATCAGCCGAAGCTGATAACAGGCGCTCCTGACTGTTGCATTTACCTGGTTCGACATCAGGAGCGACGAGTCAAGGAGCACCCCCAGACTGAGAATGCAGTCCTTGATGGAGAGTGTGACCCCATCCAGGACCGGAGGTTGCAACCCAATTCTTGGTTTAGGGGCCGCTACCGTGAGCACTTCCATTTTGTCTGGATTCCCTAGCACTGAACCAGAGCAGTTAAAGTAGTCTCAAACTGGATTATTTCTGCAGAGAGTTTTGGTTTGGCTTTACATTGTTTCTCAGAGAGGAATGATCCTGAAGGTTTTTGGTCTTCAGCTTTAAGATAAATTGCACTTTCAGACAGACATTTCAGATCTCTTTTAGTACTGGAGCAATATCTCCAAACTGTTCCTTGCTTGATTTGATTTTTGCTTTTAATAATTACATTCTGTGAATAACAAGTGCATGCAATTTGATTTTATGAATACATATACAACCTACAGAACACTCCATTCTATTGCAATCAGACAGCATAAGCCTTATAAAAATAATTTTAAAAATGCATAATGTATCAAAAAAGGTGTGAATACATTGAATATTAAGGTAGAAATATATGACATTAAGTCACAATCTCAACATCTTGAATTATTCTTTAAAAGACTACAAACTGGTACCAAGGTGGAATTCTTTAGGTCAAGCTGTCTGATGTAGCAAACAAGCAATTTTATTTCCAATGTGCCAAGGACCAGCACCATATATGTTTTTTCAAATTATTAGCCTACTGAAACTGCCTCCAGGATATTGGGCAAAGACCAGCAGCTGAAGGCTCCTGAGCCAACAACACTCTCCAGACCACCACTTTGAGTTACACTTTTAGGTGATAAACTTCACTATGCAGTGATTCCTACCCTGAAGTCCCTGTGGTACTTCTTTGTATTTTCCCTCCCCCAATATTGATGCAAAATTCATCTTCATTGAAGGAATGGGATAGATGCATGTGCTTTCAGAACTGAAATCAGTGGCTTTGGATGTCATACATTTAGCAATGCAAGAGAAAACAGAAAGTACAGTATAGTCGGCCCTTCACATAAACTAATTATGTGTCCACATATTCAAGCATATGTAGCTTGAAAATACACCCCCCTCCCCCCCCCAAAAAAGCAAACATTGATTTTGCCATTTTATATAAGGGACACTGTTTTACTAGGTCGTTGTATATCATGGGACTTGAGCATCAACACATTTTGGTATCCGTGTGGGGGGAGGGAGTCCTGGAACCAAACCTAGTGGATACCAAGGACCCAATGTAGCTTGTACATGCTGTTTCCAGGGTTAGCAGGAGGGCAAGGAAAGATGGTACAAATTACTGGAGCCCAGTGATTCTCCAGCCCACAACTACATTGCATACATTTTTGTCTTTGGGACAAAGCAGTCACAAATTTTTGATTCTGAGAGAGCAGGAAGACCAGATGCCAGCTGCTCTCACACCAGACCAACCCCTCCCTGCACTTGGCACACAGAAATGGCTTCAGATTACATATGACTGCTGCAAAAGTCTCTGTTTTAAACATAGCTAGTGCCCACTCTTTCTGCCCTCAGTTTTGCAAGCCCACTCCACTGAGGTGAGTAGCACATGAGGCAGGTCTCATGTCCCCTATGGGGAGAGTCCCACAAGAGTTCTTGGCTCAGTCTCTAATCTCATGGAACCCTCTTAGGAGAGTCCTTCCTCCCATGAAACTTGAGGTGGGATTTATATAGGCCTAGCGTGGTGTAGTGGTTTGAGTGTTGAACTACAACTCTGGAACTCAGCCATGTAAGCCAACTGGGTGGCCTTTGGCAAGTCACACTCCCTCAGCCTCAGAGGAACACACTGGCAAACCTCCTCTGAAGAGATCTTGCTAAGGAAACCTGATGATGATGATGATGATGATGATGATGATGATGATGATGATGATGATGATGATAGGGTCACCTTGAAGTCACCATAAATTGGACACAACTTGAAGGCAACTACCACATCAACTCTGGAAATCAGGGTTTGATTCCCCACTTGACCATGAAACCCACTGGGTGGCCTTGGGCAAGTCACATGCTCTCAGCCTCAAGGGAAGGCAATGACAAACCTCTGAACAAATCTTGCCAAGAAAACCCCATGATAGAGTCACCTTTGTTGTTACTGTTGTGCACCCTTCAAGTGGTTTCTGACTTATGACAACCATAAAGTGAACCTATCACAGGGTTTTCTTGACAAGTGTCATCAGAGGGGGTTTGCCATTGCCATCCTCTGAGGCTGAGAGAGTGTGACTTGCCCAGGGTCACCCAGTACATTTCATGGCTAAGTGAGGATTTGAATACTGGGGTAACCATCAGTTGGAAACATCTTGAAGGCACACAACAACAATCTTACATGGACCAGCCAACTGACCTGATAACAGAGAAAACTCTATTGCTGTTTGAAAAATCTAGCAACCTGAACAGGTGTTTCTTTTGATCTGATTTTGTTACAGAAACACCTGCAGAAATTCTCTCTTCAACACCAACGTTAAAGGTACAGATACCCTCTCTAGTTTTCACTTGGGAAACCCTAGCAAACTCTCTCTCAGCAGCCCTGCTTGACCCCACAAATTTTTAATGCCTTAAACATTGCCATATCGGGCATCCTCACCCAATTTGCACTTAATCTCACTTTTCACCTTGTCTCCCTTCTTTTGTAATGTCAGAAGCTTTACTAGAATTTACAAAGTCTGTTCTGGAGAAGAGTAATCTCTGTTCCTTGGCAACCATACCATGAATCCAGCCTCTGTTTGAAGACCTATAAGGAAGGAGTCTCCACCACACTCCAAGGCAGTGGAACAAACTCCCTCGGAGTGTGGTGGAGACTCCTTCCTTAGAAGTCTTCAAACAGAGGCTGGATGGCCATCTGTCAGGGATGCTTTGATTGAGATTTCCTGCATGGCAGAATGGGGTTGGACTGGATGGCCCTAGCAGTCTCTTCCAACTCTATGATTCTATGAATAACAGTGCCTCTTTCAAGGTAATTCAGCTGTTGGGGGGTGGGGGGGGGCAGATGCAGTAACATCCACATATTTTTAAAAAGCATCATTAAATATTGGTCCACTGCACCCAGAGTTGAGGTGGAGCACATCTTCTGGTCCTGATCCATTCTTCTGAGGGAAACATTTATGCAGAGCTTGGAAAGGTTTTGCTTGGACAACTCCAAGTTCTGGGAGCTATAGTCCAAAAAAAGTAAATCTTCTACTCTGATGGACACATTTATATTAATGATTAAAGCCTATTAAATTATATTTATAATGCATTGTTGAATTTCAGTTTTGCTCTGTAAACTTATGAAAATCCGTACCTACAAAATCATATTAGTGTTCCCTCCCAGCCAACAACCACAATACTAAAGACTGCAACCCCACATGGTTTTAGTATGTATATGTCAAGCCACCTTGATTCCTGAGGTCCTCTCATACATCTGACTTTGACCAGCATTAACTAACAGCAAGGCTGACACTGTATACCCCAATAATTCCAATGTCTGCAGGCTTTCAGTTGCTCTTACTTCATATTTCATTTTAATAGCAGAAGCAGAATTAAACTGTCAGCAATATTTGAGAAGCCAACACTGTTTATGTTACTAACGGGTTTTACATCCGTCATGACTTATGTAGTAAATGTCATCACCTTCAAACATATGCTTTGCCTCCATTTGCTGGATAGTTATGTGGCTAATCCTCAAACCAACAATCCATCATAATGAACAGAATTATGATAAATATCCCCATCCATTGTAATATTGGCTGGTGCTTTTCATTACTACACTGTCTAGATCTAATTTCAACGTGGCTCTTTCTCACTATATTTCCACAGTGAGCTAGTCATTATCTCTAGCCTAATCTTGCAGCTCTCAATGAAGGAGGGAGGGGAAGCAATTTAATGAGAGATTTTATGGGAATTTCACCTCAGGTTGTATCTACCATGAATAGTGGTGTATGACCTTATAGATGGTAGCTATTTATATATTGAAGAAAGGTTCATTTTCCACTCAGTATTTATATCTGATTTTTTTAGCCCAAGGTGTCACTTCCTGGAATATTAAAATGTAATCTACGGGCTGCATAAATTATGACATTTCTGTTCCGTCTTTTTCTCTAGTGAAGCTGCAGTACACACCAGAGCTTGGAAAGTCACTGCAAAAAAAAAAAAAGGATTCAAGTAATTTTAGTTGCAAGGCAAAAAAAAAAAAAAAAAGGGGGGGGGGGAGAAAGTTACAGTTATGGACTACTATGTTACTCAGTCCTCCTAGCCACCTTGTCAGTTCAACACCTGCAACAGAACATGAGGTAACAATGCAAGGCACAGCACAAATGTGTGAACCAGGTGATACTACACTGCCATTTAGTGAGGTCACACCCCATAACTATAAATACACCTTTTAACATAATTATTACACTGCAAAAAATGATGTTATCCCTCTTTGGCCTACAATTATAACATACTATAGTTTGCCTTTGCTTTTGGCAAAAGGAATACATTACAACTAGCTCTTTATAACTAGTTACCTCCAAGCTGTAATGCATGCACATGAATTACTTGGGGAGCAGAAGCTTGTCCATTAGTGTCAGTATTAGGGGATTCTATGGAGCATGTGGTACTGAAGTGTGTGGTCACTTTTCAGCTCCAGGGGTTTCTGGGTGAAGCTGATTGTTATTGTTGTGTGCCTTCAAGTTGTTTCTGACTTATGGAGAACCTATAATGGGGTTTCAGTGTGGCTTCATGCCTGATTATGGGGCTGAGACAGCTTTGGTCTCCATGGGCTGCCTCTCTAGGATGGGACTTGGAGGCACTGTTCTACATTGGTCCCATTCTTTTCAGGAAGGAGAGCCCAAATGGTGGTTCGGGGAGGGGGGTCCCATTCGACTATTTGCCAGGTAGAGTCCCTCAAGGCTCTGTTTTGTCTCCCATGCTGTTTGCTACATGAAACCACTAGAAGAGGTTGTCCAAAGTTTTGGGATCAGGTGTCAGCACTATGCTAATGACACTCAGCTCTCTTTCTCTTCTCCATCTAACTGTTTCCATAGTAAAACAGTGTCTGGCATCACATCAGAGCAGTTCAACTGTTTCAGCAAACTTCCCTCCACCTACCCCCCCCCCCAAAAAAAACCCTAACAATGTGCAAGTGTGAAATGAAACAACCAAGTTAGATAAACCTTGCAAAAGTAAACAAAATCATTTTGAATCTTCCTAAGACCACTTGAGGTCTTCTTCCATAGAGCATCCACGAATGACTTTTTCATTCACCAGGCTCCATTTTGAAAACTATGCTTTTTAACATGCTTGGTCTAGCTGGTGAGGAAAACTTATTTGCTCTCCCCTTCTCTTTCTGTTTTGATGTTCATGCATCCTCAGAAAGGATTTCTGTAGGCAGCTGCTGTTTACTCAATTTGTTGGAGGCAGACACAAACAAATTGGCTATAACAGAATCCTGCTTTCAGCTCTAGTTTTATTGCATTCTTTACAATAAACGTTGCAAGCTGATGCAACCCAATGCTGAATGTCTGTGTTTCTCCAGTCCTTTTTCACTATTCTCCCAATGCCAAGTCTACTTTAAAAACACCTTGTAGCTATGCAGAGGATAAGGAGCAAAAGGAGAGTGGGTTGGCGAGCCTAAAAAGCCTTTGTAAAAGTTCCAGATAGAGTAAACCCATTGAATAAACTGTTGAACCATGAGTTAGCATTTATGTAAATCCTAGTAATTCAGTTGGTTTACTGTATTAAGATTTACAATAAAATTCAGGCCAATTTGTTCATTTTAAAACTGGAGGAAATCCTAATTCTGATCTTTCTCAGGAAGAGGAATTAAACATAATCTGGATCCATCCATCTATCATTTTATTTATAGCCCACTTTTACTCCAAGGCTGGAACTTAAAGTGGCTTACAAAAAGAAAGAAGACTTTGGTGTGTTACAGATCGCCGCTGCTGTTTGCTCCGCAAGGGAGCCACAGCAGCCAAACCGCGCGACTCCCACGCGGAGCAAAAAAGAAGCTCCAAAATGGAGCTTCTTCCTGCAGCGCAGTTATGACGCCGCGAGGCGCCAATGGCACACTCGCAACATCATAAGCGCCGCGCGACGTGCGGACGCACAGGTCCGCTACGTCAATATGGCAGTGGCCATGTGGAACAGAAGCACCGCCCTTTCCTAACCCTAATACGTAGTGAATACGTACTTTATGGTGGTTTGTAACCTGCCAATAAAACACACATATAGGCTGTACAGACCGGCGTTATACACCAGCCAAAGGGCAGAGTGGGGCTTGGTGTCCACACAACACACACCTGATGCCGCTGTCATGCCGTACGCCCGACCGCACGGCAGGCGGCGTCATGACGCTCACTTGGTGCTGCATCCAGATAACACAGCACCAAAAGGAATGCCAAAAGGTGCTGCCAAGACAGCAAAGGCACCATTTTCACAGCACAAAAAGGAGCCACTGATATGCCAGATTGGAGCCACAGCATGTACTTGCCATGGCCCTGATCCAGCGCTGAAAAGAGCAGCAGCAGGCTGCTCCAAAAGGGAGGTCAGTTTAGCCCCACAGTTAAAAATATACAAAAACCAAGATTAAAACAGTATTAAATATCAACAGAATTAAAACCAATTAAGGATTTCCAGCTGACAGTAATGGCTGGCTGACACCCCTTCATGGAGCTTCGTGAAATGGAGAGCTGCAACAGTGATTATCACCAGTCCAGAGGCAGGTTCTGACCAATGATTCTCTCTCTGGAGAAAGGGAAAGTGTAGAGCTATCCGATGAAAGTCTGAGAATCTTACCAAGTGTCCATGGGACTGTTGCAGCTCTCCATTTCACGACCCTATTGCTGGGGGGAGGCGGGAACCACGGGAAATTTCCATTAATACTCTTGCCACTATATGCAAGCCTTTAAGGACACTAAGACAGCAACCACACATTCTTTTACAATTATTTCTTCAAAAACATCTGGATGTACTTGTTAAAAAAAAACCTGCAACCCGGTGGTGATATTAGTACCTCATCGAATTTCCTGCTTTCTGTATTAATATGAGAGATCTTAAGGACTATTTTAAAGAATTCTTAAAGACAGCAAACTGAAACCAGAAAGTTTGATGAGATCATAATTGGAAAAAGAAAAATTAAAAAGCATTTAAGTGGGTAAAGGTACAAAGACCTGAAAAGATGGAAGTAACTTTTAAAGTTGGAAGATTGGTTGGTTTTGTAAGCATTTTCCAAATAAAAATGAACTAAAGAAACAGATTGGTTTGTTATGGGAAATTGAGTATGTTTTAATTGGGAGAGGTATCTCATTAAAAGCAATCTGAACATACCATAAACATAAGACTATTTTATTTAAGATGAGAGATAAAGTAGTTATGGATTAAGTGTATTAGAGGAATATATAATAAAGGGCTGAAAGTATATGTAGCTATGTAAAATCATAATAGAGGAGATGCTATAAAAACTGCATTACATCTCATTGGCGGGATACAGACGGGCAAAAAGGGGTGTGTTCATGACATCATGAAGGTATAGCCTTCAGACGGCCCTTACCTGAATGCCGCCATGAACACGCCGCCCGCACGCCCCAAGCGGGAAGAAGCGGCATTAAAAAGGTGCTGCTTTTCCCCGCTCCTTTTCTATATAGTGCGCAGCTGTGCATCTCCATCTGTAAGCTGCTGCACCGGTACGCCAGAATTGCTATGCCGCTAATTTAAGTTGCCCATTTAAAAGCTCCGTGTCTGCTGCGTTGCATAATGAGTCGGGGTCCTGGAACATGCGCAGTTTGCAGTCAGGCTTTAATTGCAGCGTCAGCTGCTATGCAGGTGTGGAAGCTGCAGCACAGCTGCAGCACATTTTAAGACTCGTAACCCTAACCCTAACCCTAGAGCTGCATGTACGCATGCGCTGCTAGTATCGTGGAAAGTTTGGAATTTAAAGTGCACCCCTACACACATTCCTGCGCCATTTTCACCTAACAATTAAAAAAAACGCTAAAACTTTAAATATTTACGTATGTACAAGGGAGGTGATGGGGGATGGCAGGGGGACAGCGGTGGCAGCGACGACAGCTGTGGCTGTGCATTGCAGATTCAGCAAGAGCGCGGGGACCAAAGGAGAGGAGGCATCCATGATGCTGGTGACACTGGCAAGGTGCAAGCGGACAAGGATGCCAACACCAGCTGATCACCAGCTGGCAGGAGACCACCTTTGTTCTTGGCCAGGGCGGGGAAAAAAGTTTAAAGGGGCTTGGGTGCTTTAAATGTGCACATATGCTTTCTGCCGCTGGTGCTGAGAAAAAAAAAGCCCCGTTTTTGGCCGCCCGTGAGGAAGCTGCCTCTCTCTTTGCGGCGTCCTCCAAGGCGGCGGTATGGAAACTGCGGGTCGGAAACTGCGGGTCAGAAACTGCCCCAGGTGAGGCGTCTTCACTGCCCCCCATGTGGAAGCCCCATACACCTGAGCCACGCCCCCGGGGCGGGAGGTCTGGAGGCTCCGTATTCAGCAGAATACACCTCCAAGACGTCTTCCCCTGCCCGTCTGTATCCCGCCATAGTAAATACATCTCTTCGGGAGGGTATATTTCCATCGGCCTTAAAACAGGCAATAGTAAAACCCTTACTGAAGAAACCCTCCCTTGATCCCTTGTTGAGGTGTAACTATAGGCCGGTCTCCTTATTACCATTCTTGGGCAAGGTGATCGAGAGGGCAGTCGCCTTTCAGCTCCAAGCTGTCTTGGATGAAACCGATTATCTGGACCCATTTCAAACTGGCTTCAGAGCGGGACACGGAGTTGAGACTGCCATGGTCACCTTAGTCGATGATCTTCGTCTGGACATCGACAGGGGAAGCGTAACCCTGTTGGCGCTCTTGGATATCTCTGCGGCCTTCGATACCATCGACCATGGTATCCTTCTGGAACGCCTGAGGGAATTAGGTATAGGGGGCACTGCGCTCCAGTGGTTCCGATCCTATCTCTCGGAATGGTTCCCGATGGTGAGGCAGGGGGACAGTTGCTCTCGTAAAAGAGAGCTGACATCTGGTGTCCCTCAAGGCGCCATTCTGTCCCCTATGCTATTTAATATTTACATGAAGCCGCTGGGAGAGATCATCCGCAAACATGGAGCACGGTGTTATCAGTACAGTGGTACCTCGGGATACGAAATACCCAGGTTACGAAATTTTCGGGATACGAAAAAATCCCATAGGAAAACATTGTTCCGGGTTACGAATGTTTTTTCGGGTTACGAAAAAACTTTTGGTGCTTTTTTCGGCTTTTTCGCACGGAATCGCGGCTTTTCCCCATTAGCGCCTATGGCAATTCGGCTTACGAAGGCTTTTCGGGTTACGAACGGTGCCACGGAACGAATTAATTTCGTAACCCGAGGCACCACTGTACGCTGATGACACCCAGATCCATCTCTCTATGTCCCCGGTAGATACAGTGACTAAGGATGGCACCTCTCCTCTGGATGCCTGCCTGGGGTCAGTAATGGGCTGGATGAGGGAAAACAAACTCAAGCTGAATCCAGAGAAAACAGAGGTACTCATGATAGGTGCCCCAAATCTAGACAGGGAAATTTACCATCCAGTCCTAGACAGGGTTACACTTCCCCTAAAGGACAAAGTTCGCAGTTTGGGAGTACTCCTGGACTCATCTCTACAGTTATCATCTCAAGTGGATGCGATGGCCAGGAGTGCTTGGTACCAGCTTCGGCTGATACGCCAACTGCGTCCCTTGAAACGATAGTACATGCACTGGTAACCTCTCGCTTGGATTTCTGTAATGCGCTCTACATGTGGCTACCTTTGTACCAGGTTTGGAAGCTTCAGCTAGTCCAAAATGCTGCAGCCAGACTGGTCACGGGAACTTCAAGAACTGAACATATAACACCAGTATTAAAATCTCTACACTGACTGCCAATCAGCTTCCAGGCACAATACAAAGTGTTGGTCATTACCTATAAAGCCCTACATGGCTCGGGCCCAAGTTTCTTGAGGGAGTGCCTCTCCCTACATAATCCGCCCCACACCCTCAGAACAACGGGGAAATATGTTCTTGAATACCCAAAGGTAAGATTGGCAGCAATGCACCAAACAGCTTATTCAGTGACAGCTCCAACCCATTGGAACGCACTCCCGGAAGAGATTCGACTTAGTTCGACATTGGAAGCCTTTAAGAAGGCACTGAAAACCTATCTCTTCCGGGTAGCATACCCTCCTGATTTGCTGTAAAGGAACTAGTCCCTAATAAATTAAGACTATTTATCTGATGTCCTCAACTGTTTTTATATACTGTTTTTAAAATTTTAGACTTTCTTAATTGTAACTGATGATATATTGTACTATGACATGGGTCATACAGTTTTATTGTGTGTGAACCGCTTTGATCTGAAGAAAAAGCGGTATATAAATAAAAAGTTTATTATTTATTTATTATTATTATAGGGGAAGGGGAATAAGGGAAGATATATTATGAGATTATGTATATAGCATTTTATTTTATTTGTAAATATTAAATATTCTATTATTAAAAGCAAACTAAACATCAAGGAAGCTAAATGCCAGGGACTGTCATTGCCATACTAAGGCATCACTGTGGAGACAAAAGTGTTAACTCATAGAATCATAGAGTTGGAAGAGCTCAAGGGCCATCCAGTCCAATCCCCTGCCATGCGGGAACACAGAATCAAAGCACCCCAATAGATAGCCATCCAGCCTCTGTTTAAAATCCTCCAAAGAAATAAGTTTGTATGCCAAAATTTTGTTTGATACAAGGACAGCCATGATCCAATCCCAGAAGATGTATGTCATCCAGTGATTTGCCAGGAGATATTAGAGGAATTTAAACTGATGAAGAACTACCTTAAGATCTTTAGACTGAGCTGTAGATCTTTTCTGCTCCTATTTGGACCAAGTTGAAGGCAGATTGGGGTTGCAGCATGTGTTTGTCATTGCCCCAATCTGTCTTCATCAGGGGCAGCTTCAAGCCACCCCTTCTTGCCAGTCTGCTCAGTCCTTTAGTAGTGCAAAACATGACATATTCATTCCAACAGGTCTACTCTAGTCAGGAATAGGACTGGATTTACCACTGAAGACGTATAATCAAGACTTCAGATTTTATCTTTAAAGTGCATACAAAATCTGAATGACACACCAAATCTCGAATTTCACTTACAATTCAAAATAAAATGATGAGATACCAAATTTTGCATTAGAGGCCACTTTTGAAATGAGCTCAAGCAAATTACCTTGGCTTGTGTACCTGATTTCAATCTCAGTTTTGAGAGGGTCTGGTGAAAGTTAGTTGCTAGAAATGCAGTTATTTGTTCAGAAAATAGTATTTTGCTCTGGGGATTAGAAGTGCTTCTTACATTTTCTTGCAAGAAGGTGATTTTTAGAATGTCACTTTAAAAGACAGGGAAAGTATTTTATTTGTGAAATGACCCAACAGGCTCTGGTCTGTCCAGTTACCATAGTCATTTAGAAGATTTATAAAATCAACTTCTTTAAGACATAAATATGTGATAAAGCAAACAGTACTAACCCCAGTGCTTAAATTTCTGCCTCAAAATAATAACTACCCATCCTACACTTCACAGATGAAAACTGAAACATGTCTGGCCAAGCAATATCAGAATGTGATCAGAAATGTGTGGCCAGACAACACGAAGGCAAATGTTATTAATGAGGAAAAACACACAAAGCTATGTAATATTTGAGTAGACATGTATGATTGTGTTGTTGATGTAAATAGAATACCGCTCTGCAGAAAAACAACCTCTCTCAAAATAAGTACCGGTAGGTAGTATAATCTTTCCCAATTTGTTATCACTACATTTACAGTTCTGTCCTTTGGCACTGTGTAGCCCTGTTCCATACAGAATTAATACATCAAAAGGGTGTGGAAAGAAAAAAATAGTTAAAGTAAGCCTTAAAATAAAAGGTTTATGCAAAGGTCGACTCAGCCTGGCATCCTTCCGAGGTCACTAAAATGAGTACCCAGCTTGTTGGGGCAACTGGCTTACACTTGTAAACCGCTTAGGGAGTGCTTAAGTGCACTGATAAGCGCTATAGAAATGTACCTTGCTAACAAAAATCAGAACTAAAGGGGGAAGGAACAAATTTAGGAGCACTTGTTTGCAATATTGATCCTATTTTAGGATGTGTCTGTTACCCTCAATGCTCTGGTGTCCAGAGAGGATGCCAAGCCAATGCTCACTTGGGGAAAATTTATACTTAGCTCAAATGGAGAGATTTAGAAGGACCAGGGTAACTCGGTCTTAAGGGATCTTTCCCAGCTTTTACGGGGTCCAAATTCACACAGAACTCCAGAGGCAGACTTCCAAATAAGAATAGGTTTTATTTAATAAACACACTCATTCATGCAAATGAGCACGCACACACACAAGGTCTAACAAAATCAAAGGTAGCAAGTCAGATAGGTATGAAGTGTCACTGATGGTGATAATTACCTTTTGGATCCTGACTGAGGGTCTGGGATGAAAAGAGGACTCAATCGTACATGCAGAGATTTACTTCAATATCATGGCATCTGTAGTGGGGTCATAAAAGGGTCATCCAGCCTATATGGGTTTTTTTTACATTTTTGATATATAAAAATATGAGGGGTAAATCAGTGACCGATGGGGTAGTAACAACTGGTAGGATTCTCCCCCTCTGCTTTTTACAAGGTATATTTATTGCTTTTGCTTACCTCCAGAAGCAAGTTGGAGTCTCATAGCCTGGGATAGTCTTTTTCAGAGTTAGGAGAGACTGCAGTAGTTTGCTTTTGCCTGAAACCCCTGAGAAGGACAAGATTTCACCCTTTCCTCTCTCTTCTTCTTGCTGAGTTAACTGAGTGCAAACCACTTGTACACTCTGAACTCATTTTGCAGCAAGCTGAAGAATAAGAGTAAAGCAGGCAGAGGAGAATGGTAAACAAGATGTTTTAAAGGCAGCTGTGAAAGTGGAGTGGCAGAGGATTAACCCTTTAAACCACTTGGATGGTATGTCTTAGCCTATAACAAGAAAATCAGCATATGTGCCCAAAACACCAGTGTTCTTCTTTGGACATTACCACACTATTTATTTCTCCCACTGTGATTGTGTTGCCAAACATAAATGGATACAAACTGATTTGGGAGCCCTGAGTATCACATGTCCCTTCAACAGTGCAAGTGGGGCTGTTTCAACCATCAAGGGTCTTCTGGACACCCCTTAACCCCACCTTCCTGTTACCCTATCCCAGCATGCCTTTTGTGGCTTATTATCATTAGTATTATTATCATTATCCTCATCATTATCATTAGTTGTAACACAATTTAGCAATTATGGCAATGTGAGTTAGTGAAACAAAGAAAAAAGGAAACCAAAGAAAATGGGGAGAAGGAAAACTAGCCTATTTGGGGATAGTGAGGGGAAGGGCAAGAGACCAATTTGACTGCATACTTTACTACAGTATTTCTAGCTATCAGGAGCTGCGAGGAGCTCTTTAAATTACAAATGAGAAATCTTTGGCCCTCCAAATGTTTTAGACTACAGCCCCCACAAACCGTTACCTAATAGGTGGGAGTAATGGGGGTTCTACGCAAAACAAAGTTTCCCCACCACCTCTTTTGGAAATCATATACTGATTTCCTACTCTCTACACGTGAAGTAGGCAAACTGCAGCCTTGGGGCACATGGAGCTCCTCATACGTCCCACTCATTTTTTTAATAATGTTTTAATTGAATGATTTATTGATTTATTTTATTCACTTATATCCCACCTTTCTCCCACTACAGGGACTCAAGGCAGTGAACAGTGAACTTAAAAAAATACAATTTAAAAGCAATACAAACACATTAAAATGTGGCTTTTCTTCAAAATGAGAAATGAGTTCCAGAGTGGTGCTAAAAACCTGACATAATAGGAAGTGCTCTTTTTCACTTAAATAATATTGGCTGGGGCATGAAAGAGGTGCCTCTCTCCGACTCCACCCCAGGTTCAACTGGGATCTCTCTGGCTTTATTTCGCAAACGAAGATTCAGGAAGATTCAACTGGGATCACAGGGGCTAAGGGCTGCAGCAGACAGCTCCCTTGGGACCACCTTTGCTGTCCATAAGGAGACCAATTGCCATTGGCTGACATAATCTTCATTTTGGCGATACGTTGCAAAGAGAGACCACCAGGTTCTGCCTCCTTACTCCATAGTACTATTATATTTTGTAGATGTTATTCTGTATTACCTACTTTAGTATGTTGTTCATAGTAGATAAACAGAAGTCAACTTGCAAATTGTAATTGCTAAGATGTTATTCTGCATTACTTCAGCATGTTATTCACAATAGCTAAATTTTAGTTGGTTTGTATATTGTCATTGCTCTTTGTACATATAGCTTTTCATGTTAATATTCTATAGCATTACCTTGATATTACATGTTTTTTGTTCATTTTGTGACCATCACACCTATTTGGATCTAGTCCAATCCCACCCACTTGGTTTCGGTTGTTTTCAGGAGATGAGTGATGTTGTATTCCATTCTTTTCTGTCCTACAAGACCTTTGGCCTCTGCTTAGGGTTGATAATGTACTAGAACAGGCTGAAAGTTTTGTGTGCCTCTTTGAGGCCAATTGTTAAAAATTAAAGGGGAAAGGGTAGTTGCACCCCTCACACCATTTTTGTTGTTGTTAATCTGAATACCTTTGATAAATGGAAACCTTTTGCACTGGACTTTGTTTCAGACTTACCAAAATCTGCAGGTTTTTACAATGGCATAATGACTCTGTAGAGCAGGGTTCAAATCCCTGCTCAGCCATGAAAACCAACTGGGTGACCTTGGGCAAGTCCCAGTCTCTCAGTCTCAGAGGATGGAAATGGCAACCCCCCTCAGAAGAAACTTTCCAAGAAATCCCTGTGATAGATTCGCCATAAGTCAGAAACAACTTGAAGGCAAAACAACACATACCAAGGGCACAGCAGTGGGAAAGGTCTGCCCCAGATACAGTGTATATAAGGGGATGCACTGTGAAAGGTCCTGGAAAGGCCTGTTCAGAGCATTGGAGGTGACAGCAGTGGGGGGGAGGAGTCCAAGCCTCCAAGGAAGACCTGAATGATTCTGTCAGCCATTGCCTTGTTGTCACCATCAGCATCGTCACATCAACAACTGCTTAAGCAACACTAGCCCCTGCTCCCACCCTCCTTCCAGAGCACTGAACAATTCAGCAACTCAGACAGGAACAGCAGCAATGTCACAATGCAGATCCAGGCCAGTGGAACCCCTCCTCAGCCATGTTGCCCTGGCACGCCCAGCATTTTGAGCAACAGTTGCAGTAGCAGCAGCACCTCAGGAGACTTGGCAACCTTGCATGCTGAAACTCAGAGGATCCTGGGGTCAGCAAGGGGAAGAATCAGCAGTGGCAGCAGCAGAAGGAAAACAGAGGTGCCTGGAACAGTGGCAGAGGGCAGCACACCTCCTGCAGCTCTTTGAGTGCACCTCGCTTCATTGGTGGAGCCTCGGCTTCCACATGCGTAACCTGGAGGAGGCCTTCCTGGAGCACTGCTCCCCGTCACCTCTCTCTTGGCTGTTAAAAAATCACCCACTCCAAGAGTCAAATATGTTAGGTACATCACTGGGATTTTACCACTACTGCAAGTCCAGGCACTCTGTACTCCCTGCCTCTTATTCCCAGATATCAGAATTGAGGCTAGAATAGACAACCCTAACTTTGGCCTGTGCTATTTCTGCCTGCCTCTGTGCTTTGGTTCAAGGGAGTCGCCTGCCCTCTGTTCCCAAATGTCCAAAACCAAGCTTCATACCAGAATTGCTCCTCAAGGTCTCAAGCTCATTAATTAAATGTTTGACCTTTCAGATCAGCTATGAAGGGAAATTACTTCCTTTTCCCTCACAGCTGATAATATCTTGTGACTGGTTTTCTCCAGTGAGTGACAAAGACATGATAAAAGGCTCAGCACTTTCTATGAGACAGGGGTCTCATGTCAAGATCTTCAGCATCAACATATTTTACAGCCTATAGCTCAGCTCTTCCCATTTAAGTCTTGGATAGCAATCAAGGATGGGGAGAGCTACTTGGGTTTGACATCTTCTCATAGGTTGTAGATATAGCTGATCCTGGAAATGTCAGATTACTCAAACATACTACCTCACTTTGGCTCCTTTTCAGGAATTGTTGGTGTTTGTACCACAATGTTCTTTGAAACTGTAGGAGTCTGGATATGCTACTGTGCTAATAAATGACATGATAAACAAGCAGAGCTTGGAACATCTACCTTTTACATGGCCAGTGAGAATCGTAGTCCATCAAAGTAACTCTCGCAATTCTGGTATGTGGCTTAAATTAATTTATTGATGTAATCTTTAGCAATCCACAACTGGTTCTCAATCATTTCTGCAGCTCCACACAAGCATTTAGCATGGACCCCACCAAAGTTCAGTTATTTGTAATGATTTGCAGATACACTGCTATAGTTCTTGATGGAAGTGGGTGATTGGTGCCTCATGCATTAAGAGTTTATACTAGTAATATTTTATTTATTGTATACATATCCTGCCCATTCAAGAAGCTTAGGACAGCATAATTGAATCCCACACATACACACAAAACGCCATGCCATCCCAGGCATTTTCTGCTTTGAGTAAATTAGGCTGAGATAAGGTGACTGGCCTAATGTCAGCCACAATGTTTTATGGCCAAGTGTAGGTATAAACTGTGGTCATCATCATTATATGTCTGAAAGAAACTATTCCTTTGAAAAGATCAGTTTTCACACCAACTTCGTAATATGTTGTTGAACTCTAATGCACCTAGAATTCTAGATCCTGACATCTTTTTTTTCATCTAACCATTCTGATTTTTTTTTAACTTGGCCAAGGAATTGAGTCCACCTCTTCTGTACTCATTAATCATCTTCTAGCAATTGTGGAATTTCCCATAAGATTGGATATGATGTCTGACAGTCTGACCTAATTCCAGATTGTAGAGGAACCTCTCACAACATGCCCTTTTCCGCCTTCACCTTGGCAGGCCCAGTGATCCCTGCAGTGTTGCCCAGACAGGAAGAATACATGAGCCAACATTCCTACTGGAAAGCTGCACTGAAACCAACCTTCCACATTGCCCAGGCAAAACAAGATAGTAGATTCCAGTTCCACTCACTCATTTGCCTGTGGCTCTTCCTTTGAGTGCCCTGGCAGTGATGATGTGGCTCAGCAAGCCCACTCATTCTTGCTGCCCTGCTGAAGAGGGATGGTGAATGAGCTGACACAGGCAGACAACAGCACCTGCAAAAAGTAGATACTTCCTTCATTGGTATCTTTTGGTGTTGCCACTGATCCAGCCTCCCTCTTCCCCCATTGCACATCCCAGAGGGAAAGAGCAGACTGGAAATGAACAGAGGAAAAGGTATTTCTTACAAGGAATGGGTGCCATCCCCTTTCACCCACTCACCCTTCCAATTATTTTCCAATTGCAGCCCAACCAATATACAACCACGTCAAGTGGCAGCTGCTGAAGAGGAAGACCCAGTCTACAAATGCTTATGCTACAAATTTCTTTCTCTCACTACAAGTTCCTTTTGCATATATATATAGAGAGAGAGAGTTTGGGGGTAGTGTCTTGGACATATAAAATGTCTATTAACAGTAATACCCAATAGTATTTGCAATCTATATATTTTTATAAAACATTTAAAGTATTTTTTTAATGGCTTGGTTTTGTTGTGGTTTGTGAATGGTCAGATTCATGGATATGATTTGTTTCTTTTGCTGTCACCGAGGAGTTTTCTATGCACCGTACATCCACTGTGTCTTTTAAATTTGGCTGCCACATGGAAAAGGCCAAAAGGAAGAATGCAATCAATTCATGCACATTCATTTTGGACTAGAATAAGAGTCCAGTAAGAGCCAGCTCACAATAGCAAAATCACCATGGAGCTTCTGTGGATGTTTTTACTATGAATATGTGAACCTGCAGCAAAATATTTCACTGTATGTTCACCCCACAAAGGTGTCAGAAAGAAGTAGGGGCATCTAAAGTGTTGTTGATAACTGCCCTTGAGTCTACTTTGACTGATGGCAACCCTGTGGATCTCCAGCCCCCCCTATCATCTACCTCTCTGTTCAGGTGCTATAGCCTCTGGCCTTTGGTCTTCCTAATTGAATTCATGACATGGCCAAAGTACAACAGCCTCAATTTAGTCATCTTGGCTTCTAGAAAGAGTTCTGGCTTGATCTGTCTTCTTGACCATCCATGGTATTCTCAGTACTTTTCCCCCGCATCACATTTCAAATGAGGTTATTTTCTTCCTAGCACCTTTTTATCTACTGTGCAGCTCTCACATCTGTACATGGTGATTAATTCATATTTTATGGTATTCATTGACAAAACACATAGAGGGTTTGCTGATTGCTAATGTGTAAAACTCTCACTGAGGAGAACTTCACGGGCTGTTAATCCTACATTCATGAAAATTGAAATGGAAGCCTCAGACAACAGATGCTAGGCAAACAGCAATAAAGTGCTCGTGGACAGAAATGTGGATGCTACACAGCCTGTCCTACATCCTAAACTGCCTTGGTGTCCTCACCTGTAGTGGAGATACTGTCTCATAATGCCAGTATTGGCATGAGATCTATATATCACTCAGGCTGAGGTGTAAGTGTGAAACAGATATATATGGGTGTGCATAGATTGTTTTATTATTTGCCTTAGACAGCAAAATACTAGCACTTCTAGGCACCTTCATATATGTCTCATGGTTTCTAAATACCACTTGAGAGTTTATATTCACCTAGGAATAAACCCAATTACATTCAGAAATAGTGGGACTTGACTCTGGGTAGGGATGCAGTGGATTGGTTTGCATACACTAATCCGTTCTATTTGTTATATTGGCTTAATAAGTGTGAAAGAATATACATATCCAATTTAATCTGAAAACTAGCTAAAACAGTCAGCTGAATGAATGAAGCAATCTTATCCTTGAATGGACAGATTAAATGTTTTGGTTTAAGTGGGCTTTACAGCAAGCTAGTATATTTTTTAATAATCGTGCATTAATATATATTCATTTGATACCATCATGTGTTTTCCCATAGAATATTGGGAGTCATAATTTGGTGCAGACTGAGAATTTTCTCCTAGGAGATCTCTAACTAATTTCTATCATTTGGGAGAGGGAAATAGCATGTTCAGCTAGTTTTTTGTAGATAGGAACCTTTTTAATTTTTATATTTAATTTCTGTTACAACAACAAAAATGGCAGCATCCACAATATCGAGGTGGAGAGGACTGGTGTCCAAAAAGCAATAACACTTGACAGAATACTTGTGCCTTCTCTTTACCTGTATTTATCTATCTGTAAAAATCAAAGCTTGATCTGTAAGTTTCCACTAATCATGATGTTAGCTGAGACTAGAACTCATCTTAATATATTTTGATAACTGTGAATGAGCTCAAGAATCTAAACTATTATGATATAATTAACATATTTAATTATGGAAACTTTGGAAATATGGTGAGATAAAGATTTCTTCTTTACCAGAACTATTCACTAGCTAGATTAGGATATAGCCTCTATGTATATATAGATTAAAGATATTAGTAAACTTTTGTTTGAACTATAAGCTACTTGTGTTGTTTTTGAGTCAGTCTCAGTTGTTAGGAAAGCATAGCTAGACACTTAAAAGGCACACTTCTGCTACTCTGCTGATTTAAAGCTAGACCCTAAAAGTCTTGGCTTTGATATTTTTGATATTGAAATATTTTTGTTTCCTTAACAAAGGTTGAATCCTTAGGAAACTTAAATTACCCTACACTAACTCCCTGTGCAGTGGAAACCACATACACACCACTTGGACTATGTACCACTTCTGTCATCATATGGTCAGTAATGCAAAACATAGTATATTTAAAAGTTGGATTCATTCTTACTCTCCCTAAAGCCCCTAGGCATTATATAAATATTTTAAAAATGAGACATTGGTGTACAGTGTAGCTAAAGACAGGACACATTAGGAATGAAAGGAGAAAGGAAAGGGGATTAATGGCAGTCCACTCGGTGCTGCATGTGTCCTAAAAGACCAGAAGCTGTGCTAAAGTCACACTCTAGTCCTAAGGACTAGGGCACAGCTTTGGCATAGCTTCTGACCTCTTAAGAGGCATGTGTCATTTAAACAGCATGCCTCCAAAGTGACCCAAAGCAGCTTTATTTTGGCCTGTCTGTATGAGCCCAAATGTTCTCATATAAAGGCCTCATTCACACTGGTGGCATTGCTCTGGAATGAACTGGTCAAATTTGGGAGGGGGGCTCCCGAATCTCTCCAGAAGCAGGTGCTGACTACCAATCAGGGGCATTTTAACACAAATGCCCTCTTGGAGAATTCTGGTTTAAGGTAAAGGTGCCTGGCTGTCAATCAAAGTTAGTTCCGCGATGGTCATAGGTGACGTTTCAGCACTGATAGGGGCATCAGAAGTGTGCTTTCCACCCTTCCTTTTTTTTAAAGGACCAGGCACCACTTGTCAAATTTAAAAACCTCTGGTGCGTGTGTGTGTGTGTTGTGGGCATTTGGGTCAGTGTTGTAGGTTATGATCTGCCCTTGGCCCCATTTTCAACCCAAAATGAAAGCTAGTGCCATCTCTGTAGCCTGTCTCCCACTCCCTTGGCACTCCAGAATGCCTCATACACAGGTAGTAATAATAATAATAATAATAATAATAATAACAACAACAACAACAACAACAACAACAATAAAATTAATTCCTCACCTTGGAATGCCAGAAAAGGATGCATTTTTTTATTTATTTTTTTGCTTTCCCTAGGCTACACCTGAATTCCTTAGAGACAGTAGCAAAAGCTGTATCAATTTGCCAATTTGCCTAATTGGAAAGAGAAGCATTACATTCGAATTGTAACATTCATTCGCATTGCAGCAGTCATTCCAAAGGAAAGAATATGCTCATAGACAGCGAAAAATAATTTTAAAAAATAAAATCCAAAGGAAAAAGGTCTCTGCCGGAAAGCAGAGGCTTCCCTTGCTGTAGTGCCCTGACCTGCCCTGAATTGACCCCGTCAGTCACCCCCTTTTTGCCTCCTGTTACCCTTTGCATCCAGATCCCCCTTTTTCCTTTGGCTCTTTCCTCCTCCCCCTCCCCTCGGATGAGGGGAGAGAATGCTCTGACCTCTGCCCTCCCTCTGACCTTAATCCCTCCCTGAATTTGCCCCGATCATGATCGAGAGCAAGTTCATATTTCGCGGAACCCAGGTCTTTTCAGAAAAGATGGATTTTAGCCCGATTCCTGATACCCCGCACTAAGGAGCATTTCCTTGTGCAAGCCTCGACATGGATTGTGAAAGAATCGGGCCCAATATGAACTTCACGTGGAAGAATCGATTTCAAAACCGGTTTAAAAGGTAGTGTGAATGGCCCCAAAATCTTGATTTGTAGATTCATATAGTTTCTCTGACTTCTGGTTAACACCCACATGCTTCTTGGAACAAAGTTGTCCATAGTAAACATTGGAGAAATGGAAGACTTCAGCACAGCTGTGTTGTCATCCAGTCATGCTCCTGTCACTAAAAGGTAGAATCAAAGATGGGTTCATTGTGAACCTGAAAGTTCCCACTCTGTAAAATAAGATGAATAGCTTCAGAATTTTTTACCTGTATAAGCACAACTGCCATCAGTGGCCCAAATCCAATTGGTAGTCCCAACTAGAGTATTTCCGAAATCTTAACTTACCATTCAGCAATTGATTCAATGGGAGCCTACCCTGAGCATTCCTCTAGTATGTAAAACAATAATTAACTAACAAACCATTTTGCTTTCAAACTTGATAGGCACTCAACCACCATGCATAATGTTTTCTTGGAGATATCATCTGCCAGAACTTGGGAAAATAACTTCAGGGGGTTACATGGCCTTAGTAGATGAGGAATCTGGAAGTTTACTGTCTGAAAAAGTACATTTCCCGAAGGCCTATATTCCACAGGCATTTATAGAGTGTATTCATACATGAGAATGATTGCTGTTTGTGCACTGTTAGTATGGTTTACTAGCTTATTCTGGCTGTCAAATGGTTTTGCTAAATTATCTTGTCACCTCCAGGGATACTAGATGATCATTTTTATGTCTCCTCTTATCTAAAGTGACTGTGATTCTGTATAACCCAAGAGTAACTGGGTAACATATAACAAAGCTCTAAGATACAGTAGCTTTCAAAAGAGATTTGGGGAAGAAGGACTGAGAATCAACAATTTAACATAAAGCCATAAACATCAGGCTCAAAAGAGTGTTAAGAACCAAGGTGGAATGCTTTCCCCGCACTTTATGTTCTAATTCCAGTGGGAATTCTGAACCATGCCTTAATTCCTTGCAACATAACCTACAACCTGTTTTCAATTGTTTGGCATCCGTTGAACATATGCGGCACCCAACTGCTAGGTTTAATGTTGTATGAATGGATGCCAGACCTTATCTATCATTTATTTGTCTCATGTGTATGCCCATATATATTACAGTACAGACATTTTTATTTAATTATTCAGGAATTGGCACATGAGTTGCATTATCTCATTCCTCTGGGTCCCCTTGCTGACAGAATAATGCAAAGGAGCAGTAGCTAACACTTACACTCTTTGGATTGTTCATCAGGAAATAAAGCCTCATTAAATCGCCCATTTCACATGGGAAGAAATTACCCTTAATCTGAAGTGCTCCACATAGAAAGTGCCTCTCATCCCTTCTTTTCCAGATGCTGTAGGCAAAGTTGTGTTTGAGTCAGGATTTCTGAGTAAATCTCAATATTTGGCTGTGTCACTTTGATCAATATAAAGCTGTCCTCCTCTACAAGGTCAGCGCATGTATCTGTTTATTCGGGAATAGGCTTTGCATGAGAAAGGGGAATCATTCTGAAGAGACTACTCTGTTATAAATCTCTTTTCCCTGGTTCAGGGCTCAGTTTCGGCTCACGAGTGGCAAATTATCATAGTTTGTCCCTATTTCTCCAGAAGGTGACATGGGAATCATAGTGACCCATATCTGTAAGGATGAACAAAATGAAGACTGTCAATATTTCTCATTAATATAAATACCGCACATTATCCACTATGATGTTGCTTTGAACCATGGGCTCTAGATGTTGTTGGACTGCAAGTCCTGCTCCTCCCACCCAGTATAGCCAATGTTGAGGAGTGCTGGGAGTTCCAATCCAATAGGACCTGGAGTGCTGTATGATTCCTACTCCTTCTCTGAACCTTTAAATAAGTGGGAGCTCCTTGAGAGCACCACTATATTCCATAATCTATCAGGTTTCCCTGGATTGCTTTCCTAATAGCCCCCATTTAGCACTGCTCATATAAGTGTTTAGCAGCATGACCATTTGATATGACTGTAAGACTGCAGTCCTGTTTATGTTTATTTAGAAGCAAACTCCTCGGAATTGAACAAGACTCGCTTCAGTTAAGCATACATAGAATCGCACTGTTCACCTACAATCTGCCCATTGGTGCCCAACTATTAATAATGGTTCTTGCACTTTTGTGTTGGCCTGATTTGTTTCAATGGGGCTTTTGGAGAAGGATTTCCTGCTGGCTTGTGCCCAGTGATATCAGCCTTAGTGATATTTTTTTAAAGAACTTTAATGGCAGTTAAAGTTGCTATAGATATCTACCTTGTTATGCTGCTGATGCATTCTTTCAGATTTCTTCAGTTGTAAATTGTATTATTTATTTTTGTGATTATATTTTAAAGGATTTCAAAAAATTAATCTGTATTTAATTTCATCACTGAATCATTGATGTTTGCATTATGTTACTGTGCTTTTGATATTTTGTTGACATGGATATATTGGCTCAAATTTTATATATATATATATATATATATATATATATATATATATATATATATATATAAAATATATAATGTTTCATTATTTTCATGGGCTGCCTTAACCTCAGATTTGTGGTTGGAAATGCACCATACAAATATTAAATCAAACTAAAATCAAACAATTGTTAAGAAAACTGTTCCTTCAGAGCAGCAGTGTCGAACATTTTAATAGATCACGAACAGCTGAACAAAGAGAAACATATGTGAAAAATTCTCCTGAATCTGTCTGCCTTAAGAGGTTGTTGCTATTTTGCTTTACTCTGTTCAAAAAGACAGAGAAAGAGCAAAAGCAACATACAGATTGCCCAAAGTTTCACAGAGAGCTTATCTAACTGTAGATAACAAGGCTGTCTAGAGCTGGCTCTGGACATGAGCAAGGTGCATAATCAATTCCTTTATCTAAATGGGAGGAATTTCTCTTAAATTCTCTTAAATTCGAATGAAAAGAAAGTGGGGCCAGAATGCATTCACGTAAAGTTGCTAGTTTAGCAAAATTACGTGAATGCTCATTGCATTCGAACTGGCTCCCCATTGCCCAAAAATAGCATGCCATTGCCTGAATTTGCGTGTGGCCATCTATCATGCAATAACGTGAAACCACATGATTGAGTTTGGACTGACTTCCCATTGCCCGAATTTGTGTGTAGTGGGTTATCACGCAATAATGTTAAACCCCATGATTGCATTCAGATTGCCATCAGATTATACTTCCAATTCCCCTTGTCTGTCCTTTGAGCTTTAGAGATAAGAAAAATTTAGTCTGCAATGTATTATTTGTTTTTTCAATATTTGGCCCTCAGTGGCCCATACCTTAGGTCAGTGATGGCAAACATTTCAGAGGCCGAGTGCCCAAATTCAGTGGCATTCCCACACCTGGTGTCACCCAGTGTGTGGGTAGGACCTGGGGGGGGGCGGTTCCAGGGGGAGGCTTTCAAGGGCAGGACTTCTGAGGGGTTTCCAGGGGCAGGACCTCTGGGGATAGTGCGTGCTCTCTCTGTGTTCTTGACAAATGAACCTTTTTTTTAACCAGATCCATAGAAGTCCTTTCCTCTCCATTAAGTAAGAGGCAAGACACTTCCAAGTTTTCAAATAGTGCCTTCCCAACCAACCAACCCACCCCAAAAAAAGTCTGGTAACATCTGGTTTTTTAACATAGGGCAGGGATGGCAAACCTTTTAGAGGCCTAGTGCCCAAACTCAGTGGCATTCCCACACCAGCTGACATTGGGTGCCAGCATGGTGTAGTGGTTTCAGTGTTGCACTATGGCTCAAGAGACTATGGTTCAATTCCCTCTTGGCTATATGAAACCCACTGGGTGACCTTGATCAAGTCACACTCTCTCAGACTCAGGGGAAGGCAATGGCAAATCCCCTCTGAAGAAACTTGCCAATAAAACTCTGTGATAGGGTGCCAGAAATTATCCTTAAGGCACCCCCCCCCCCCAAAAAAAAACCTACACTCTTTCAGCCTCAGAAACCAGCAATGGCAGATCTCCACTGATTAAACTTGCCAGGGTGAAGGTGCCAGAAACAACAGCACACACATGTCACCCAAGTCTGGGAGGAAGAGGAGAAGGAAATGGCATTCCCCAGGACTGTGCTTTGTGTGGGAGTGGGGCTTCCACCCAGAAGGGCCACGTGCCACCCCTCCTTGTCTCAGCTCGGTTTTCTGTGGGAGAACCAGGCCACAGCAAGGAGTCAGGCTGACCACACAAGCTTCCCCACCCCTCCTTTCTGTGGCCGCCATGTGCCCAGCAACATGGCTTTTCATGCCACAGATGGCATGTGTGCCATGCATTCACCAACACGGACCTAGGGAGGTGCCAACTTCCCTCTGTGAGAGGCTTGAGGTGGATACTTGGGGGTAAAGGGAGCTAGGTTCAAAACACCTCTTGCCTTCCTTAAGGAGAGGAAAGGAGGAGGGTAGGAGAGAACTCCCAAGGCTTCTTCCCCACTCATGGTTGTGCCCTCCAGCTTCTCCACCTGCTTTGGAGACATTGCCAGGAGAGGAGAAACCTCAACTGTTTTGAGGAAAACAGTTTTGTCTCATGGGGGTCGCTGAACAGAAGCTCCCTCTAGTCTAGAGTGCTAAAACTGAACTCAGAGGCATGGGGATGGGGACAGTTGGATGGGATGGTTCATAGGAGACAGAAAGTGCTCACACCCACTGCACTCACCCCCATGACACTATGGCTGGCGGAGGATGTGGTGGGGTCCGTAGGGCTGGCGAGCTTGAGAGAAACGCATGGCCTTTCCCTCCCTTTTCCCTTAGTGGTGATTACACATGTGCCCGCTGAGAAGGCTTTCAGTGCCCTCTCTGGCATGCATGCCATAGGTTCATTACCACTGCCTTAGATCTTTTACCACTACCACCCTTCACCCCTGGGTAACTAAAAGGTAAGAAAGAATCACTCGGTCCACAGCATATTTAGTTCTTTAGCAGTGATGCAAACTTCAGTCAGTTGACTCAGACTCAAATCAGACTAAAGACACTTCATTGACTTGAATTGAACTCGATTCGGCAACAAATGAAGCACTGACTCAATTTGACTCATGACTTGTATATTTTTAGTAGATGGCTTGCTGGTATCTTTCACTTCAAGCAACAGTCAAGACCAATCCCCAGAACACGGGGCTCATTTCTTAGAGAGGAGCAGCAAATGCATTAGCCAATGGGCTTGAGGTGGAAGGATCATTCTATAACTTTTCAAAAGCTTTAGAAGGCTCCTCCAATGTGCAGCAAGGACCTCAGACCTCAACCCCCATCTCAAGCCTCATTGCTTAATGTACTTTCTGTTCCCCTCCAAGAAATGCATATCACCTCCTCTTTTTCTTTTAAAGTTGACTTCCATAATTGAAACTCTGCTTGAAAGTATCTTGCAAGGATTGTAACTCAACTTGAGACTTGAACGGAGGAGACCTGAGACTTGAATACATCGCTGCTCTTTAGGGGCTCCAAAGGGACAAAACCAAGACCAAAGAGAATAATGGCTTGTTGTGTGGAAGCTACTGGTGGTAGATCTCAGTGATCTGATGTAGAGCTTAAAGGATTCCTGCCTCCTAGCAGTTTAAAAACAGTGATACCTCCTCATCAGTATGGCTTCAAAATATATTGCTGACATTTAGAAAGATTAAAGTAATCACCAGTGGATTTTTTTTCCTGTGGAACGACTGCTAGCTCTGTTCAGTTTTGGTATCTTGGGCTTTGGATTTTTGCATTAGGCTCTGGTTGGTAGAACTCATTATTGCCCTTTTTTTAAAAAAAAAGAGCACACAAGTATGAGTTCTGTCCATCACTGCTTGTAAAAATTTCTAGCTGAATGGCAGTCATGAAGAACATACATGTACATGAATAGACATGCAGGATCAGACCAAAAGCCTATCTAGGATGCAATGGATGCAAGCTACAGGAAAAGAGATTCCACCTGAACATTAGGAGGAACTTCCTGACAGTAAGGGCTGTTCGACAGTGGAATGCACTTCCTCAAAAGGTGATAGAGTCTCCTTCCTTGGAGGTCTTTAAACAGAGGCTGGATGGCCATCTGTCAGGGATGCTTTGATTTGGATTTCCTGCATGGCAGGGGGTTGGACTGGATGGCCCTAGTGGTCTCTTCCAACTCTACGATTCTATGATTCTATGATTCTATGATTCTAGTTCAGCACCCTGTTTACACAGAGGCTAGTCATGTACAATATACAAAAAATCAACACAATGATAAGCATGTTTACTCAACTATTAGTTTCTCTGACTACTGTACAACTTACTGCAAAGCCCATTTTACATTTTAAGATTGTAACTTTAGTGATTTTTTTTCTTGATAGTGATTTTTTTTTCTGGGATAGGTGTCCTAGAGGACATAATATCTCATCATGCTGTGGATTCAAAGAATGAAAGATGGTCCCCTTAGGTGATGGGAAATTGCACAGAGCAGCAGAGAAAGACTTTATCATTATACAGAGGTGAGCAGCAGATTAGGAGACCCCTTTATAAGGAGCTTTTTAAAAATGCATATCACTCTTTCTTTTGCAGCAACTTCTTTTTGCCTATGTGTTTTCTCAGTAGAACCAAAAAAGACAAAACGTAGCAGGCTTGTTGGTTTGGGTGTAGCAAGAAATATCCAGTAACAAGGAAATGGAAAAATCAGGAGAGGAATCCCATTTTTTTAACTGACAGATGTGTGAGGTTCCTAGGTCAAAAATGGTTCTAGAGGCATATCAACACTGCAGAAATAAAACAGTTTAATGCCACTTTAACTGCCATGGCTCTATCCTACAGAATCCTGGGATTTGTTGATTGGTGAAGCACCAGAGCTCTCTGTCAGACCAGGCTGAATACCTCACCAAACTACAAGCCCCAGGATTCCACAGAATGGAGCCATGAGAGTTAAAGTGGTATTAAACTGCTTTATTTCTGCAGTGTGGATACATCCTAGGCCATCCCTAGGAATTCTGTTGAGCCATAAAAATACACCATAGAAGAACATATGCACCTGGCTTTCACTGACTCCAACCTGTGGCCTATCAATCTCAGTAGGAGAAGCATTCTTGTTTCCCTGTCTTCAGACAAAGGTCTTTTCCAGCCCTGAGATATCAAGGATTGAATCTGAGACTTTCCGCATGCAAGGTTTTTTTAAGTGACTCTTTCTGGGTTCTATTGTGGGCTCCATTTTGGGGAAAAGGTGGCATACAAATAAAATAAAATATAAAAAAACAAACTATGTGCTCTCCTACAACTCTTCCATTTTGTGATCTATTCTTTGTGTCCTCAAGATTCCTTTCAGTGTTGGAGAGTGTACTTTATTTCATCAGCATCTTTTTAAAAATGTCCTCCAAAGCATCTTCTTGATGTAGTTTGGCTGCCTCTGGCCAAGTCTTATTGAAGTGGATCCAAGCAATTCAGATTTTTGTTGTGGCTCTGTTGTGATGACTTTACCAAACAGTTACCATTTTAGAAAATCGCTTTTATCATGGCTGTCACTGCTTTTTCAAGAATATATATATATATGCAATATAATATATAATATTCAACAAGTGCACTGGTTGTACAGTACAGAATGAACACCATTAGATAACAGGAAGATAGGAACCTAAGAAGAGCCCTGTTGGATCAGATCCGAGGCCTATCTAGTGCAGTTTTCTGTTCCCACAAAGACCAACCAGTTGCCAAAGGGAAGCTCACAATCTGGATATAAATTCAAGAACACTCTCCCACTTCTGTTCTCCAGAAACTGGTATACAAGAATATACTGCCAATGATAATGAAAGCCATTAGTAACCATTGAATGAATATATAGCAATGTACTGTTCACAGAGTCCTGAGAAATAATTGACATTTAGATATTATTTATATTTCTACCTTATTGAGGTGGTTGGAAAGACAATTATATAAAAATTTGGCCAAGAGCCTACATCCCATGTGCAGTGTGACACTTCTAACAGATGGCTCTTCCAGGCCATCTTCTGTCTGTATTCAGTGCATATGAAGGAAAGACATGTCGCTGCATTTCACCGGCTGCAAAACTGCAGTTGGTTGCTGCTTCCACCCTCCCCTGGCCATTATATGGCTATGTGGATGGACTCTCCTGTCAGGGATATTGATTTCTTTGCGGGGTTGGTTATGGAAGAAGATAGTAAATATCCTCTTCTCTCTGCCCTTGTAAAGTGGCTTATACCGGTATCAACCCAGGATATGCCAATGTGTGTCACCAATAGGACTCCAGCCAACTTACTGTAGATGTGTCCTAAACTTTCTGGCAAGTAAAGAGGAAACATTAATTGCCTAAATGCCCACAGAGAAGCCTGGTGGGCAGGAATGCTGCAGGCAGTAGCTCCATGTGAGTACAGCTGTACAAATACAGGGATAGGAAGAAAGGGAGAGGGAAAAGGAAAAGGAAAGATGGAAGGAAGGAAGGAAGGAAGGAAGGAAGGAAGGAAGGAAGGAAGAGAGAGAGACTGTGTTGCAGACCTAGTGGCCCAAGGCCAAACAAAATGAGTCAATAGATGCTGTAATGGATCCCAGTAAGTGAGGCGGAGAATCAGTTCTGGGTATTAATTGCAGCTTTAAAAGAGGTGTCCAGGGTGCTGAACCTTATAACATCAGCACCTTCAATCATGCCTCTGAAGTTTGGACTAAAACCCAGACTGATTCACCATCCCACTGCCATGGAAGCCACTAGCTGCCACTGTCTGTGACAAGGGAAAGGGAGATCTAAAGGGCAATAATATCATACTGTATAACTATATATGCATCTACTCTACAATTAACTCTGTTGCACTCAGTGAGGCTGAGTTTCAGCTAAGCATGTCTATTTGAGGCTTTGCTGCTTTCAGGTGGAAAAACCTGTGTGTGGTGTAGCAGTTAGAATGATGTCCTAAAAAGACCACTGTTCAAATCCTTAGTCCTTTGGGCCTGAAGTTTTTTCATGGCAGTTTATGTGATAAAGATTACATTTTTCTCTAGTGCTCTGAACCCACTCCACTTGCAGACCTTTCTGCAGCAAAAAGATCCAAACTCAAACAAGCAGCCTTGAGTTTCTGGGAAGACAGGAGGCAGGTGGCCTGGATACACAAGCAACTGATGCTGTTTTATAAGGTTTAGAACTGCGCTGGAGAGACTTCCCTTCTTGTCAGTATTGGCCCACTAGGCAAAAGCATGCCAACACTAGCAGTAGGCAGGAGAAAACATTACACATTATACATAATCTTTTGGACAATGGAAGGAAAAGTGACATATTGAATTGATCATTCCTGCACCAAGGTCCTTCTGATGTATGTGGTGATGGTTGGTGAAGAGCAACTCAAGTGTAAATTTGGTTCTCAACATATCTTGGCTACAACTGAAGGTCTATCCATGCTGCAATAACACTTTGATAGCACTTTATCTGCCCCAGGCTTATGCTATGGAATCCTGGGATTGGTAGTTTTGTGAGATTTTAGAATCCTCGGCTACTGAGAGCTCCAGTGATGTAGCTTAGCATCTCAGTAAATCAGAGAAAGAGAGCGAGAAGGTGGGTAGTATACTGATCTGAGTATTGGAGGACGACTCTGGAGACCAGGGATCAAACCCCTGCTAAGCCATGGAAACCAGTGCGAGTCACATTCTCTCAGCCTCTGAGGAAGCCAAAAGCAAAACCTCCCCTCTGAACAAAGATGGAAAAGAAGGGTTGCCATAAGTCCATAAACCACTTGAAGGCACACAACAACAAGAAGCTAAAAATCCCAGAATGCTATAGAAAGTTACTATGGTAGTTAAGAGGTTACCACACTGCTATGATTGCACGGTGTGGACACATGCTGAAATGACTTCACTGTCTTTCCTCTGCTGCCACAAACTCTCCTTCTTGGTATTTTAGGACCCTTTTAGACCTATTCTTTACAACCTCTGTCTCTTTCTCTCTTTCCTTCCCAGCTGAGGATAACATTTTATTTGCAGGCTCTCGCCCACAAATGTTTATGCCCAAATAAATCTTCTTAATCTTTATGGCTCCAGACCTATCCTTTATCCTTTTTTAAGACCAGCTTCATTCCTCTTGCAGAATCCACAGTTACTTGGGAGCCAGGTGGGTCTGGTTGGTTTCCATGGGGCTTACTCTCAAGTAAGTGCTTGCAAGGTTGAAGCCTCCCTCTTTGCTCCGCCTGTGCTTTAAATACACACACATCCAGGTCAGATGTTTGCATCCAGAGCTTGGAGAAATATTGAGAGCTAGAGAGGGATCCCCTTCTCTCTCTCTCGCCTGAACTCTCTTTGACCCTATTTCCCTTCAAAGGATGCAAACAGCTTGATATTTACAAGCTCTTTACTTCCAGCACTTCTCAGGGAAGGTTGCTCGGTGATTCTCTGACCACGAGGAAGGAGAGGGCTCCTCCATCCCACCAACACACTTCCAGGGCAGACCACGCTTTGTCCTAGGCTGACCTTCCAGAGTGTGGGTCCATGCCCCATGGAAACAGGGGGACCAAGTGTCCCCACCGTAAAGGAGGAGCGGGCACCCCGAAATGCAGGATATTCAAGGAAAAGGGAGGACGGGACCCAAGAGAAGCTCCAAATGCTCCCAGGAATGTCAACTCATGCTTCGTAGTCCTGCTCAAAATGGAGGACATGACCTATGAGTGTCAATTCAGGCTTCTTGGTCCTGCTCAAAGTGGAGGACATGGCCAAAGAAAAAGCAAAAACACTCTTATATGTGTAAATTCTTGCTTCTTGGTCCTGCTGAAAGTGGAGGAGATGGCCAAAGAAAAGGTAAAAATCTTCTTAGACATGTTTAAAATGGAGGACCTTTTGCCATTCCTCCTGGACAGAAGGCTGAACTGTAGGCCATGTCCTGGGAAAGGAGGACATCTGGTCCCTCTGCATGGAAAGGAGTGGGACTTGTTAGCCAGAACTAATCTACACAGCAAGGATTTCTCTCGCTATGTCTGTTGTGGTTGTTGTTGTTGTTTGTATCCCCCTCTTTCACGGAACTGGGACCCAGTTCTAGGCCGGCTGAAGTAAAGCTTAGAGACAGGACAGTTACCTAGAGGGAGTCCCCATGGAGTTCAATCAGGCTTTCCACCTCATCTGTAAAGTTTTTAATCACTTGGAAATATTCCCCACAGATACCATGGAGGCAGAGCCAGTAGTTTAGAATCCACACGACTGCCTCTGATTTTTTTATGGAAGTAGTAGTCTGACGATCCTACGTCTTCCTTTTAATAATAATAATAATAATAATAATAATAATAAACGGGAGCTGGGGATCAAAAGTTCCAGCTATTTTTAAATGGAACTACAGTTTTACTTAAAGAAAACGTCTTGGTAACTTATCCCCCTCCCCGGGACCCAGCGATGTGTAGTGTTAGACTAGTTGCAGCGGTCCCCAAACTGTGCCCTTTAAGAGCTTTTGGACTTCAGCTCCCAGAAGCCTCAGCCATGTTGGCCAATAGTCTGGGATTCTGGGAACTGAAGTCCAAAATCCCTTAAGGAGCACAGTTTGGGGACCACTGGGTTCGCTAAGCCATGAAAACCCACTGGGTGACCTTGGACAAGCCACACTCTCTCAGCCTTAAAGACTTGGATACCACTTTATCTGTCACAACCTCATGCTAGAGAATCCTGGGGCTTGTGGTTCCGTGAGATTTTAGCATCCTCTGCCGCAGAGAGCTCAAGGGATGTAGTTCAAGGAAGTGAACAAGAGAGCGCTTAGCATCAAGTGCATCTCCAAAGGCATCTCTTAGGAAAGCTCCTGCTGCCGACTTCTTTCTTTCAGTGAGCCTCAGAGGTGCTGCAAGATCTCTCTACACACTGATTCTACAGACTAACACGGCTATATCTTTGAATCTTAGCATCTCTAGTCCATTTTGCCAAAGGGGCAGAATGAAAAAATCTGATTAAGGTCGCCGCCAGTCAGAGCCGAACTGAAGGCCAGATAACTTCAAGGGAGGTCGGTATTCTTGAATCCCATTGTGGCAGAAAGGCGGGATATAAATCCTTGCAATAAATAAATACATAAATAAAAGCAGTGTGATCTAACACTCTTCCTCCATACAAAGGGAGCTAGAGGACAGATCTTCGGCAAAAAGCCTCTATTCCCATTCGTGTGCATATGTATGGATATGATTCAAGAGCAAGTCTTTATTGGTTCGGTGGGACTCCACTTCTTGCCCTTGAACCAGACCGATTTGGATTTAAAAAGTGACCTATTTCTGTTGCCAGGGAAAGGTCTTCAGCTCCCAAGGACTTCCCAAGCCTCACTGTCCAAAGTCTTCAAAGACCAGCTGTTGAGTCCATCTCCGACTGCTGTTCCCTGCCTGAGATGTTAGGAATAGCCTTTGCTAAAGTCCCTCCAAAGGGGCAGTGCCCTATCAAAGAGCCCGGGAATGAAAGATGGAGGATTCCCTGGTTTTAAAACCAAGGAGTAGCTGGACTGATACAGAGATGGCTTTGAAACAGTTCCCCTCCCCCCACTGTCACTGTAAAAACTGGACAAAGTGAAAAAAGTGTTTGCAATCAGTTTATTCATTTTCATTTATTCTTGTGTATGGCTCACATAACAGGAGGAGAGCCTTACCTCCAGCAGACACGTTTTCCTGAGACAACAGTGCTTCCCCCCCTTCTTCTCAGTCATTATGATTTTGTTTCCCTCACTATTAAGGCAGGACATCTGCTCTCTGTCTCTCCCAAACACTCACACTCTCTCCCTCTCTCTCACACACACACCAAAACTGAATTGAAATTCATAAAGTAGAGTTCCTAAGACTTTGCATTCAAATAACTGGCAAGAGCTATACCCAAATCATTTGTACCCCAGCCCCAGATGAAAGTCACAGGACAGGTCCGAACTGTATGGGAAAACAATCATCTGAAGGAACCCGCCTCTCTCCTTTTTAAGTCCTCTGGTGCTATTCCTGACATTCCTCTGTATTAAGAGTCACGTTCTTTTTTACCATGCTATGGGGCACCATGCAGAATTAGACAGTTTGTTTGAATAAATGGCCCTGCTGACTATCTGAAGAACCCAATTAATGTGACTATAAATGTGCCTTTTAAGACTCCAGCTGATTACTGAACCCAAAGGGTTTTTGGGGGGGTTGCTATTTGGTGACCCAAACTTATGAGGAGAAGGGTAGGAAGAATGGCAATAAAAACAAAATCTTGAACCTTAGGATGGCTTCCTTTTAGACACTGGTATTAAGTAATGCACAATTAGCCCTATATTTGAATGGAAAGTTCAACCCATCAGCCCTAGATATTAATTGCATTTGTAATAGCCCCAGCATGGTTTATGGTTTGGGCACTGGAGTATGACTCTGAAGAGCAGGGTTCAAATTCCCACTCAAACATGGAAATCCATTGGGTGACCTTGGGCAAGTCACACACTCTCAGCCTCAGAGGGAGGCAAAGGCAATCCCTCCCCCCCCCCCCCCCCCCACAAATTCCCTTGATAGGCTTGCTTTAGGGTCCCCATAAGTTGGAAACGACTTGAAGGCACACAAGGACAAACAGCAACAGTCCCACTCCAACAACTCTTAAACCGGTGTAGTTTTGCAGAAGTTTAATGTAAGGTCCCGTTGGTTTGGGCTGGACTTTGTAGACAACAGTCTAATCTCTGGAGAGGAAGAGAAATCAAGTCATTCCCCCAGAAGGTCCACTGGGGTCGAGCCCATGATTGTGCTTAAGCGCAAGCCCTGGGAAGGAAGCTCTGTGCAACATGACAACTCAAAAGTCTAACGTTTTAAAAGGCTGGGCAGAGAAGTTGTCTTCTAAGACAAATACACTCCCTGTCTTTGGTTTTGCTTTGTAGAATCCCCCCATGGCTATACGTTGATCCTTCCCAAAAATGGTAGGGTTGTAGGGAGAGAAAGAAATAAGGAAAGGCAAACAGACACAGATTGATCCAAAGAGTCCAAGGCAGCAAGGGCTGAGGTCCCATCAACAGTTCTGAAAAAATCAGTCCTGGGAGACTTCCTTTGGAGTGATAAACTCAAGAGCAAAGTTTAGCAGCATGTAGTTAGTTAGTGGACGAGAGCAGCTTTCCCTGAAAATGCCCATAAATAAAATGTAAACAAGTCATAAGAGGCCATGTTGTGCCTGGAATCGGTCCTCTGTCAAAGCAGCAAGGCTTCATCCTCCAAGAGAAAAGCCCAACTTTGTCATGGGTGCTGTCATAAACCTTAGTGCAAAGATGGTCTTGGGGTTCCCCTTGAGTTCAGATGTGCCGTTTAGGGGCTGCCCCCCTCAATCCACCTTGGAGGGGAGTCTTTTCAATCCATTTCCCACAACGTCTCCGTAATGGTGCCACACCATCAGGGTGAGCCCTGGGTGGGAGAAGAGGGGACGGAGCCCAGCCCTGGCAGCCTGGGGCTTGCATCTGGGGGGCAGAGGTGGAAAGGCGCCCCGGGGGCAGGGACCAGCCCGCCTTCCCTCTCCCTCTTCTTCTGCTTCATCCTCCGGTTCTGGAACCAGATCTTCACCTGAGTGTCGTTGAGGCCCAGGGCTTTCGCGATCTCCAGGCGCCGAGCCCGGGGCAGGTATTTGTTGAAGTGGAACTCTTTCTCCAGCTCCGTCAGCTGCTTGGTGCTGAAGTTGGTCCTCGCAGGGTTGGCAGGGATGGAGGATGGTCCATACGCGGAGAACTGCCCTGGAAAGACAGAGGACAAGGAAATACTGATGAACATTAACCTCAGCATTAGGAGGAACTTCCTGACAGTAAGGGCTGTTCGACAGTGAAATACACTCCTTCCTCGGAGTATAGTGGAGTCTCCTTCCTTGGAGGTCTTTAAACAGAGGCTGGATGGCCATCTGTCAGTGGGGGTGCTTTGATTGTGAGTTCCTGCATGGCAGAATAGGGTTGGACTGGATGGCCCTTGCAGTCTCTTCCATCTCTATGGAGAGCATTGTTATGAGCAAATCCATGCTGGCATCCAGGGTGCCTCAGTGGTTTGAGTGTTGGGCTGTGACTTTGGCCACCAGGTTCGAATCCTGGCTCGGCCACGAAACCCAGTGGGTGGCCTTGGGCAAGTCACACTCTCTCAGCCTCAGAGGAAGGCACTGGCAAACCTTGGCAATCTCTCCAAGAAAACCCCTGGATCAGTTTGCCTTAGGATACACCTAAGTCGGGAACGACTTCAAGGCACACAGCAGGAGCGACAACCCTTTCAGCCCGCCTTGGTTTACACAGAGTAGTGCCCCAGGAGTTCTTTGCTGTTTCAAAGGTTGCTTTGAAAAAGTGGAGAACTCCGGCGTTGTATGACTTTGGTCAGAAGCGTTCTGGTCGGGGAAGAGGGGATGAGTTTAACCCTTGAGGCGTAAGGAGCCCTCATCCTGGATGCATTGCACTGCTTTTGACCGTGAGTTTTCTTTTCTAGAGAGTTCCCCTTAAGGGCTCAGCCTGAAAAGCAGGTGCTGAAGACGGGGAGATCGATCCAGCTCAGGAAAGCTTCCCTTGACTCCTTTTCCATGGAAAAGCTCAGCCAAATACCTCCCCTCCTTCCCGAGGCTTGAGGCGGGTTCCCTTCCCATTTCCCAAAGCAAGCAGCCGCCCTCCCTTCCGAAGAAACCCCATGGAGTCCAAGGTGGGGACTGGGTCCAAAGGAGGGCCTGGCTGCTCCCCGCGGACTTACTTTTGGGGAGGGCGCTGCTCCTCTTGACTTTCATCCAGTCGAAGGGGCCGGGCGGAGGAGGCGGGCGGGGCTGCCCGGCAGAAGTCGGGGATGGCGGAGCGGCGGAGGAGGAGGAGGCAGAAGCATCAGGGGCCCTCCGGGGCGAGGGCGGCGAAGTCCCGGGGCGGAGAGGAGGTGGCGGGGAAGGGGCCCCGGGGGACTGGACTCGGCCGGGAGAAGGCAGCGGCAGCTCCAGGGCGCAGAGGAGCGGGGCGGCGGAGGCGGAGGCGGAGGCGGAGGGGGGCGCCGGGGGCAGAAGGCGGGCAGGATCCCCGGGCAATCGCCTCGCCTGGGCGCCCCCCAATTCCGGCCAGCTCAAGGCCTCCCCGCCCCCCGCGCCAGGTACCAGCAGCGACTCCATGGCCCCTGCGGCGGCGGCTGCTCTTGCTGCGCCTCCGTCCCTCTGGCCCGGGCAAGGGGCTCCGCTGATATAGGGCCCAGGGCGGGCAGGGGCACGTGCCTCTGGGGGGCAGGGGCGGCCCCGGGCCAAAGGGGGGGAGGAAGAAGAGGGAGAGAGGGAAGATAGAGGAGGAGAGGGAGAAGGAGAAGGTCGAAGCAAGAAGAAGAGGGAGGAGAGGAGGAAGAGGAGAAAGAAGAAGAGGAGGAGGAGGAGGAAGAGGAAGAAGCGAGAAGAAGAGGGAGGAGGAGGAGGAGGAAGAGGAAAAAGAAGAAGAGGAGGAGGAGAAGGAAGAGGAAGAAGCAAGAAGGATAAAGAGGAAGAGGAAGACAAGAAAAAGAGTGAGGAGGAGGAAGGAGGAAGAGGAGAAGAGGAGAAAGAGGAAGACGAAAAAAGAAGAATAGGAAGAAAGGAAGAGGAAGGAGAAAGAAGTGATGAGGAGGAAAGAGGAGGAGTAAGGAGGAAGAGAGTGCGAAGGAAGGCGGAGGGAGGCTGTGCGTGAGTCCAGCGGCGGAGGGAGGCTGGAAGCAAGAGGGGGGGGGGGAGGGGTGGTTCGGGTCGCTTGGGGCTGAGTCTTCTTTACATTGAATCTCGACGTGTTTCTCCTACTTGGAGCCTCTCCATCCACCGAAGTCCTCTGCTTCCTCACGGGAAGAGGACTCCGAGCCCCCTGGGAGACAACGGTCCTCCCTCGGTCCAAAGCATCCTCTCCTCCTGGGTCTCGTTCGTTGTCTGGACCCTTGGGGGGCGGGAGGCAGGCTGGGGGGTGGGAAGTCAAGCAGCCCCCTCCCCAAGGAGTTTACAAAGGTGCAGATATGTCCTTTGGAGGGCAAAGAAAGATACCCGGAGAGGACTCTGGTGTTCGTTGTGGGGGGGGGGGGTGAGCGGCTGGATTCCTGCTTCTTCGAAAGCAAACTTGATAAAGCTCCACGTTTTCCCTTCCAAAGTTCGAGGATCGCTGGGCTGTGGTGGCTGGACTGTAGCTCCCTGGGCCAGTGTGCTTGGACTCTCTGGAGAGCAGGGTTCGAATCCAGACAAGTCGCACTCTCATAGCAAAAACCCCTCTGGGATTGGTCGCCATAAGTCGGGAAGGACTGGAAGGCACACAGCAACCACCCGCAACTCGGTGTCAGCCGGACTCGATCGTCCTCCTTGTGAACAACTCTGCGATGAGGGTCCAAGGTGTGAACTTTTGAGGTTTTTGGAGCACCTCTTGCTCAGCTCCAGGGATTCCAGATCGAAGCCTGGTGCCCCCCAACAGCTCCAAGGGGGTGCCCCGGATAGCCCTTCACGAAACAATGTCCTTCCATTCATCCACCCCCAGCCCAAAGGCCTTTGAACCCCAAGACTGCAGCCCTTAGAAGTGAGTGCTAACCCATTGGGTTGAAAATCTGGATTAGTGTCACAGCTTCCAGTAGAGCTCACCAAAGGGTGCAAGCTCTGGAGATCTCCAGAGGTCTCCCTCAACTGGGAAAGGAACTTGATGTCCAACTCAAGCTTCAAAGGACTTCATGGGGCTTGTGGAGGGAAAGTGGGCCCAGGGATCCATCTACACCAGTACTTCCCAAACTTGGTCCTCTGAGTGCTTTGGACTTCATCTCCCAGAAGCTAGAGCCAGTTTGACCAGCCATCAGGAACAATGGTAGCTGAACATCTGGAAGACCAACCTTTGACACCTGCTGTAGCTCAATCCTATAGGATCCCAGGATCAGTAGTTTCCTGAGGTTTTCAGCCTTCTCTGACCAAGAGTGATGGTGCTTCACAAAACTACAAATCCCAGGTTAATATAAGAGGGAGCCACGAGAGGTGGTGCCAAACTGCATTATTTCTATGGAATCGATGCATCCTAGGCCTGAAACCTAAGTGCCCTTCCTCCTGGGCCTATCCTTGTTCAGGTGGGACTTAAGGATCTTCTGGCAATGGAGCTGGTGTTTCCACTCCCACTCCATCCCCAGACCTGGTTGCACTTCATTGGTGTGATATCAAAATAGACAACCGATTGCTAATTCTTAATTAATTATTGGATCTGGATAGTAACCTATTAAGAGGAGATCCATTGGAAACAGTAGCACAAGTTATGCTTACAGAGGGTCCATGAGTTTCAGTGGAGTTATTTTGTGCATGACTTCATTTGGACCCAGTCCATTGGGAGAAGATGAGTAGAAGAGATGCTTGTGGGATTTTCCACCTCAGGTGTAACTCCCTTGGTTTTTGGTACTATGTGCCTGGATTGAGGTGGGGACTGGAAGGCAGTCCTTTTCTTGGTCTTTTGTCTCTCAGAGGGTGAATCTACACTCTAGAAATAATGCAGTTTGACAGCACTATAAATGCTGTAGCTCCATCTTATGAAATCTTGGGATTTTTGTAGTTTTATAATCTTTAGCCTTCTCTGCCCAAGCATGCTAGTGCCTCATAAAACTACAAATCCCAGGACAGTATAGGAAGGAGCCATGGAAGTTAAAGTGGTGCCAAACTGCATTATTTCTACAGTGTGGATGCACCTTAAGTCTTGACCCAATGTGTTTTTGTCTGGGAAACCCACTGAGTGGTTTTCAGTGTAACTTGCTCCCCAACCAAATCTTTCAAATGTGCCTTTTTTGGACAACGGCTCCCTGAGTGCTATAGCCAGCGGAGCAGCTGTGGTATTTGAGGAACTGTGGTCCCAATAAGCAATACTTCTGCTCCTAGTTATGTGTCAGAGAGGATGAATGGTGGCAGCTTTTCAGTCTTGGCTTTCCTCTGAAAAGCACTCCATCCATCTGCCTCCCCTCCCTCCCTCCCTGCCTAAGCTTTCTAAGGACTGAGCTGCCCTCAAAAGCATCCGGAAGCCAGTGCAGATTGGGATGGCTTGTACAATGCCTGCCACTATACCGAGGAGCTATTAATGGTCCACAGCCAGCCAGTAAGTGCTCTGTGGGTCCTCCTTGCAAGTGAGTAGGAAGCCTCATGATGATGATAATGGGCTCCTTGTTTCCCTTGGCAATAATAAGAATAACATCCTTGTTGCTTAATGACTACTTTCACTTGGAATAGCAGCAAAGAAAGGAAGCTGGATTGCAAGTGGTATATTTCTTTGCCAAACTCTCCAATGAGGCGGGGGAGGGAGTGGCTTCATTTTCCTTCCAAAGCAGAAAAATTGTGAGATAACTTCTTTCTTCCACACCTCCACTCCTTCCCAGTTGACTATCCTCATTGGGGTTTTTCCCCCCAAGCAACAAGAAAGCAGATTCTAAAGCAGATTCCTGAAACAGAATTAGACAGAGTATTCCAGGGAAAGTCTGTATAGAGCAGAATTTAGAATAGTATTATTGCTGCCTTTGTTGTGGACATTATGTGAGTACTTCTGTTTATGCAGCCCAGAATTGTGTTTACCTTTGCTGCCACCATATTACACTTCTTTTGGGATCTGTTCAGTCCAAGTGCTATTTCAAATCATTGGAAAATGCTTCCCAGCCAAGCATTCTCTTCAACCAGCTTCACATATTAGAGCGGTGGGGCTTTAGACAGTACGTTTTTCCTGCATACCTCTGTCCCAGTGGTTTCCAAACTTTGGTCCTCCAGATGTTTTGGACTTCATCTCCCAGACTTCCTGACTGTTAGTTAAACTGTCTGAGGCTTTTGTAAACTGAAGTCCCAAAAAACCTAGAGGTCCAAAGTGTGGGAACTACTGACCCTATATGAGCTGTCTCTGACACTTTCCCAGTTGTTTAGTCACCCATTGAAGGCATGTATCCAAGTAACCCTACATCATGTGACCAGAGGACCTTTCAGGTGTGTTTGCGAACACATAAAAGACTCCATCAAAATGGTGAGTGCAGGACCTACTGAGCTGCTCCTCCTCCTCTTGAAACTGTCCTGTATTTAGCCAGGACTTAGGCACTGCATGTAAAAGTACCTTTAAATGTAATTAGTAAAGGTTTTGCCTATGAAATTTGCATACTGCCTGTTTACTTTACTTTGCTAGAAGTAGTTTCAGAGAAACTCAAAAGATTCAGCTTCATCATTCACAGAAGTGGAACTAACACTCCAGAAATCTATTTCTGATCCAACACAATGAAATTGTCCAGAAGCAGGCAGTGTTAAGAATCACCTGCTGCTAATTTTCCAAAAGAGGAACTTGCCAGATCAAACCTGACTGGAAGCCATATCCAGGATTTTGGATTAAAGGTTGAAAGAACTTCATTTGCAAGGACTGAGTGTTTTCATTTGATTTGGCTTGAATACTGAGGACATTGCAAAGGTGGGGCATGTTTTGTCAATGATATAATTTACATTTCAATTCCTATAATACATTTCCAGTTACCATGGCAGATGGGACTGAAGGGAAGTGGACTCCAGACCATTTGGACCACCAAAGGTTCCTCGCTTTTGGAGTAATTCATTCCAATAATTAATTTTTAATAGAGTTACAAGTTTGGCAGATCAAGGGAACACTGTAAATGTAGTGTATCTTTATTTCAGTTAAGGTTCAACAGGGTCCCTCAGGTTCATAAAATCTGGGCTAAATGGTGCTACTTTGAGAGGAAATTGTAGTTGGTTGATGAACAGAATCTAAGAATGGTCCCCAATAGTCCTTCATCATACTGGAGAGAAATTACAGCACAGATGCCTCAGGAGTCTGTACTAGATCTGGTTCTGTACTGAGTCTGCAATTTGGGTGAAGGAATAGAGGGATGCTCATCAAATCAGCAGATGATCCCAAGCTGGTGTGTTTGTGCGAGGATAATTAATACGTACCTGAAAAGGGAGAATAAGAACTCAGCCTGGCCTTACACATTGGAGAACTAAGCCCAAACTAGCAAAATCAGTTTCAACAGGGATAAATGTAAAGCTCTACATTCAGCCAGGGGAAAAAACTCACATGCACAAATATAGAATGGGCAATATCTAGCTTGGTAGCGGTATGCTGAGAAGGATTAAAATGTTTGAGTAAACCATAAACTAAACATGAGGCATAAGTGTGATGGGTGGCAAAAAAGATAACATGACAGACATATAGCATCTGGAAGAGGTAGAGTAATAGGAACACTCTATTTTGCTTTGGATAGACTACACTTGAAATATTGTGCCCATTTATGGGTACCACAGTTCAAGAAGGATATCAAGAAGCCAGAATATATCCAAGAGATGTTTACCAAAAAGGTGATAGGTCTGTAAATCAAACCTCATGGGGAATAGCTGGAGGAACTGGGCATATTCAGCTGTGAGAAGGAGTGATGTGTTAGCCATCTTCAAGTATCTCAGGTCCTGTTACATGAAAGGTGGAGCAAACTTGACTTCTTTTTTATCTTCTGATATGATCTGAACCAGTCTTTCCATATATGTGGAAATGATGGGAAGACTAGGAGTAGAATGCTATGCATGTGTGTGTGTTGTGTGTGCCTTCAAGTCATTTCTGATTTATGGCAACCCAAAGGCTTATCATGGGGTTTTCTTGGCAAGATTTGTTCACAGGAGGTTTGCCATTGCCTTCCCCTGAATCATATTTCCCCGGAACTAAATTCATTGAATTTAGTGGGACTTACTTCTGAGTAAAGAATGATCCCTTATTTAATATTATATAATTATTATAACCCTAGATCATACCAGCAAGTCAAGTTGATGTAATTACAATGGCTATGTTGATTTAAACAGTTTAAACAGCTAATCCAAAAAACAGAGTGGACACTCAGATTGTTTGTAATTTACTGTGTTTTAGTAATTAGGAACAGCATGTTGAGGCCTGGGTTCAAATCCTCCCTTGATCCATCATGCTCATGAGCCACTCTCTTTCTCAGCCTAACCTACCTTACAGGTTTGTCATGATGATAAAATAAAGAATCAAATGGAGTAGCCCTGCTCATGCACATCTCCCTGAACATCTTGGAAGGTGAGTGGGTTATAAACTGGTGGGCTAAATCGACTGCAAATCCAGATGGATTAAACAATTATGGGATAAGTCCATTTATGTATATTATATAATTGTTTAGTACAATTGTTTCATTGGAATTATAAATAAATAAATAAATAAATAATACACTACAGGTACAATTATCTATTTTTTATTAGATTCTTGTTCCCCAGTATTCAGCAGTGTGGCATTTCAAAACAGATTTCATAGGATTGCTAAGGGACTGGAGAACATAAGTAATTCAAAAGGTGAATCAGATATGTTTGTAATAGGCACTGTGTATAATAAAGGCACAAATCTGGATATATTTTGCCAGTGGTATATTTAGCTCAGATAATCATTTTTCTTTCTGAAGAGAGATAAGACTAACTCTGCAGGACTGGATCAGATCTAACTCTTCTACTTTTCCATTTTTAAAAAATATAGGAAGCTCAAATACATTTTTTTACTGGAAAAGTGAAGCATGTAGATTAGTTTTTTAGAAGAAGGAGAAGGAGAGAAATAAATACAAATGGTTCTCCAAATGGCAAGTGCTCCCTGCTGTGAGGGAGGGAGCCATTTGTTTGGATTTTCCCTGCAATGGGAAAAGGCCTGGATAAGAAAATAAATGCATGCAGACATACTTTTTGAAACACCCAACGCAGTTTGAACCAAGTGTTAACAAAGACACAAACAAAATGGAACACTCCACTCCATGCATCTGAGGAAGTAGACCCTTCCAGTTCCAAGTCTACAAAAGTTCATGGTACAATTTCTTTCACACAGTTAGTTTGAAAGATCCTACAAGAACCCTTTGCAAAATGGAACAAGAAATGAGTAGAGATGGAGGGAGGGGGGAGAAATCCCTTGCTCCCACTAACCACTTTTGCCGTATCAGAGGTGTAGACATGTGGCCTCTCCCAAATCAGTGTTATGCGGAAGGAAAAATATCTGGATTCTGATGAACATTTTATTCACTCTCAGGGCTGACCCAAAGAGCAAAATGGTGGTCCATTCACCCTGCCATTATCTGTGTAGAAACTGAGTTGCCTTGTAGATGAAATTACTTCCAACTGTCAAAATGGGTTAGCATCCTTCGACACCCTTAAGGGCAGACCACACGGGTGGGATGCTGTAGTTATTTTCCCTCAAGTTGCCTTTGGTTTATGACAACCCTATACATGGGAGACATCTAATAACTCTATTCATCAGCAGCCATTGTAAACCCAAAGCCATGGCTTCTTGTATTGAGTCACTCCATCTGTACATGAACAGCACAATCCTGCACCTATTTATTTAGAAGCAAATACTGCTCTGGTAACTGTGCCTGCTTTGGATCGGTCCTGTTGAAGTCAATGGGCTCAGCTAGAGATTTCAATCTTGGCTCTGCAGTTGTTGTTGGATTGCGATTCCCAGCATTTCTTCCCATGAGAAGTAGTGGCTAGGGCTGAGGGGAGTTGTTATCCAACAACATGTGGAGGACCACATGATCCCCATTCCTGAGTTAAGTAGTTGTGTCTAATTTAATAGGCCTATTCTGACTAGGCCTTGACCCAAACCGGTGGGACAACCTCTCAAATCAGTGCAAATGCCATTTATTTTTGACATTTGGGATTGCTCCAGCCTTTTTCGTAGGAAGTGGATTGGAGGATGAGACTAAAGAAAGATGAAATACTTTATGGGCAAACTTTGACAGAACAAATGGAAAACCATGCCACTTCTATCTGGAAAGCTCTTTCTCCTGGGTATGTTAAAGACTTGTATGTATTGTAAGGACTTGTTGTATTTTATCAACAAGGGGCACACCTCAGGCAACAAATATGAAACTACCCCCGACATCTGAGCTCTGCTGGAATAAGCAATTTGAGGTTTTTAACAAGGGGAAACCACAGGAGAAAGAAAGGAAACAACTGCCTCCTACCTGAAACATTTGCATTCTATTTTCAATAAATAATTAGTTTAACTATATTAAATATATATCCACTTTTCTTTCAGTGAGGTCAAAGTAGTATACAAGGTTCTCCTTCTCCCTTCCTCACAAGAACTCTGCTAAATGGGTCAGATTGAGAGAGACTGGCTCAAAGGGATCTAAATCCAAAAATAAATAAAAAATCAACCCTAAATACCACCCTACAATGGTTCTATTTTTTCTTTACTTTTCTGATCCATGTAACACAAAGAAGTCTGAATAAACTGAGTTTTCACAGAGCATCTCAGGTTGTCCCTTCTTTGGGCCTAAGAGAAGTTAGCGCTCTCTCTCTCTCTCTCCCTCTCTCTCTTTCTCTCTTTTATATATATATAGACACACACATATATGAATGAGAGAGAGAGAAACAAACATTTTTGTAAATCTGGAAGCAAGCCTCACTGTGAAATTATGGAAATTTACTTCTGAGTGCCTACTCATATATAAGGCTTGCACTATAAAGCATGTACTTCCCCCAGAAGAGATGGGTGTATCTGGTGTTTGATGGTAAGGAGAGCAGGTTATTAAGAAAGCAAGACATAATTTCACATATTGAGAGCATTAACTCAAACAACTAAAGAGGTAGGAAGGGCTAGCTAATGGTGTGGGGGGGGGAGAGACATACTCCACACTGGGGTATATGGACCCCAATGCTGTATTGTGGCATCGCACCTTTTGTGATCAAAAGGAAAGAAAGAATGAAAGTTAATTGCCATCCAGGAATTGTGATTCACCTTTTTCTTTTTTTGGAAAACTTTATTCGCAATAAAAACCATATACAATCATACTTTCATACAAACACTCTTTGACACAAAGAAAATACTACAAACAGTATACAAAACCTACACATAAACACTACGCCATCTTATACTTACAGTTGCATCTGACAATAACCTGATGTCATCTGACAATAGTACTATCTGTTTCCTCTTACTCACTTATACCTTCACCATCTTCTTATTTTTCCCTTGTGTGGTTGCTTTATTTCTTTACACCCATGTTATTTTACCCTTTGGATTTTCTTACTTGTAGCCTAGTCTTTTATTTTTTCCTTAAAACTTTCTTTTACTTTTCTTATTCATCATTACCTTATTCTCTGAACTATTCTTTCTCTGTTTCTCTTTTCCATTAATTAACTACTAGATCCCAATCTTCTTCTTCCATGGTGCCATTTTCCTCTTTTAATTTGCTTGACAATCTATCTGTCAGCATCCCTCATGTCCATTAGTTCGCTTAACTAGGAATAGTGATTCACCTTTTAAAGGAGTCACACCACCAACACTACCTCTGTTTAGCAAGTTTTGCTCCCCATTTCCCTTTTTGGGGGCAAGTCCCCAAGAGGTCCCAATTAATTCCAGGGGCAGAAAATTGGCCACTGAGCCCACTGAAGTTGCTCAAGACTTGATCTCCTAATGTATGTATTGGTCCAATGCAGATATACTTCACTTCCACTGCTGAAATAATAGATGATGCTGCCAGTGATATACCTACGATATTATGGTTGCAGTTCTTTGCAAACTGTTCTGGAATGAAGTCCCACTGAACTCAGAGGATGTTTGTTTTGAGCTGTCTGCTATAGGTTTTTGCTCCAGACTCTTCACTGATCATAATGAAATTTCAAGGTTTACAGCTGACTGTAATAGAGGCATTTTGCTGCCATAGGCAGAGGACCGCCTGGTTCCATATGGAATTGCTGATGGGCTTTCCAGTCTAATATTTGCAATGGGACTGGGGCAGCATCTTCTTCCACACAGGAGGGCAACAGGCTGGATATGGGGCAGAAGGACAGAGGTGGGCACACACAGTAATCTCTTCCAACAAAGTGAAAGGCCTAAGGGGTTCAGGAAATGCATAAAAGATAGTGTTTGCCGACACTCCTAACATCTGTTATTAGAGGCAGTTGGCAAGGCTCCTTAATGACAGGTAGCCAGGGTGACCAGAGAAGTCCTCCATGTCCAGGACCTGTCCTCCATTTCAACCTTCTGTCCAGGAGGAATTCCAAAAGGTCCTCCATTCTAAGTCCATTCTAAGTCTGACTCAGAAGCATGAGTTTACATTTCTATGAGTATTTTGAGCTTTTCTTGGGTCGTGGCCTTCATTTTGCAGTGCCTGGTCCTCCTTTGCGAGGAGGACCTATCTGGTCCCCCTGCAGCAGGTAGTCCTCCACTCTCCCTCCCTTCTCCACAGGTAACCGGATAAGCGAGTGAGCCAAAGGGCTGGTGGTGGGGAAGGCTGGGGAATAGGGGAGAAGGCTGGGCCTGGCCTTGGCTGGGCCTTGTGACTGCTTCCCAGCTGGCCTCGGACTCGGGTGAGAGAGAAGGGGGGGGGGCTATCGAGGGAGAAAGGGCCAGAATAACAATAACAATTTATATCCCGCCTCTCCAATTGGATCGAGGCGGCTTACAACATTAACATACATTAAAATACAAAATAATAATTAACACCATACAAACCCTATAACCCAAAGACCCACCCACCCTTGGCCCTCCTGCTTCTCCCGCAGGGTGCAATTCCCAGGCTTGCCTTCCTCTCCAGAGCACTCCTTCCCTCCGTTTCTTTGGCCATGCTGCTGGCACTTTTGTGGGCCCAGTCCTTTCTGACATACGGCGGCCCTAAGTCGAACCTGAGAGCCAGCGTGGCCCAGTGGTTTCAATGTGACTCTCTGGAGACCAGGGTTTGATTCCCAGCTCAGCCATGAAACCCACTGGGTGACCTTGGGCAAAGTCATACTCTCTCAGCCCCAACTTCTCTCCCCCCTCCCCAACAAATCTTGCCAAGAAAATCGCATGAAAGCGTCTCCATGAGGCAGAAACGACTGGAAGGCATACAACACATGAGTTTTCTTGCCAGGATTATATTCAGAGGGGGTTGCCATCCCCTGAGGCTGAGAGAGTGTGACTTGCCCAAGGACACCCAGGCACATATCAATAGTAAGGCTCCATTGACCAAAGCGTAGTAGTGTGGCAACCTTGAGGAGAACGTGACTTATTGTAGCCAAAGATAGGCGACAATAATACCAAACTGAGCGTGGGATGATTGTATCCTTTTTTGGTGGATACAAGCTGAAGTTGGCTGCGGCTTTGAAATGTTCTCACGAGAGCCCCCACCTGGCATCCCCTCCATGCTCAGAAACATACATGGAAAGAGGTGGGAAGTTGTGTAGGTGGGGAAGGAGGAGAGGGGGGCACCCTTAAACCAGGAGGAGGCTCAGCCTCTCCAAAAGGCCACTCTGCTCTGGAGTGGAGGCTCCAGTTGCTCGCAAGCTGCTCCAGAAGAAAACACCATCCATGCATCTGAGGAAGGAGACCAAGATGCTACAACTTCTTTCGCATAGATTGTCTCAAAGGTGCTACAAGGTCCCTTGACATCAATGAAATACAGTGGGACTTCTGTCTGAATAAACCTAAGAGGATTTATTTGCAGCCAAGTCAAAGCTGCTTTTTTGTACGCGCAGAAGGTGGCAGAAAGAGCAAGGCAGCTCTCTCGCAGGATGAAGGGCAAATGTTTGCCCTGGATACACTTAAAGGGCAGGAGGGAGACAGAGTTCGGACTATTGTTTGTTTGTTTGTTTGTTTATCGACTCCAGCTAGTTCCCCAACTAGTATGGTCATGCTGGCTGGAGATACTGGGAACTGTAGTCCAAAAGAACCTATCCTGACCCTGAGCATCACGTGGGTTGCCCTTGATAAAGAGAGCGCTATAATTAAACATCATCATCTTTGTTGTTGCAGTATGTAGAGAGATTTTGTAGCCCCTTTGGGACTAATTGGAAGAAAGAAGTTGGCAGCATGAGCTTTCCTAGACTACAGTCTACTTCCTCAGATGCATTTGGAAGTGCTGGGGAAATAGACTGAAGTCAAGGCAAGCTCGTGCTGCCATCTTCTTTCTTTCAGTGAGTCTCAAAGGGGCTGCAAGATCTCTCTGCGTACTGATTCTACAGACAAACATCGCTGTATCTTTGAATTGTTGTTGTTGTTATCCTGTCATCCCCACCATCTGAACTCGGAATTGGTGCAGCCTGGGGGAAAGCTCAGTTCTGCTGGCTACATATAAGGGAGTAACGATATGGGAAATGGGGATCCTTTCAACTCTGCTTCTTCAAGCCCTGATTAGATGTGAAAAATTCATTCCTAGGAGATAACTGGACAGGCTCCCAGCATTACATGCTTCCCTTCCAACTCTTCCAGAAACAGTTTCAGGCGACTTGGGACTTATTTATTATTTGTTTATTTATTGGGATTATTTATGCCCTGCTCTTCAGCCCTAAAGGCTCATCTTTGGCTGAAGGCAAGTCAGTCAAGAGTGGGAATCTCCCCTGAGTCTGTTGACCTATTGAAGCTGCTGTCATACTGAGGCCCATTCACACTGCCCTATTATAGCGTTATAATTGCACTTTAGCTGCTACAGTTCCATCTTGTGAAATCCTGGGAGTAGGAGTTTGAGATGGGGTATGTAGAAACGACATGAAGGCACACAGCAACATCAATTTAGGATCCTCACCCAGAGATCCTCTTTTGAGCTTCTGAGTAAAGTATAAACTAGGTTCCTATAGTATGCAACTATGGCAGTTAAAGTGAAATTATAGCACTGTATATGTGTAGTGTGAACGGTCCCTAGGTTACACTATCAACAGGATGTAAGAAACATCACTGAAATCAATGGGGCTGCCTGCTGGATGTGTGAATTAGGGGAACTGTGGGGTAGAAAGTAACATTTCCTTCATCTCTCTTTGGATGAGGTAAGGGCATTTAAAAAACACTGGGTTTGATCCTACCAAAGACACTCACCTTTATAGTTCTATATCCTAAACTGGTTTACTGTGAAGTCAGTCCCACAGTCCTTGCTATCGCAATCATAGTATTTGGTGACATATTGTTCAGTCCTCTTAGAAATATTTTATTGCTCTAAACTGAGTTTTGGAATAGTTTACAAGGAAGCATGCAAACAACTGCTGCTTTGAGTCCTTAACCTTCCTGGAACTGATTTTAAAAACTTGTTGAGCAAACCATTCACATTCTGTTTGCTCAGCTCCCATTACTTTTTACACTTTGAAGTGTTGTGCAGAGAATGCCATGGACAGCAATGCAAAATTTAAGTTAGATATCTCTATTCAGAAGAAAGATCTGCTGATTTCAGTGGGTCTTGCTCCCAAATAAGTGAGTAGATGACAGCAACTTTATAAGCTCTATTGGCCCAAAGCCTCAGAGTATGAGTTACATCTTGACTGGACAGATAGAGCTAGAATAATACATTTTGAGCAGAATTGCTTGCATTACTTTCAAGGGAGCTCTTGAAATCCCTTCTATATGATTAGAACCTTTTCTAAACACCTCAGTTCCTTCTTAAACTTCATGTTGAAACTATGGTGTTCTTGTTATATATGAGTTCCACTGCTGTTAGTGAAACTTACCTCAACACCATTGTTTTGAAAATCTGGGTTAATGCCAGAACAACTTAAAGTAGCTTTCCTTAGACTAACTCCTTGACCATGCTGCCCAGGGATAATGGGACCTGTCCTTTAAACACGTCTGGACAGTCTGGGAAAATAACTTGGCTTAAAAATAAAATCTCTCTGTATGGGTGATATTCCATGAAGGGGATTTCATGAGGATTGCAGGGTGACTTGAAGGCACACAACAATAACAGCAGCAGCAGGGTGAGATATATTCATTATTTGCAAAATCATCTTAAATGTGGCCGTGACAGGTCATTTATCATTTGCAGTCAACAAAATCAGTTTTTAAAAGTTTCGTTTGCTCGTTTGGACCTGATAAAGAGATGGATAGAAGTGAAAAGCAAGGAACTTGGGCTCTAGTATTCTGTCCCCCATTCAATGCTATTGAACTTGCTGTTAAAATTATTTGGGCCGAGAGGTAAAGGGAGGATGCTCATGAAACATGCAAATGTCACCGAACTGAGCCAGGCACCAAGTGTCTGAAAGGACAGAAACAGGGTTGTGGATGAACTTCTCAGGCTGAGAAGCTGGCAAAATGGATTTCAGCAGAGATAAATGTAAACTTCTGCATCTAGAAAGTAGAAATCAGATCCAACTACACAGGACAGGTAACACTGCTTTTGGAAGCCACACATGTGAAAAGGAGCCAAAGAGTTTTTATGGGCTGCAAGCTGAAATGAATCAATGATGTGATACCTCAGAGAGAGAAAAGAGGTGATAACAGTGCTAGGCTTGGCCATAATTCCTAACCATACTCTACATTCCAAACTCTACACTGTTGTTATCAATGCAATAGAATGTAGCTCATTATTATTACTGCTATTAATGCAGAAGAATGCAGTTCACTATTATTGATCTGGACAGTATGTCCTGAATCCTATTGGAAGTGCAAACTTAGTAGACCCATTGAATCAAATGAGTTTACATAAATGTTGATTCACCATTCAGTGATTCAGTGAGTCTACTGTAGTTGGGATTGCCAATAGGATTCAGCCCTAAATTTCTCTTAGGGAGTATCCACACTGCAGAATTAAAGCAGTTTGACACCACTGTTATCTGCCATGTCTCTATGCTACATAATCTTGGGATTTGCAGTTTGTTGAGGTATCCAGCCTGGTCTGTCAGAGACCTCTCATGCCTCACCAAACTGCAAATCCCAGGATTCTGTAGAATAGCATCCTGGCAGTTAAAATGGTGTCAAACTGCTCTAATTCTGCAGTGTGGAAACACCTTTAATACAGTCTAAGATCCCATTAGCTGTCTTTCACTGTATCCCGTTGACTCTTAGCACACAAACAACCTGATCATATTAGTTCTCGTCTTGATCCACATTACGAAAGAATATTATCTGTTTAAACCCTTGGAAATCTTTCAAGAAAAGCTAATTTTAACTGTGAAGAAGTTTAATAATATCAAGTGAGTCTCCATCCACTGCGGCTGCCATTACAGTTCACTGATTAATGTTTTTCTTGAGCTGGCTGCATCTTGAAATTAGCCCTCTGGAATTCAGGGAGAGAGACTCCTATACTGGGTTTATATACTTCAAAGGATATCTCTTTGATTCTGGTAAAGCCTACCTTCAAGCTTAGGAAAGGGAAGGCAAGCATCTCACATTGAACTACTTTCTTTTATCTCGGTCCTTTTTCCAGAGGTGGACCATGTGACAAGCCAAATAAACCAGGAAACCTGCAATGTCTAACAAACCTTACTATCACTGGTATTCCTATGTGGGCTGTATTTCAGAGGAAGGAGTTGGCAAAACCACCTTTGAGTATTCCTTGCCTAAGAAAATCCTATGAAATTCATGGGGTTTTCATAAGACAATGACTTGTTGAAAGCACATACCCATTAACTGACACATCAGACAGGTTGTCAATTTTCCTTTCTTCACAAGTCCCCTTGCACTCAGTGAACTGAATGGGACTTACTTGTGAGGAAACATGTCACCCAAACTCAGTGGGACTTACTTTTAAGTAAACATATACAGATTTGCACCCTTAAGCACTCTTGAAATGTGCCTTTTTGTTTTGTTATCTGCTAATCTCTGCATTATTCCTATCTTAGATGCAACCTTATATCCACTTTCCTGGGAACATTCATGGAACTAAATGGGAATCGCTTATGAGGAGACCTCTGGCAATCCTTTATTTTCTGGAGCTGAATACATTGTGTGGTACTTCTGAGTAAACATAGATAAGACTGTACCTTAAGGGATTTTTATTATGAAATGAATCTAATGAATACGGAGAAAGTAACTAAGCTATGCAGCTTATTCTGCAAACATTAAGAGCTGTGTTAACAGGGTTGACTATACATATGCACCTAGAAATAAATTCCACAGAAAGGGGGTTACTCTTGAGTAAAGTATATAGGATGTAATCAAGGTAATATTGATTTGCCCTTTCTCAATTTGGCTGGGTCATACAGACTAAGAGAAACCCAGTCTATGTTGCTATTCACCCATCCAGGGAAAAATGAGGTTGGGAGGCCTAAAGAACTGGTGCCCTATAAAATTATCACAAAGGAATCTGTGGCCTGTTACAGACTGCCAAAATAAAGCTGCTTTGGGTCTCTTTGGAGGTATGCTGTTTAAATGATGCATGGGTCCTAAGAGTCCGGAGGTCGCGCCAAAGCCACACTCCATTCCTAAGCACTGGAGGTCAGCTTTGGTGCAGCTTCCGGACTCTTAGGACACATGCATCATTTAAACAGCATACCTCCAAAGAGACCCGAAGCAGCTTTATTTTGGCAGTCTGGAACAGGCCTGTGTAATTGTTTCTGAGGTTCAAGCCAGGCATGTGCCATTGCAAGCTGGCCCTGCGGCCTAAATCCTTATGTCAGTCCCAACTAGAGTAAACCCATTAAATCAGTGGCAACTTAGTAAACCACCCTCTATGTAAATTCAATCGATTAAATGAATCTATTCTAGTTTAGACAAACAAGGAGAATTTAGGCCTATCCATCTTCCTTGTAAGGAAGGCGTTAAGTGGGGTTTGTTCCTGAATAAGCATTTATAGGATTGCTTCCTTAATCAAAAAATAAATTACAACTCCCAACACAGGCAACCATCTGAACTGTCCCATGCAGACAGGCCTATGCTGGATTATCCAGCCAGGCTCACAATGGCAATCAAGGATACACTGAAAAGAAATGTTCTCGGGTACATTACAGAAGTGAGCCAGTATGCCTAGTGGTCTGAGCAGAATTCGACTTTGGCCAAGTCACACTCTCTCAGCCTCAGACTAGGACAGCAAAGGCAAAACCCCTCTGGAAAAACTTGCCCAGAAACCCGGTGACAGAGCCGCCTTGGGGTCATCATAAATCCGAAACGACTTGAAGGCACATAACAACAAAACGGTACAGAAAGGACTGCAGCCTTTGGGGGAAGTTTCTGTGCAGGCTTATTTGAAAGGCATCCCCACTTTGCTCAGTCAAGCTTACTCTCAGGTAAAGAAGCGTCGGATCAGATCTTCACTTTAGATTCCTCGACTCAGCTCTAAGTTCCACTGAGCTCAATGGAAGCACCCTGTTGGCCATCCAGCAAAGCACAACAACATCCAGCATCCACAAGACAGGGCAAACTGGTTGACCCAATAAAGGCATCTCCGTCATGTGGATTTTGGATGGGTTTTTTTTCCCTTTAGTATTCTGAGCTCCATAGGACAGAGAGAGAAGGGAAACCTGCCGGCTTAGCCAGCGCCCCTTATGTCTTTGTTCCTGCAAGGACGCCTTTTTTCTCTTTTGGAGGAAACCATTTCGTGAGTGGAGGGGGGAGGAACTGGTCTGGGGGAGCTGCCTCCCTGGTTTCCAATGGCTTTTACCGCCACTCTTCCTCGGGGCTGCTTGCGATCTCCTAAAACAGAGGTGCTAGTTGCCACCAAGGCACCCCTGGGAGCCTTGAACCCTATTTTATTATATATATGTAATAAAAATGGCACATTTGGAGGAAGGTTTAAAGCATATATACACACACACACACACACACACACACACACACACACATATATATATAGCTTTGTTCCTCCTAGTATCTATTAACCTCTCTGCTGTTCCTGGGCCAACAAAAAAAATGGCTTCCCAAGGTCTTTGTTTGCAGGCGCAGCGCTGCTACAGTCAAGAGAAAGCAAGGGAGGGGGGTTGTTAGAGAGAAAAGGCAGACAACCCCCCCTCCCTCCAGGAGGTGGGCTGGCTTCCTCCTCTTCCTCCTGGCAAATGGCTGCAGCAAAGCGTATCCCCCATTGACCCCGCTACCCAGTGATGCCCTGGCGAAGGGGGGTTGCCTAGCTACAGGGTTTGCGCCCAGCCAATGAGGAAGGAGGAGGAGGAGGCCCAGGGAAGAAGAAGAAGAGGAGGAGGAGGAGGAGGAGGAGGAGGAGGAGGAAGGCCGCCTCTCCCTCTCTGGTCTCTTTACTTAAGTGTGGGAGGAGGGTCCGGCCCCGTCTGGACACATAAAGGGGGCTGGCAGGATAGGGCCACCTCCCTCCACCCAAGAGCCAGGGCAGTTCAAGGCAGCTCATGCAGGGGCCCCGATCCTATTCAAATAGGAAAGAAAAAAGTCAAAGAGTGAAGGTTCAATCCAAGGCTGACTTACCCGAGAGTAAGCCTGACTCGGGAGGCGCGACTCTTTGGAAAAGACAATAATATGTAATGCTAGGGATGCAGAAAGAGAGGAAGGCCGAGTGCTGGATGGATGGACTCTATTAAGGAGATCGTGGGTATGAGTTTACAGGGCAGAGCAGTGGAGGAAAGAGGGTCTTGGAGATGTCTCATCCACAGGGTCACTATGAGAAGGCGGTTAACAACAACAACAAAATGAACAGCTATGCTTTACTGAGCACAATGGGGCTGACTCTCAAATAAGCCAACCCCTCAAAGGCTGCAGTCCTTTCTGTAAAGTGCCTGGGCAGATTTCTTTTCATTAATTCCCTAGATCAAGCTAGATCCAACTGGACCAAACCCTTCCACTGTTGTGTTCCTCGCAAAGTGTATTTGCCTCTGTTTTCAAAGTAAATCCGGCTGGGAGATTCCCATCGCCTGGGAAATCGGTGGGGGTTCTGCTATTGATTTCCAAAGGGGAGAGTTCCCAGCCTGTCTAGGTCCTCAAAACTTTTCTCTGGTTGTGTGTGTGTGTACTAAACAGCAGCGGGAGGGAGGAAGATCAGACCCATTTGCACACTTTCTTTTTCTCCGAGGGCGATCTTTGTAACGTTGTTGTTGTTGTTGTTCTTAGCCCCACTGCCTTCTTCCTATCACTATCACTCTTCCTTTTCGCTGAGGGGTGAATACAAATGTGCAAATGGTTAGGTGATGGGTTAAGGACTAGTGCAGAAAACTTGTTTCCTATTTAGGGCAAGAAAGAAACTGTACCGGCATTTGATGAGCTGAGGTCTGATGGCAAACTGATTTGCTTAGGAATAAGCCCAACTAATTGTCTTGGTACTTACTCTCCGGAAAGCATTCTTTAGGACTGCGGCCTGAAGGAGAACGAAGGTGAAAGGCTTTACCCCAACAGAGAGTATCTTTCTCTATATTCTGTATAGCATTTCTCTGTCAAACCCTGCGGCCACGATGAGCAAAAGAAATCGATAATAAAGTTCACTTTGAGGCCTTGGGACAGAGTGCCATGAGAGGAAACCAAGAAGAACAAAGAAAGATGACTTCCAAACCTACTACCTGTCCTGCTTCCCCTGTAAAAGGTTTTAAAACATGGTCTGAACAGTTAATTGAGGAGGCCATGTCCCTCTCTTTGCTTTTAACTTTGGAATATTTTGGAAGGATGATCACTGACCTGGAATTTCTAAAATGACAGCCAAGTTAAATTGAATCTCTTCTCCCCAACCTTTCCTTCCTTGATTCCTCCTTTCCTCTTGAAGAACTGCAGGCTCTTTGGGGGACGCAAGCAGAAAGAAGTAAAACATTGGACCTGCTTACAACACATTATACCTTATTCAGATAACTCAATGGCCCGGAAAACTAGATGAAGCAGGATTTATGTTAGGTGTGAAAACCAGTTGTTTGTCATTTATGGCAATCCAAATGGGCCAAAGCCAAGGAAACCTGATGCCAGCAATGTCCTTGAGCATAAAGTGGGACCATTGCAATCCCTGGGAGTTTTGCCATTGACTTCTATGAATATACATCCTATGGCTTTCCCAGTTTCTCTCTCCCTGGCATTGATCTCATGCTTTTCTTTTTACTTGGAAGTAAGATCCAATGAAATCAATAGGGATTTCTTGCCAAGTAATTCTGTTAGGCCAAGAAGCGTTCTGGGCCTGGCCTCCTCCGAAAAGGTAGAAGTAGCTGAGGAGGCCTCTTGCACACACAACCCATATTGAGGCTTGCCCTGTAGTTTATGGGCCTATACTCGCTACAAGACAGATCATCCTTACGAAAAAATGAAACCAGCAAACCTTGGTGTTGCAGTCCTACTGAAGGACCAAAATCCCGTGAAGCAGAATCACAGCTAAGATGGCAGTAGAAACATTTGTTTACACAAAGACTGTACCGATATCTGTTACAGAAGACTATATTCAATACTGATAGATCTAGTCATTTCCTACCTCAAAAAGCCATTCTGAGCATTTCAGAAGAATCTCTTCTCCTGCAGCCTAATGCAGTCTTTCCTTTGTAGATACTTGATTGTCAAATATTTCATTCAAAGTGTTTTCTTCTTCCTCTTCTTCTTCTGTTGTGCTCCTCCTCCTCATTGCAACCTTTGCCCATGGGATGTTATACATGTTTGGAAAAGACTCCCCCCCAGTATGGCCTTGCAAGAACATTTGCGTTTGTATGTATTGCAAAGCCTGTTCCTAACTCCTTCCTCATCCTGCCCCCAAGATGCTTATAGGCTGCTCCTCCTTTTTTGCCTGATTTGCAGAGGGAATAATAATAATGCAAGACAACTCAGGCCCCATTTGAAGCTGAGCCCATAAAACATTAAGCTGGGGCTCTAGCCCTTGGGCCTCCCAGTCCCGCAGACTCAGCGGATGCCTACTCAGTGACACAGCATACCATCAAGGGCCTACACAGGCTCCTACTCCTTGTGTATTGTCTCGATTTATAGGAGGGGGAAAGTAAAATATGCCCTCGTGCAAAAAAGGAGCACAGCATACAATCTGCACCCACTTTTTATTTATCCCTTTGGTTGCCAAGTAGTTCCTGGAAGCCCTACTAGAGAGAAATCCTTGGTGTTGTGATCATTCATTGCAGAATTATTCCTTACTTTTTTATTGTCACTTTTAAAAACAAATAAATATATAAAGGCCAGAAGAAACACATAGCCACAGAAAGCCCACTTTCAATCCAGAGGTGGTTAAAATATTTCTCCATCGGAAGCTGTTTATTCTGGTTTTGTTTACAGATCTACAACAACTTGGGTAAAAGTGAAATTTAACAAAATGATACAATTTTTTTACCTCATCTTTTCTTTTTCCATTGTTTAACATGGCATTTAAAGGAGGGAAGGAGAAGGAAAACAAAACAAAAAAAAAACAGTAATGAGAGGAAGTAACAGATTTCATTCATAGGAGGAGTGAAAACCTCTGGCACACAGAAAGAATTGCCGGAGTTGCCAAGAGGGCCATGGAGAGATGGAGCTGCGTTATTAGTCAATCTGAAAAGTGAGGTTTGGTTACAGTTCTGTAGCTGGGATTGAGGAGATCTGAATCTTAACTGAAGGCTTTTCAAAGCGATAAGGAACACTTCCTCCTGAATTAATGGGCGCGTATCGCTTTTGCCATGTACCTAATGCCACTTTTAGGTTGAGAAAAGCTTCATAAATCCGTTAAGAGATTAAACGGTACATATAAATAAAGAGGCGGAAGAGTGGGCGAGGGAAAGGGATGTTTGTGTTTCTTGTCCCTTTCAGGCTCTGGGGCAGGAACATTTGTTTACACAAGGATTGTACCGATGTCTGCTACAGAGGACTATATTAAATATTGATAGATCTAGTCATTTCCTACCTCAAAAAGCCATTCTGAGCATTTCAAGAGGATTTCTTCTCCTGCAGCCTAATGCAGTCTTTCCTTTGTAGATACTTGATTGTCAAATATTTCATTCAAAGTGTTTTCTTCTTCCTCTTCTTCTTCTGTTGTGTTTCCCCTCCTCATTCAGCAAAAGTGAGTTTGGGTTTCCAGTGACATATAGAAAACTGATTTATGGTAAGCATAAATATCATATAAATAATAATAATCATAATCATAACAAGAATAACAACAAGAATAACAATAACAACAGAAATTGACATATTTTTGTAAGCCTGCCTTGGTATGGATCCTAATTACATCAACAAGATTACATTGTTTAATCGTTTTTTGTCTGACATTGTTTCCAAATGGGAAGAAAGTGACAACAAGCAGACAAGATGGCTTGCACAACAGATAGTAAGCCTGCAATCCTGGTTGCATCTTCCTGAGAGTAAGTCTCAAATGGGTCTTACTTCTGAATGACCCTCTGTAGGACTATAATTTAACGCCAGAAGTGTACTAAATGGAGTTTAGGCAAAATTCAAAATAACCCTGTGGTGTCAACCCAGGAAATAGTAAATAATATACACTTCCAGTCTAAAGAAGGTCCTGTTTACTTCTAAGTAAAGTGACACCAAACCATCTGAAATAAATTAACATTACATCATTTTAAGGGTGCTTTGTTTTTGTTTTTGTTTTTAATATAAAAAGTAAGGGCTCTTTTGCGATAATCCATCTGTTCTGTATTAATCTATGACTTGACTTACAATTTGCTTCATCCTTACATAAACTACAAACACCAGCCACTGTTACAACTGTTCAAAACTACTCTTTCTATTTCTGATCAAATATACTAAATAGGTGGGGGGGGGATGTAAAGTCACCAAAGACCTGAATCAATCTTCCAAAATTAAGGGAAGAGGGAGGCATGAAGAAATTCTACAAATATCCACATAAATACATTGAAGACGAGGATTAAATAATCGATGATACCAACCAAAAAAATAAAAAAGAGAAGAGTTCATCTTTTAAAAAATAATAAATATATCTTTTTAAAGTCCAAAGCAACCTTTTGCATCGCTGAAGGTCCTTATAAATTAACGCTTCCAGAACCAAGTCCCTATTTTTGGGTCCTAACCGATGTAAACTCCTCCTCATCGGGACTCCCTTTCAACTCATACTTTCAACTACTGTAATGGATTTCTCCGACTTACCTTCTCTCCTGTAAATCATGACCAGTTATGCCTCCCTTGAGGGCACGTTTTATTTATTTGTATTTATTATTTTAAAGGGATATTGCACTGTTATGCTTTTAGACTGGGGGCGGGGGGGGGGAAGAGAGAACAAAAGGCAAATCGTTTCTATGAGGACTAGTTGCCAAAAAGAAAGAAAACAGGATGAAATCGTGTAGGTGTTGCTGGGGGACATTCCCAACCAAATAATAATAATAATAATAATAATAATAATAATAAATAAAATCCACTGCTACTCAGAGACTCAAAGTAATGATAGTGTTGGGGGAAAGTGAGGTAATTAAACGCCAGTACATTTTCATTTTCAGTCTCAGTCGCAGTCTCAATCTCTCCTCTCTCTCTCTCTCTGTGTATGAATGGGTCTCATACCGATGCGGTGAGTTTGGGGGCTTCCTGGATCCTTCCCTGAGAAGTGTGGTGCGAAGTCAGGTCTGTGTAGGTGGGGTGGGGGTCGCAGGGTCCGTGGTGGTGGTTGCCGGGGATCTGGGCCGCGCAGCTGTAGTCCACGCTGGCCGAGGAGGGGTGGGAGAGGTGGCTGAGGTTGAACATGGGCCCGGAGGCCGGCATGGAGTCCACGAAGTTGCCCCCGACGTAGACCGGGCTGCCCTGGAGGCTGGGGTTGCCGAAGCCCCCGTTGCCCCCCTGCAGGGCGTGGGGGTCGTAGTCGGCGGCGGCCCCCGGGTACCGCTTTTGCTGCTGGGGCAGGCAGCTGCTGAGCGGGGCGGTGTAGGCGGCCAGGCCGTACATGCTCTGCTGGGCCTTGGCGAAGGAGGAGGTGGGCGAGGGCGCGTCGTAGCCCAGGCCGGCCACCGAGGGCAGCTGCCCGGCGTAGCCCACGTGGCTGGCCCCGCTCAGCGGCGGGCTCCGGTCCGGGGACTGTCCCACCGGCGAGTGCAGGATGCCCTTGGCCTTCTGGTCCTTCTTGTACTTCATGCGCCGGTTCTGGAACCAGATCTTGATCTGCCGCTCGGTCAGGTTGAGCAGGTTGGCCATCTCCACGCGGCGCGGGCGGCAGAGGTAGCGGTTGAAGTGGAACTCCTTCTCCAGCTCCACCAGCTGCGCGCTCGTGTAGGCCGTGCGGACCCGCTTGGAGGCCGGGCCCGGCGGGCTCTTGTCCTCGCAGCTCTCCCCGCCTGTCAGGCAAGGAGCAGAGGGAAGGGGAAGAAGGGGGGGAGAGAAGGAAGGAAGGAAGGAAGGAAGGAAGGAAGGAAGGAAGGAAAGAGAGAGAGAGGGAGGGAGGGAGGAGGAAGAAGGGGAGGGAGGAGAAAGAAGAGAGGGAGGGAGGAAGGAAGGAAAGAGAGAGAGAAAGGAGAGAGGGAGGAAGAAAGAAAGAAAGAAGGAAGGAAGGAAAGAGAGAGAGAAAGAAGAGGGAGGGAGGAAGAAAGGAAGGAAGTAACAAGGAAGGAAAGAGGGAGGGAGGAGAAAGAAGGAAAAAATAAAAGAACAAGGAAGGAAAGAGAGAGAGAGAAAGAAGAGAGGGAGGGAGGGAGGGAGGGAGGGAGGGAGGGAGGGAGGGAAGAGAGAGAGAAGGGAGGGAGGAAAAGAAGGAGGAAGGAAGGGAGGAAGTAGGAAAGAGACAGAAAGAAAAGAGGGAGGGGGAAGGAGGGAGGGAAGAAAGAAAGAAAGAAAGAAAGAAAGAGGAACGAAGGAAGGAAGGAAAGGATGGAAGGAAGCAAGAAGGAAGGAAGGAAGGAAGGAAGGAAGGAAGGAAAAAGAGGAGGGGGTTTGTTGATTTACAATGCTTTCGACGTTCTGGGCTTAGTGGAAGGCTGAGGTGCCCGTATGAAAAATGCACACACAACACAGACACACACACACCGAGGGAAAGGACGCGGCCATCGTTCTGTCCGAATGGAACCATTTACCCAGCGCCGGATCTCTCTGAATGGATATGAACCTCCCTTCTGTGGAATCTCCTCGGGCATGGTCAACAACTAAGGGCACCAGACACGTCCTCCTTTCCCAGGGCATGGCCTACACCTCAGCCTTTCTGTCCAGGCGGCATTCCAAAATGTCCTCCATTTTGCAGTGACTTGCCCTCCTTTGCGGTGAGGAGATCTGGTCACTCTGCACGCAACACACACACACACACCTTTGTTGTGTGTTGTGTGCCTTCAAGTCTTTACCGACTTATAGGAGACCCTGTCATGGGGTTTCCTTGGCAAGATCCGTTCAGAGGAGGTTTGCCATTATCCCCTTTGGATGACTATTCTTATTCTCCTCCAGCAAGTGGGAAGCCTTTCCTCCTCCTCTCCACACATACACACAGAATTCAAAGTGAAGTGAAACTGGGTGAGAAAGCCCCCTTCCCCAATCGCCTTGCTCCCAGCCTCAATAAATGAGTGGGGACCAGTGTTTCAGATACACGTTGGCAAGAGGAGAATTAAGAAGAGGGGGAACAAAGTGACCCTTCTCATCCTTCGATTGAATCGGGTTTTTGACTTTAATGTTTAATTTTTTGGAGCCCATCTTGTCTTGGCCTCCTCCTCCTTCTCCCCCTCCTCCCCTGTGTAAAAGGCGAAGGGGGCTTAGCTCTCCCCACCTTCTCAGCAGGGAACCTCAGCTCCGGGGTCCTCAGAGGGCTAGGGAAGTTACAGTTCCAGCCTGGAGAGCTGTAAATCATGGCATTTAATTGGAGGAGGCGATCGATGCCTGACAAACCCTGGGAAGAGGCTCTAGTTGGGTCCCAACCGCGAAGGAGACCCACCAGGCGAGGCCTCAAACTTCGTCGAGAGACAATAGAGCTGCTATGGCTGCCAAAGCCAGGAGCCTTTATTATCTTCGGAGGGGAAGCGGGGGAGGAGACCGAAGAGAGGGCATTCCCAAGAGAGGGAGGCAGAAAGAGACCCATCCAGAGCAAGCAATCTCTCTCTCTCTCTCTCTCTCTCTCTCTCTCTCTCTTGTCCTCCAAAGCCGGCAGCCATTTCGAGCTCGCCAAAGGCCAGTCCTCCAGGGCTACCATGGCTAGACTCACCCTCTAGTTTGGCCGACTTTTCCCTCTAAACATTAGGTGAATTTTGAACAAAGGGTAGAAATGCCATCTCATCTATACCCCGAGATTTATTTACTGTATTTCCCCATTGCTAGAAATGTTCCAGTCAAGCCAAGATGAGCTCTGAAGAGACAGAGGCTGAATCCGCACTGCAAAAATAATCCAGGTTGACACCGCTCTAACTGCCATGGCCCAGTGTCATGGAATTCATGGATTTGTCCTTTGTTGTGGCTTTCTGGCAGAGAAGGCTGAAAAGCTCACCCAAAGTACAAATCCCAGGATTCCATAGCATTGAGCTGTGGCAGTTAAAGTAGGGGTCAAACTGCATTATTTCTGAAGTGCAGACGCAGCCAGAATCACCATAAGCAGGCCACACACGTGGGGGACAAAGGACCTCCCCTTTGGATATGGGGTTGGCAGAAAGGCTGGCCTCTCAGAATGGCCCATGTCTGTATGTCCCTCTCCCTTCCTCTCCTTCTTATCCTTACACGGTTTCTAAAGTAAGAGGAATTTGTTGTTGTGTGTCTTTTGTTTGAGTGTCGGACTACGACTCTGGAGACCAGGGTTCTATTCCCACCTCAGCCATGAAACCCACTGGGTAACCTTGGGCAAGTCACACACTCTCAGCTTCAGGGGATGGCAATCGCAAACTTCCTCTGGACAAACCCTGCCAAGAAAAGCCTATAATAGGTTCGCCTTAGCATAGTCATATATCAGAAGTGACTTGAAGGCACACAGCATACACACACATCGACCCTCTCTTCTACAATGGAGTTTTCCGGAGGGGGGGGTTGACTTTGCCTCCCTCTGAAGCTGAGAAAATGTGACTTGCCCAAGATCACCCAGTGGGTTTCCATGGGATCTGAACCCTGTCTCCAAAGTCCACAGACCAGCACTCAAACCACTGCACCACAAGGGCCTTTAATGCCATAGGAATTGATATAATCTAACATAACCTACAGCCATTGGCCTGAATTTTATTCCCAACTAGACTAGGCCCATTGAATCAGCACTTAATGGGTCTACCTTTGTTGTGTCTAAAACTAAGGCTGGGCCCACTATATTCTAAATTGATGGGAGCTGTAGAAACTGTTGAGCACAGCAACTTTTGCATGTTGAGGCCTTTTAGGACCTTAGGTATGCATATTTGTGGAACAAGTGACAAACCTATTGGTCCCTGGCATCAGTCTCTGGCACTCTTAAAAAGAGGAGGAGGAGAGAACTCTTCTAGTAAAGAGCATTTGGCAACATACTTTGAAAAACTAACACTTTGCCTGATTAAGGACAAAAGAGGAAGGAACCCCCGACTTGAAGCAGGGTCAACCCTAGTTAGTACTTGAATGGAAGACCATCAGCATATGCCAGATGTTGTAGTCTATAAGGGAGAAAGAAACTGTGAGTATTCTTTCCCTAAGAAAACCCTATGAAATGCATGGGATTGCCCTAAATTGACAGGTGACTGAAGGCACACAGAGAAAGAGAGAGAGATTCCTCTCAGTTCTAGTTTGGCCTCATTTGGGCATCTGAGGCTGGTTTCACCTCTCAAATGCATTTAACTAAGCTAGGCCAGTGAAAGATGTCTCTAGTTACTTAGGTCTCTGCCTACACTCAGCTCAGGGAAATGAAAAAGAGGAAGCAGAACAGAAAGAGAGCCTCTTTACATTGGAAGAATTTCTCTATATGAAACTCTGAGGGCAACTCTGAAATTTTTGCAGAGGTGGGTCACTTGACCCTCTCCCAACTACCTTCAACAAGAAGAGCCCTGTGCAACTCCAGCTCTGCCTTCCTGAACTTTACAGACTAATTTAGCAAGTGGAGAAGCAGCCTTCTCCAATGGAGGTGGTGGAAACATATTGAGATCGTTTAGTTGGATAAAGTAGAGTGTATGAATTTGTTTCCCAAAATGAAAGGCCAGAGCTTGTTCAGACATCCTTAAAAGACTAATCTACACTTTAATGGAGGAAAGGCAATCTGTGGCTACCTTGGCCATTGGAACCTGTGACTTGAGTTCAAAGGGCTGCCCTTTGGGTCCCAAAGGCTGGAAAGTCACAACCTGGGCAAGGCTGTTGCCTTCATTACTCACCTGCAGGATTTCCAGAGGCCTCTAGTTAGTTAGGAGAGAGGGCAAAAGCATCACTATTGGTGTGATCCAGGGGCAGGGTGATTGGACGTCCGCCTTTTCCTGGACACATCCTTCATTTCCAACCTTCTGCCCAGGAGGAATCCCCAAATATCCTCTATTTTGAGCATGACTAAGAAGCATGGATTTATATTTATATGAGTGCTTTTAGCTTTTATTTGGTCATGCCCTATATTTTTCTTGAATGTCCTACATTTTATCATGCCTGGCCCTACTTTGAGGTTATGATATCTGCTCACCCTGTGGGGGGGTTTCCCTTATACAATAACAAAATGCATCTGAGGATGTAAACTTTGGCTGGATGGAGGGGAGGGGAAGTTTACATCCAAACAATATAGCTTTCTTGGGCCATAACCCAAATGCACAATGACATGTTGCAAGCTTTCGAAGTCACACTGGCTTCTTCTTCATCATCAGGCAAACAGGAGAAAGAAATTGAAGATGATAGTCATAGGCCTTTCTTTCTCCTGTTTGCCTGATGAAGAAGAAGCCAGTGTGACTTTGAAACCTTACAACATGTAATTAGGTATTTTGGCTATGGCCCAAGAAAGCTATCATTGTTTGGATGTTATTGGATTTTCTTTCTTTCTTTCTTTCTTTCACTTTCTTTCAGTTAGTCTCAAAGGTGTGACAAGATCTCTTTACAGACTGTGTTGTGGTTGTGGGTTCCCACTATATTCCAAAACCCTGGGAGCTGTGGTAACTGTTGGGCATAGCAACTTTTGCACGCTGAGACCTTCTTCCCCAGCCAGCCTGGGAAGGCAGGGGCTTCTGGGTGGAGCGATCCAAAACCAGTTACTCTTCCCAGCCTTAGAGGACCAAAAAAAGGCCAAGGTAGCCAGGGCAGGGGGAGTACCTGCGGGGGCGCAGTTGTTCTTCTGCTTGGAGTTCTGACGGGACTCCTTCATCCAGGGGAAGATCTGTTTGCTGATGGTGCCCCCCGAGGAGCCCCCAGTGGCGTTGCCACCCCCTTTGCCCTTCTTGGCGGGCACCACGTTGTTGGCCGGCGGCGAGGGCGAAGGCGGGTGGTGCTGTTGGTGCTGCTGCTGCTGCTGTTGCGTTGGTTGTGGTTGTGGTTGCTGTTGTGTTGATTGTGGCTGTTGCTGCTGCTGCTGCTGAGGCTCCCCGACGGGTCGCATGCAGCTGCCTCCGCTGAGGTCGGGACTCTTGTGGGTCGGGGCCCGGAGCGGGGCGGCGGGGCCTTGGAGGGAGCAAGCCGATCCCGGGTAGTCGGTCTCCAGAGAAGGCTGGGCATAGGGCGGTGGGGGCGGCGGGGGCCCCGAGGGGTAGCCATAGGCCTCCGCTTTGCCATAGCCGCCGTAGCCGCCGAAGAGCGCCGCATTGTCGTAGTAGGCGGCCTTCTGCATCTTGGGCTCGGAGGTTGCCAAGGCCTCGGGGCCCCGCTCAAATAACATTGACCACCGGGCCTGGCTCCGTCCCCTCGGTGCCACCTGGAGAGGAGGGAAAGCCAGAGGAAGGGCAGGCGGGGAGGCAAGGGACAGATGGTTATTGCCAAATAATACATTCTCTGAAGATGCCAGACACAGACACCGAATAAACTCTTCTAGAACATGGCCACATAGCCCCCAAAAAACACAAAAACTATAGACTATTATTTGTTTGTTTGTTTGTTTCATTTGTATGTCGCCTTTCTCTCAGAAAGGGACCCAAGGCGGCTCACATGTAAAAGCAAGCAAGCATTGTTATACGGGTTCCTGGTTATACGAGTTTCAAAAGCATTATCATAAAAACAAAGAATCAGAGACTAATAATAATAACAATAATAAAATTTATTTGTATCCCACCTCTCCAAGCAGATCGAGGCGGCTAACAATAATAAAACACCCTTAAAACACAATAAAACAGCTGTCATCATTATATCCCAACACTCCCAAACTCACCCATCCACAATAAAATGCAATTAAATATTAAACAATTGTTTAATATTATTGAATCCTAGAATTGGAAGAGATCACAAGCACCATCCAGTCTAACCCCCTCCCCTTCTGCCATGCAGGAACTCACCATCAAAGCATCCCCTGTGACAGATGGTCACCCAGCCTCTGTCTAAAAACCTCCAAAGAAGGAGACTCCACCACACTCCGTAAACAACACATTTAAAATCATCTGAAAGCCGTGTAACAAGGAAGGGTCGGGGCATGGAGGGGGAGGAAGTAAGGGACCTCCTGGGGCCCCTATCGGACTGGGGCCCTCCTAGTGACCCACCCCTTTCACCCAGAGAGAAGTCCTAGGTACAGGGTGAGCAAAGTCTCCCCTTTCCAGGACATGCCCTACATTTCAGGCTTCTGCCCAGGAGGACTTCCAAAAGGCCCTCCATTTTGAGCATGGCTAAGAAGCATGGATTTCTATTTACAACGGGCCCTTGGTATCTTCTGGGATTTGGTTCCAGGACCCCCGTGGATACCAAAATCCGTGGATGCTCAAGTCCCATTAAGGACAATGAATGGGTCCTAGAGCAGATCAAGACAGAACCCTCCCTGGAAGCCCAGATGATAACGCTGAGGTTGTGGTACTTGGGACGCGATGGTGGGTATGAGTTTGCAGGAACTAAGCAGAGCAGTGGAGGACAGGGAGTCCTGGAGATTTCCATCCACAGGGTTGCTATGAGAAGGCAGTTAACAACAACAGCAATGTCTGAATGAGCACAACGAGGATCTCCATGTCTCATCCACAAAATCGATTTCAGGACAGTCAACAACAACAAAAATAGTAGAATGGTGTCCGTTGTATAAAATAGCAAGATCATGGTTTGCTTTTAGAATGTATAGATATATTTTTAATATTTTCAAGCCATGGATGCTTGAATCCGTGGATAAGGCCAACTGTGTATGAGTATTTTGAGATTTATTTATTTTTTCTATTTCCTTTTTTTGGTCATGTCCTCCATTTTTCTTGAGCGCCCCTCTCCTATTTTGCGATGCCTTGTCCTCCTTTGCTGTGAGGACCTATCTGGTCACTCTGCCTAAGAAATTGCTCCCAATGTAACTCCACAGAGTTAAACAGCCCTCAGGCCCTCATGGTTTCCCTTCTTCACCCCGCCATGTTTCGACATTTGCCTGCACCCCACAGCAGGACAGTCTCAGGCCCACAGTCATATGACTTGAATGAATTTTTAAGGCCATCTGCACATCTTTGAATGCAATGTACAGTACACACAAAAGCCAAGCACAGGAGATATTTATCATACAAGATTCCCATCCTTCTGGGTGTATTCCTATATCTGAACCATTTCCTAAGGTACATGGTACTTTAAATTCTATGTCCTGGAGTTTACAAACCTTTTTGTCTCCCAGAACCTGCATGGCCAAAAAGGAAGAAGAAAGGCCTCTACCTACATAGAGATCCCTCTCTACCATCTTAATTAACAACAAATATAACAACATCTTGACAAAATGTAGACCTATGACTACAACGTGTTTTTTTCTTTCTCCTGCTGGATTTTTAACACCTTTGTCTGTGGAAGAAGCCAGTGAAGCCTTGAAAGCTCGCATTATGTATTATGTGCATTTTGGTTGCCCAATAAAGGTATCACTGTTTGGTGGATTTGGGTTGTTATTGTACTTTGCTGTATGGCCAACAGGGCTACCTATGGATTAATTTTTTTTTTACGTAACAGTTACACATGATGTTGTGAATCCATTCACTCATGCAATGTTATGGTACAACTTCCAGGACTCTGGGCTCATTTCTCTCTCACACACACACATGTACAGTATGTATCCAAGTGTCAGACACACAGCCTTCTGATCCTTCATAGGTACAAGGGAAGCCACACACTAGGGACTCCTGATACATCAGTTCTGTCACCTAGCCCCCCTCCCTCATGCTCTTTTAACACCTACACAACATGGCGAACACAAACAACAGAAATGTTTACATGGCCTCTTCTCTTTTGTTCCTGATTATCACTTTCCAGACTAACATTTGACTCAAATCTTCCTCATTTTGGCTCCTCCTCTGCCTTCCTTTCCCTGCATGAAAAAAAGTCTCACAACACTTGCGTATTGTGGCCTGGCTTGCAATTCTCAGGCTGCGTCTTTACACACCATTTCTTTATATGAAAACACAGGCTCCACACCAGCCACTAGTGTTCTCCCTGGCATGCCATCAATATCCTCTCTACTTTCCCTACTTCAAAATATATACCAAGACGGCCAGCTATTAATTCAGTTGTATACCAGCCATAAACACAATTAACTGAGACTCCGTTCCAGTCGAAGTTAATTGGCTTCTCTTCCAAATATAGAGTGTAAAGGGAGCAATCCAGAATCAAGAGTGAGTGGCTTGAATGTTGCACTCTTACACACTCCGCTGCCAGCCACATTCATCAGGGAGTGCAAATGGTGGCAGTGTGACACACGATGAAATCCAAGGAACTGACCATCCAAGTTTAATCCAGTACAGGAAAAACAGATCTCAGAGAAGCAGAAAAAACTCTGCTTCTGGGTTTTGTCATCTCAACTGTTGGTTTCATTTAGGCCAAGAAGAAGTAAGGTGTCCCAACCCACCTTCCCACTGTTTCTCTGAAAAACTGAATCTTTATGATCAATTCTTCAGGATGGCCAGCATTACTTAAATTTGTTTCAAAGTCATACCAATTCATCTGCCTCAATACAAAGAGTTTAAGAAAGAAGAGAGAGAGAGAGAGGGAACTGACAAACCAATTTATAATTTAAGCTATCCCGGATCACATTTTCTAGTCTACAGTTTATGGATATATTAGTGTTCCTTTGTTTTGATTTTTTAAAAGAATTCAGCAAAGAAAAGGAAAATCCCCTTAGTTCTCCCTTCCACCACATAACTATTTATTTTATAGTTTTATCCTCAGTTTTCATCTCTCTGCTATTTTCTGGTATAAATATTAACCAACATGTTTTGTTGTTGCTTTTGTTGTTGTTCTCCCTCTCCTTGCTCTTGTCTCCCCTCCCTTTCTTCCTCTTCTTGGACGCATGCGCAGGAGTGCCTGCCAGCTAGGAATGGCATGATGGATTGAACCAGAACTGAAACCTGAAAAACCAGAGAAAATTCCATCTCTATTGTAAATCCTGTCTCTCGGTGTTTTGTTTTGTTTTTCCTGGGAAGATTTCTAAGAAGTTAAAGTGTAACTAAGGGCATTCAATAACTTTCATTTGCAATATAAAGAAAGAAATACTTAGGTCAGCTACCTTAGGGCTCCTCGTCTTTGGAGATATTTCAGCCAAGATTTCTTTGGGGTTATTTCGACTTAACATTTATCTAAAGTTTAACAGGCAGTTTCCACAATATACATTTTCACTGGGGAAAGCTCCCATTCATTTACCCAGAAAAAGATATCTTGGGGGGAATTTTGCAATGCACAAGGGACAGCCCTTCATATTAATAACAAAATACTATGAATGTAGTGTTTATGCTAGTTCCTATATACACTTGTGTTTTCTAGCTGTTGGAGGGGACAAAAGAGTCTTCTGGGTTTACTTGCTTGGTTCCATTGCATGCCTCAGATTGTTTATACTTCTTTTTCTTTGCAAAAATATATATTAACATATGTTTTTCACATTCTGTGCAGTGAGTGCATTTATGAATCTCTACTCAGCTAGGAAGCTCACTTTATTACCTTGGGCCACTATGTCCAAATATAACCTACCTTTTGGGGTTTTTATGGTAGTAAAACAGGACAGAGTGTATGCCACCTTTTGCACCTTGGAGGAAGATTCAAATTCAATACATCAATTATAGATAGATGCCTATCATTTTGTACTTGGAAGTGTCCTGTATCAAATGCCTAATACATTTAACTATAGCTTACGCCAATGGAGTTTACTTTTGCACAAAGTGTTTAGGGCAGAACCATCCAGAAAAATATTCTCTAAAGTGAAACATCTCCTAAAAAGAGAAATGAAACTGGCAGTCAGTGATAGCTGCACTCCTAATTATTCATATCTGAAATAATTCCTGTAGAGGTAGGATCCACTTGATTCCAATTAAACTAAGTTCCCAGCATCCCAAGCTCACGGCTGTTTATTTAAATGTTCTGCTGAGTTTTATGGGACTCCGCCTCCCATCATCATCATCATCATCATCATCATCATCATCACAGTCCTATTCACACTCACTTGGGTTCAATTCAACCCAGTGTGGAGTTTATTTCTTAGCAGACAGGAAAATGATTGGTTGATAAAGATGTAATCTCTTTACTACAGGGGTGTCCAAATGTGGCTCCTAGGGGTATATTTTCATGGACCTTGACACCTCTAGGCACATCAGGCTGCACTTTTTTCTAACCAAAAGAAGAGTGAATCACCTCTCCAGGAGGGACAATGCACTCTTTACTTAGGTTGCAGCCACCCTTGCACAGTTTGACACTATATATATATATCAAAAGTAGTCTTTCAGTTTGGCCTGAGGAAAGTTTCAGGGGTATGTCTCAGGGCAGATCCACCACAGTTATCCACCCCTGCTTTACCTCAAAGATTATTTTCATCTATGTTATAACTCACAGTCCCTATTTATTCCCAGCAATAGATGCTATTAAGATTTGGAAAGGGGTGGGCTGACTAGGACCTTGAATGCTTACCCCCAAATGAATCTGCTTAGGATCACATAACCCACTCAGGCAAAATCCTTTGAAAAGAATTACTCCCCCATCACCACCAACACAGTAGTAATGAATCCCTGTGCCTTCACAAAGTTATACAAATAGTAGTATCTTTATTTTGCTTTGTAAGTTGAGGCCTTCTCAGGAATAACTTGTGGACTTCATGGACGTGGCTTAATTGATCACACGTCATTTCTAGCATTTAAATATTATGTTTTCCTATCTTTTTTCATAATTCGCTACCTTAAATTTCACCTACAAATACTCCAGCTCCCTTTGGAAGTTTACAGGGGGAAAGTAGAATCTTTAGCCATATTTTATGTGAATAAAACTATAGTTCTTTTAATTATTTTTTAACTTTGAGATAAAATAAATATTGAAATAATTAGCCAAGGGAAAAAATTCTTGCATTTTTGGAATATCTCTTTCAAGAAATAAAAATATATTGTGAGAACTTCCAGAGGAGTGAGTCTCTTGCAGCAAAAAAACAACCAAGTCTTGTAGCACCTCCAAGACTAGGAGGTTTATTTTGGCAGGCTTTTTTTCTTCCTGGGCTACAGCTCACTTTTAGCACATGAAGAATGAGGCTTGGTTTCCAGATGCATGTATCTGCCCACACATGCACGGTTCTGTAAAGCGAGATCAAACGCTTAGGCAGCGCTAGGATTTTGTTCGGAAACAAAAGGGGAGGCGAAGAGGGAGGATAAACAACAGGAGGGCCAGGATTACCTTTCATTTAGCTACACATTGATACCGTTTAAGGACTTATTTATTCCCAAACGATTATCTATAAGCATCAAAATCAGCTGTTTACAGCCTCCACGGAATGGTTTTTGTTTATTCCAAGCCAACCCACCGACCCGGCCCTTGGGGACCGTTTCATTTACTCAAACCAGGTCTGGGCAAAGGACCCACCCGGCCTGGCGAGGGAATATTGGCAGCAAAACTGAGAAGCTTTTATTTCTTTTTCTGAAATACCAACTGCTTGTGAACTCTGCTTGAACCTTAAAAAGAGGCAAAGGGGCCATAAATCACATGGACAATGCTCCACTGTTTGGTGGCTCATCTTTTAGATCTCCCCAGCACACACACACACACTTCCCCACACACCCCTTGTCTTTGGTCTGAAAACAAAACAAAACCCTTCCACTTTCCTTTTTTCCCCCTTTTCCTTATTTTTGTTTTGTTTTGGTTTTGGTTTTGGTTTTCCAGAATCTGTTCAAAGCCGGTGTGCTGTTGTGCGGTTTTGTCGCAGCCAAGGCTAAACCTCGGTTGGCAAGGGAGGCCCAAATGGTTAGCAGGCAGCGTGGGAGGCTGAGCCGAAGGAAGCCCCGAAGTATCCGTGTCTTGTGTTTCGAATTTCCTTCCCAGAAGTTTAACCTTGTCTGAATCGCTGCGCCGCCAGGCAGAGAGTAATGGACCCCTTTGTTTCCCCTCCTCTCTCTCCATCCATTCCAAACAATAATCTCTAGAAATCAAAGTCCAGTCCGGAGGGGGCTGGGTTCAGGAGATGCGACTTTTCCCTCTTCTCATCGTTTACTTCTCTCTGCCCCTTTCCACAACACAACACGTGTCGGCAGAGGAACAACAACAACAACAACCCTCCACAACATAGAAACACACACATCCCCCCCTCCCGGAAAGAGCCTGACGATTCCCGGGTCGTGCGAATTGGGTTCGATCCGATCCCGCAACCCGCATATTCATATGAACTAGGCAAGTCCTCTCCGCTAATGCGTCCACTGCACTTAATTCTGCCGGGGAATCAATATCTAATATGATCCCGAATAAATAAAAGGCAGCCCGAGAGGCCGGAGGAGGGAGGGGGTTATTAAGCAGCCGGAGTTCTCCCAGCGCATATCAATGCACCTGTCAGGCGCCGGTGGGAGCAAAATTTATGGCCTGCTGGCGCGAGGGGCAGTAAACGCTCCGGCAAGGAATGAAAGGCAGGCATTGGGGGAAGGAAGGAAGGAGAGAGAGAGAGAGAGAGAGAGAGAGAGGACAGGGGGAAGAAAAGACCCGGGCCAGCTATGTGTGTAAAACAGGCTGCGTGGGAGGCAAAGAATGGCCCCGTCTGCAAAAACACGCCGAGAGCCCTTCTCCTCTTGGCCGCCTGCAAGCGGTGTATATAAAGGGCCCACGCCGGTCTCCTTTGCACACACGGCCCCAGAGACAGAGGCACCGCTGAGGGTCGCCTACTGGGAAAGAAAACCCCGCCACCATCACCACCACCGCCGCCAGCAGCAGCAGCCGAGGGTCGTTTGGGTCTCGGAAAGCCACTTTTCTGAGGAGCAAAGAGGCCCTTTTCAGTTGGGGGGGAGAGAAGAGAAGAAAAGAAGAGAAGAGAAGAGAAGCAGGGAAGGAAGAAGAGGAGGAGGGCGGGAAGGAGGGAAGGAAGAGAAGAAAAGAGAAGAGAAGGGAAGAGAAGAGAAGAGGAGGGAGGGAGGGAGGGAGGGGAGAAAGAGGACAGAAGAGAAGGGAAGAGGAGAGGAAGAAGGAGTGAAAGAAGGTGACAAGGAAGGAGACGAGGGGAAAGGAAGGAAGGAATAGAAGAGGAAAAGAAGAAAGGAAGATGAAGGAGGGAGGAAGGGAGGAAGAGGACAGAAGAGAAGGGAAGAGGGAGCAGGTGTGAAAGAAGGAGACAAGAAAGAAGATGAGGGGAAGGAAGAGAAGAGAAGAGGGCAAGAAGAAGAGAAGAAGAAAGAGAGAGGAGGGAGAGACAAAAGGAAGAAGAGAAAGAAGGAAAGAGAGAGAGAAGGAAGGAAGGAAGGAAGGGAAGGAAAGGAGAGGAGAAAAAAGAAGAGGAAGGAGAGAGGGGGGAGACAAAAAGCAAAAGAGAAAGAAGGAAAGAGAGAGGAAGGGAAGGCAGGCAGGCAGGCAGGCAGCCTCTGGAAATGAGCGATTCCTTTTTTGTGGGGGAAGGCTGGTCGGAGGGAAATGGGTGATGGATGTAAATAGAGCATAACTGCCATATCCCATCAACGCCCTACTGTGTCACTTGGCTATCGGTGCCAGGTTGGCAGAAGCGGTTGTGTATTTGGTGTTATGAGCCTGTAAGTTGGGAGGCTGCCTTATGAACTCTGTGTGTGTGTGTGTGTGTGTGTGTGTGTGTGTGTGTGCTCTTTCTTTCTTTCTTTCTTTCTCCCTGCTCTCCCCTCCCAGTCAACTCTTTGCTTCCAGAAGCCAACAGTTGACAACACAGTTATGGTCTTAGTAAACATACTAAAAGGAGCCACTAATCAAGCACTTTTTTAAAAAAAGACCAAATTGGTTCCAGTGGCAGGAATTCCAGTGGCTACTACAACCCCCGTTACAGTTTCCTTTTGAGTTTGACTGGATGCCAGGAGATGGTCACTGAAAGGATGGTATCTAGTTTTGTGGGACCCGATTGGCATCATAGCTGTGGCCTATCATTTGATTCAAAGGCTCTTGCTACCACCACCCCATTTTCAAAAATGCTCTCCTGAAACGACTTGATAAGATATCCGTTCTGCCACCCTTTGTAGCAATAACCTTTCCTCCGTCTATACCCCAAATTATTATTTTTTTTTAAAGCCAAGGAATGTTTGAAAATGGACCAGTTGCCTGGATTTTCCCTTTCTTCATTTAAAATGCATTTAAAACGCACCCCAACTCCACTGTGGAGCGGAGACGCATGTAGACCCGACAAATATTTTAAATGGGGGGGGGGGGGGGGAGAACTCACCCCAAAGGCGCTTTTTCTTGAATTTTGTCTGCAACACTTTCCGGGGGTTCTTCAGCTTCCGTGGGAGAAAACAGCGAGGTGTACCTGAAACAAAGGGGGAACGCTCAGTAGAAGCCCTCTGCCTTTTTTATCTCCCCGACACTTGTACCCTGGACTTCAGAAATAATGGCTGCGGCCTTCAGAAACAGCATCTGTATCGGGCATAGATATTCTCTCACAAGTTTATAACACTCAATAGGGCGCCCTCCTAGGTAAATGAACCAGAGATTGCGGCATTATTTGACTAAAAACAAAAATCGAAGAGTTTATTTCTTTCCCTGCTGAAAATAAGAGGCTTGAGTGTTGCGAACTATTACAGCAAAAACATGAGGGCCAGAGGCAGGCTTTTGAACAGGACAAATGTACTAGTCTGTCAATCCGCCTCGCACTCTTGTGATTTCAGGCCTTCCTAAAATCCCACTTCGGGGAACCTACACATTGCAAAAGCCTCGATGGCTTGGATATCATTCTCTCCCTCACCTCTTCTCCAACAACATTTCTAAAGCAGACTAAAGATTTTGCAGAGTATGGGTAGCTTTTCTCCAACACTTTTGTTGTGTCGGGTGGAAAATAGAGGGGAAACCCAAAACGAGGGGTAGGGGGTGAGAAGCAGTAACTTTGCAATCCACCATGCCCACCAAAACCGTAATTTGGCTGACTCTAAAGCTACAGGATACATAGGGCAGATCCTGAAGGCCAAGAGGAGAATTGAGACTGCAGGCACAACCAATGTGTGTTAAGAGGGACAAGGAAGACCCTCACATCCTACTCGCCATAACCGGAGGCTCATCCATAATGCATTGGCTGTGGTGAAGGGCCTGGGCAGGTCACTCCAAGGAAAGTCCTGCCATGGCCCACTGCACCCCTTCCATCATCTTAGCAGACCTCCTTTGGGTTTCACAGGCCAGCTGTTGCTCTGGTAAAGGGCACTCAAGCTGTTCCTGGCTGTCTCTGCTTGCATGGTTGTGCATGAGAAACCCAAATGCATCTAAGGAAGTAGACTGAAGTCTAGGAAAGCTCATGCTGCCAACTTCTTTCTTTCAGTTAGTTTCAAAGGTACTACAACATCTCTCCACATGAGAGAGACAGAAAGAGCAGGATTCAGTGAGAAGGAGACAGAGAGCAGACATAGAGAGAGGCACAGGCATATCTAAATAATTTGAGAGATGACATATTTGGTACAACTCCCCAGAAGAAGAAAAAAACATCTCCTTCTATAATATATGAATCTGCTAGCTAAGAACTTTTGAAGGTATGGGCAGAGCTAGTGTGTGCCTGGTGTTTCGGGTTGTGGGGGATGGGGAATCTCCCCCACAATGAAGTCGAGGCCATTATAAAGGAGCATATCTAAGAAACCTAAGCCTTTGCGATGACCTTTGCCTCGCGCAGCCATAACTCACCACTTAATGAACAACCAGCGGAAGGCCCCTCCAAGAGTTGGCAACCAAAACGAGCTCCTCGCTTCCTTCTCTGCTCTCTCTATCCCCAGCCCAGCTGCCAGGCAAGCTCGCTTTCCTTCCTTGCCCTCCTTGCCTTCCTTCCCTCTTCCGAGCCACCTTTCCCTTTGGGCGGGTGAGCAAAATGATGTTGGGGCCAAGGAGAGATGGCTAACCCTAACCCTAACCCAAAGGCCTTATATGCCTAAGACATGCACCTGGGCCCACGTCAACTTTAACTGGGTGTATTTCAAAGATATAGCCGTGCTAGTCTGTAGAATCGGTACGTAGAGAGATCTTGTAGCACCTTTGAGACTAACTGAAAGAAAGAAGTTGGCAGCAGGAGCTTTCTAAGACTTAACTCTACTTCCTCAGATGCATTTGGGTTTATTTTTTTCCCTCTGTTTCCCCACCTTTAAAAAAAAAAAACCAAACCCAGCGCCCATTAGAAACAAGCCATTATTTATACAGTATTAAGAAGAAAAGTTGGGGGAAGGGGAGACGGCAGCCTGCTCCCCCCCCCCCTTATTTTCTTTTTATGGGCAGCCTCCCAGAAGCGCCTGAGCGGCAGGATCATTATTTGCGAAAGCCAGTCATTGTTACCGGGCTCTTGATTAACGGGGTAAGTTTTCATTTTGTGTCTAATTAATTATCGACTTCTGGATCCGTCTGCAGCACCAATAAGGCAAGGGAAGGAAACGCTGATTAGAAACAGGGTGGCTGTCTTTGCAAAAGGAGTGGGAGAGGGAAAAGAAGAAGAAAAAGCCAAGACAAAACGAAATAATAAAAGTGAACGAAATTTAATATTTACAAGATGGAGGGGGGAGGCTAGGATCCGAGTTTGGGATGCGGAAGTCGACCAGATTTGGGATTTTCTTCCTCATTGGGTGTCCCTCTTTCCCTGGGCCTGATCCCAAAGCCCTGGGGCCCCTGGCCCAACCTGGGCAATTGCCCCATAGACTCAGGTAGGGGTCCTCGGGGCCGATCTTGGAGGTTCCCGAGGTAAAGAGAGAAAGACAGAGAGAGAGAGAGAGAGATGATGGAAAAAATTCGGTGAAGTTCCAAGCCAGAGCGATTCCTGTCGCGTAACGAAATGAAATGCCGCTTGCCGTAATTGGATTCAGCTGACTAACTTGTCAGCCCCGCAGCTTGGAGGCATCGGAGCTGAAGGGGGGGAAAGGGTGGCTGAGGATGGAGGGGGGCCGAGAAGAAGAACGGGAGGCCTTGCTAAGAAGTTTCCTCCGAAGAAGGCTAAGAGACAAAACTCCACTTCTTTTCATTCCAAAACGCGAGTGATTTTGGGGTGATCAGAAACAAGGAAACTGATGTGCGACTTTTCTGTCTATATCCATAGGTGTGTGTGTGTGTGCGCGCGCGCGCGCACCTATGTATCATTATATAAAATATGACCATAGATTTATCTCCTCCAACTCCCTAGAGCCCTCCGTGTGCACCCAAACCTATACGAAATTTGTTGTCTTTTGATGTGGTGGTGTGCCTTCAAGCCTTTTTTTATTTATGGCGACCCTAAGATCAGCCTATCCTGGGGTTTGCTTGGCAAGAATTCCTTAGAAAGGATTTGCCATGGCCATCCTCTGAGGCTGAGAGAGTGTGACTTGTCCAAGGTCACCCCAGTGGGTGTCCTTAGCCCAGCCAGGATTCGAACCCTAGCCTCCCAGTGGCTTAAACTACTACACCACGCTGACCCTCGGAGTTTACCAGGAAGTAATCTCCATTTAATTTCTTGGGGTTTTTACTTTGGAGTAAATAGGCATAGTAGGACAGACTACATGACCACGATCGTACTAAGCGCTCTTAGAGAGAGACGTACCTTTTCCTAAAACTCAGTCTTTTTTACTTCTAAGTAACTATGACCAGGGTTCAACAATACTTCCTATAGAGCAGTAGGATCCACTGAAAACCTCTGCCTACGCTTGGTCCCGAGTAAAGTGGATTGGAAATAGGAATGGATTTTAACTCCCTTCATTCCACATAGGTTTCCTTTAACTGCCTACCCAAGCAAAAGCTACTACTAGGAAACTGCTGCACCTGACACCTAAAGAGTCACCAGCCACAGTCTATCAGGGAATTAAGCAAGCCGTCCTAAATACTTGGATTAGGGAGTAGCCAACAAAATCTCACTCAGATCCTTACACCGTGAATTCAGTGGGACTTGTTTCCGAGTAAATAGAGTGTCCATTCATCGAAAAAACAAAACAAAAGGCTTTCGGTATGCTTGACTTTGCGAGACCACAACCCCTCTTTATGGAAAGGCAACCAGATATATAGGTCCTAGCCAAGTCTGCCGCTTTTTGATACATCCATACAAAAATACAGTAGGACAAACCAAGGTATTTTGTCAGCATTTGTTGTTGTTATTATTGTCGTGGGAGGGAGGGGATAATTCAGAGAAGGCGGCAGAGGCAGAGCAGAATAAACACCACAAAATAAAAGAGAAGGGGGGAAACGGCTGTTTCCAGAGAGAGTCGCCCAGAAACAATAGGCAGTGACACCATTTCCACTGGGTGTGTTTCCGATAGCACTGCAAGTGGGTATAAACCTAGATGCAACTCAGCCGGATCATCCAGGGCAAAGAGAGCAGAGCCCTCCAAACTCGGAGGAGTTTTGCCATAAAATTCAGTGGGAGGGGGGTCGATCCGAAAGAGTGGCTTTCTATTTTCCGTATTTGAACACAAAAGTATGTCTTTCTTCTTTTCAGGGGCGACCTGCTCAATCCATCCCACCCCAGCCACCCCTGTGTTACTCAAGCCTTGGAAGGAAAATAATAATGTGGAAAAACCCCATTACAAGAAAGGCAACAACAAGCAACACAACACCAATATCTTACCCTTTGAGGAAGTCTACAAATACACTGTCTGCACCTATATTTTCTGCTCTTCAGGTTCCCCGCGCATTCATTTCCTCTCCCATTATAATCCTGGGGTTGAAAGGTTTAGGCTGGAGGTGAGATTCAAGATCCCATCTTTGTTTCAGCCCCCGCAGATGCTTACCTGTATCCCTATTTATGCTTAAAAAACCGTCCTGCTCCGTCAGAAACGGTGGGTTTGCAGCTTGGAGGGCATCTCCTTCCTCCTTTGTTCTGCACACAATACGCTCCTAAACCTGATCTTGCGGCTTTGCCCAGGCATTTCCACAGACCAGTATTCCCGACAGAATAAAGACCAAGGCTTGGAGCTCCAATAACAGCCGGCGAATGGGTTTCTGGGTTTGCTGGGTTCAGTAACAGTAATAGTGATGTAAAAAAATCCTTTAGATTAGCCCCCCCCCTTGGAGGAGGGGAGCTCCATCTAGCTACTTAATTGTAAAGAACAAGCGACGTGGCCATGTAGGCATCATCATAATTGTATTTCATATATAATATACATATATATAGAATCATAGAGTTGGAAGAGACCACAAGGACCATCCAGTCCTACTCCCTGCCATCAAGAAACACAGAAAATATATATATCTATATGGAAGAGCACCAGAGAAAGCCTTCTGTAATAAGGAAAACAAGCTCTGCCTTAAAATACAAGCATATTTGTTCACGTGATCCTGGGAGAGGAGATGGCTCTGATTAAGGCTGGAGCTTCCACTCGGGTTATCCTTCCTAAAATCCTCCCCCAGGATCCTCCATGTAGAAGCCTTTGGAGTAAGGAAGGCTAGCCCAGGGCCACAAGCACCCTCAGCCCTTCATATGGGGCGGGTGAGGGGCAGAACATGGCCACAGAGCCCAGTCCATCAAAGGTCTCCATTCATAGTCCAGTGCCAAGGGGGCATCGCAGCAGCTCGGGAGGGCTCCAGTTGACTCTATCATCTCGGTCCAGAGCTTCATAGGATGGGGTCGTTGATGGTGGAGGTGAGGAGGGTGCAGCGACTGGGGACCAATTAAACCTCCCCAATAAATGTGGCTCAAGAATCACTATAGGTTAATAATAAGAATCCGAGTTGAACAAATTGGGGTGGGTCAGTGTTCCTCATATTAATAGTAATGGTTGAGAAGACCCCCCCCCCCGTTCAACACAAATTATGACTTTAAAGCTTCACCACGAAGGAAGGGAGAAAAGGGAATGAAGTCTCGATTTTGGACCCTTTGCGTAACGGGGTGGCTGCTGTCCATTTCAGCCTTGCAGCAAGGAAACAATTCTGCTCTTCAATAGATGTTGGGCAGAGAGGTGAGTGTGCAAGGGAAAACAAATTGGGTCTAAATAAATATAAAAAGAAAGGAAAGGAAAGGAAAGGAAAACGAATTGGGTCAAGTTGAGTTCGGACAATATTACAAGGCAAATGGAAGACTTGAGTTTCCTATCACCGGGCCAGTTTGCCTGTCTGTATGCAAACCATCCTCTCTTTGGGCATATAATGGCGCTGAGTCGGTGGCCCGAACAAATATATCCCAAGCGGCTCAAATTCGACTCAGAGCTAATTATTATTATTATTATTATTATTGCTTCGGCTCTTTTGTCTGACGCCTCCAAAGGAACCGGATCTGGAGAAGTGCCCTGGCCTAATCTAGAATCTCCTGAAATTTCATTACCACCCAAAGGAAGGGGATCTGACAGTAATATATTGCCTTACAATGTTTACCCTTAAGGGGTGGGGTTGCATTTATCTAAATTACTCTGCTTTCACCTGATTTTGTAAATCAGTCTTTTTTTGGGGGGGGGGGTTAAAGAAGAAAAGAATCTGGGAAAAGAAAGACTGGAATCCAGTAATGGAAATTCAGCACGAAGAAAGGGAGGGGGGGTTCCTTTTTAAATTACACATTTTAAATTATTTATTAATTTATTTATTTGTAACTTAAACCCCCGAGATCCAACTCTTTTTATTTTATTTATTTCAAGGATTTAATTTCAAGATCTTCTGTATGTAGCCTCTGTCTTATGGATGCCTGGGGGGACTGAACCCCTCTGAGTGCTAGGTTTACTCCAAAATCAAAGTGTAAAGTGTTCAATGGGATCGGGTCCCACTGAACCCCTTCCACCCTTTTCAAGGGGCTGGATAGCGCTGGGAATCCTCTTATCCATAGCAGTTTCTTGAACCTGTCAGCCAAAGCCTTTCCTGCATGAAAGGGAAGGTGGGATCTGTATAAAATTTAACATTGGGGTGCATAGTGGGGATACAAAGCCATACATAGCGTTTCTTCTTTCTTTGGAGAATAGCCTTTGGAGAATAACCGATGAAAGGAGAAAGAAGACCGCCTTCTAGAAAGAAAGTCAAGATCTCGCAGGAGGAGAAGTAATAAACAAGGGCCTCGCACATTTAAACTACCTATAAATGTGTGCATTTAAAACAAGCAAGAAAGCAAGCAAAGAGACTCGAGCCCAAATTCAGGAGGAAAAATATTGAGAATGAATGAGTGAATGAAGTGTGAAGGAGGGCTGGGCAGAGAGAGCGGGAGTGAGAAGCCCAGTTTGGCCGAAATCTTGGGCTTCCGTCAAGGATCTAAGGCTCTCTCCCTCTCAGCATATGTTCAGAGAGCAATAAAACGGAAAGATTTACAATCCTAGCCGGGCCGCCTTCCCTCTCTTTCTCCCCCTTCCACACCCCACGCCTCCATCACACACAAACACACACACACACACTCGGATCGACCTCACACCCTTCCAGGAATTACTTACGATGATTTATAACAACAAACCCAGCAATTGTCAAACTGATAAAATATTCGGGGCGATACACTAGGAATCAGCGTTATCATTAAAGGGACGTTTCCACTTAGGTTCCGAATTTCTTTCTTCTCTCTCTCTTTCTCTCCCCCCCCCCCCCTCTCTCTTTTTTTGTGTCAGGGTCCCCCAGATATATATATTATTATATCTACCACACACACACACACACACACACACAAAACACTCTTCTTAGAGGCGGGTTGTGGTCAACGTACACAAATCGTAGAAACCCAGCTGTATTTCTAAGTCCTTATCCCGAACCACAAGCATTTGTCATCTCTGAATGAATGTGTTATAGTTTGAATGTATAATTCACAGAGCAGGAAACTCCGTCTCTATCCTGACACACAACGGAAGTAATAAAAAAGAACGACCTGTGCATATTTATTTATATATTTATTTACCTTTTTTTTTTAAAAAAAAAAAAAGGTTTCCGACTAAGCCTTCATAAAGACTACCCTGCTTGAATACCAGGCACACAAGTCCCCAAAGAAGAGAGTTAAAACCCTCCTAGGTGTGCGATACCCACGCGTGTACACTTGCGTATTGGCTTTCCTGCCCATCTATTTGCGCATACACACCTATAAACATTATTAAATGATCATTACAATTCCAAATTCCAGAGTTTCAAGGAAAAGAGACAGAAAAGAAAAGAAAAGAGGAGAAATAACATTACAGGGGGGGGGGGGAAGTCCCTCTGCATCTTCTACAGAATGGAGACACCGACTCCACTGGGACCGTCCCTTTCTCAGGTATTTCTCCCCCACCGAAATTATTTTAGAGCATCAAAACCTCCCCACAAATATATTCCAGAATCATACATCGGCAATCGCTACGCCTTTGTGTAAGGACACCAAGGCACTATTATCTCCTTAGTAGGGTCGAGAGGGACGGGCGAAGACAAGGACCCTAAGAATTCATTATCTGCGGGTTAAAGTCTGTCTTTTATAGCCTTCTATTCTGAGAAGGAGGAGGAGGAGGAGGAGGAAGAAGAAGAAGAAGAAGAAGAAGAAGAAGAAGAAGAAGAAGAAGAAGAAGAAGAAGAAGAAATTACGACCCTGGTTTGAAAAGCAGAGTTCAGGGCCTTTTCTCACCATTTAAGAATGGGCAGCAGATGCCGTGACAGCTAGCATTGTTCCCAGTAAGATATAAACAACCAGTAAATCTTCTCCTGTTCACCCACACAAGCAGTTTTGGGAGGGACCAGCCTTCTTCCCGGGCTCAGTCTGCCACCGCGGAACCCAGAAGGACCCCTTCTTGGAGAGGGACCTCCATCCTCTCCCATCATAAAGAGTAAACATTGGGGTTCTCCTCCCCCTGCCCCCCTTCCTTCGTCTACACACACACACACACACACACACACACATGCCTAGAACAGCTTCTGGCTCTGGCAGGGTTGCAAATCAGGAGGAGAAGGGCCCCTAATTTGTCAACCATTTGACAGCTAAGTTCATTAAGGATAGCGAAATATAAAAGGAAAGAAAGAAAATGTGTACCTACCAAGCTCCGCTTTCTTGCTTTCTTGCTTTCCTTCCTTCTTTCTTTCTTTCTTTCTTTCTTTCCTTCCTTCCTTTTATTATTGGTAATTTTTGCCTCTTCCCCCCTCTTTTTTTTCGGTTGTAGCCAAAGCTCTAGGTGTGCATAGAAAGAGCCTGCTCCCCTTTGTATATTATATTCTTGGGATCTCTTCAGTTTTCAAGTCTGATAGAGTCCTTTGCTTGGCAGATTAATGACGACTCCGTGTTTCTTAAGGGACGCGCTGAATTAATTATTTCGCCCATCACGTGGTCAGGACTTGGAGAAAAATCTATTCTTATCATCTTCCTTGCACTTTGAGAGGCTGTCTGCTGTGACTCTTCCCTAGCAAGATGGTTTAGGTCTACATGGTTACATTTAACCCTCTCCTGCTTCTCCTGCTCCTGCTCCTCCTGCTCGTCCACTATTACTACCACCTCCTCCTCTTCCTCCTCCTCCTCCACCTCACATACAGGCACACAGACATCCCCCCCCAAAGAAGAGAAAGAAAATAAAAGAAATGGGGGGAAGGTTTGACAGCTATTGGAGGCGCTCCATTAAGAAGCCCGTTCTCTGCGAAGGTCCATCCCAACACAGGGAGATTTTTGTTCTGGCTTCCTCTGCCTTTTGCCTCCTCACAATCACCAACACCGAGATAAAACCAGTAGGGATGGTGACAAGAGGAACCGTTTCATCAAAAGACCTGAGAAAAGCCTCACCATCATCGCTTAGGTCCCAAACCTTTATCAACCCTGGCGCTTTGGTGGTTGGTAGTCTAACAAACATACAGCCCCACACAATGCCCTCTATGAAAGGAGGGGATGGTTCCTCGTTTACATGGATGGGATTCCTTCTTTTCCCTCCCCAGACACCTATTTGCTTTGGGACTCCACCAGCCTTGGCTGTTCTTCAAGGGAAGACAAGCCAACATGTGGAGAGGAGAGGCAAGGCGAAGAGTGTCAACATATCCAGGATAAAAATAGTGCCATCGACCTCATGGAAAGAGAAATGTTTTATTGCTGCCAAGGGTGCTTATGTCGGAAGGAAGGAGGCGTCTTCCTGCTTAAAAGCCGGCAAGAACTTTCCCAGTTCTCATGGCTTCTGCAAATGGGTGCCTATCAAGATAAGGACAACTAGGCCTGCCATCCTACACCGTTCTCCTCTTAAGAGGCTGGTGCAACAAGGGTGGGTACAAAGCAGGTCGAGATCTTCAGGGTTGTAGCTGAGGGGGTTTAGGGCAAAATGAGGGCAATTCCTTCACAACCAAGAATTCTCCCTCCCCCCATGCAATTTTTTCTTCAATCACCAAATCTCTAGCGTGGTAGTAACTTAAAACTTCACTTGAGCGTACAAAGAAAGGGGGCTGGCAAAATTGCCAAGGAAATGTGAACACAGCAAACATGAAAATTCTAGGTGTGAACGATTTTCAGTCTCTTTCTCTTTCTCTGTAATGCTAGAAATCTTGGGACTGAGGGAAAATTTCCCTGGGGGAAAGATTTCTTATTGGGGTCAATATGGCTCCATTTTTTGCCCCACCCATCGCTATACCACTGGAGATCTTGCACTATTAGATCTCTTCAGTGCTTTGCAGTCATTTACCAAGGATTTCTAAGTCATTAGCTATAACAGCTACAACAGAATAAACCCCTGCCCTTCTTACATCTAAGCCTAAAACTGGGCTGGTGAAATTGCTCTGTGTGTGTGTGTGTGTGTGTGTGTGTGTGTGTGTGTGTGTGTGTGCTGAGGCTCAAAGGCTGTGCCCTCTGCTCTGGTCACCAGTCCTCAAAACAAGTTGCTGGGCTCAAAATTATTTAATTCTAAGTGTATTTATTTTGCACCTATCTTCTCTTGGTAGAATCTGGTGTTCTTGTAAAAAAACAAAAACAGGAGGTCTGGCCTTGAGGATTTAGAACATGGAATATGCCACTCCATAATTTATTTATTCTGGTTTATATACTAACAGCTGGATCCAAAAGTAATTCACCTGAAAGAAAGTGTAACCTGGCCTCTATTTCTTTCAGTGATCATCATCTCTATCACCAGCTAAATCCAAACTTAGGTCCAAAACACACTGCAGAAAGAATCCAGTTTGAGATTGCTTTGACTGCCCTGCCTCAGTGCCAGGGAATCCTAGGAACTGTAGTCTATTGTGGCTCCAGATCTCTCTGACAGAGAAGGCTAAATGTCTCACAAAACTACAGCTCCCAGAATTCCCTAGCACTGAGCCAGGGCAGTTAAAGCACTCTCAAACAGGATTATTTCTGCAGTGTGTTTTGGACTTTAGACATACTAAGAGAAGTCCCATGGACATTGGTACCTTGTTTCTCTCTCCAGCTGGATCCAATCTAACAACAGCTTAATATACAAGGCCTTTGATTACAATGACTTTCTCTTGGATTGTGTATCCAGGGGTAGCCCTGTTGGCCATACAGACTGG